>NW_027467710.1:3857496-3859200 GCF_046742065.1 Oratosquilla oratoria
CAATCCACACACACACACACACACACACACACACACACACACACACACACACACACACACACACACACACACACACACACACACACACACACACACACAAAAGAATAAGTACATGATATTTGTGTTTGTGCATGCGTGTATTTTCAAACTAGGGTTTCCCAACCTTCGAGTAGGGGGGCGCACACCTGGGAGGGGGAGTGTTTAAAGCTATATTTCACTTAAAAATATTTTGGTTAGGGATAAGGGTTAAAGTTAGGTGTGGTAAGGCTAGGTTAGGGATTATTCACGAACTCGCGGCAACGCGCGGGTAATTTGGCTAGCACACACACACACACACACACACACACACACACACACACACACACACACACACACACACACACACACACACACACACACACACACCACACACACACACACACACACACACATATATATATATATATATATATATATATATATAAATATATATTTATACAGTGCTCGACAGGATGTACGAACGGTTAGCGAGAATGAGTTGATGAGGAGTGTTGAGGACTGTTTTTTGCTGAAATGCACCATTTTTATAATAAAAAAATTAGTATATGGTTGCATTATTTGACCTATTTTCTTTAAAATGTGTGATTTTCATGTAATTTGATTAAAGAGAAGTTACGGTTTTGTCCTCTACAAAATCACCAACCACATACCATCGGACTCACTAATTGCCGACCTCAACCAAATAATGACGGTTTTTGCTCAAATGTACAATTTATATAAAAAATTATCATATAATTGCATTATTTGACCTATTTTCTTTAAAATATTTGATTTCCATGTAATTTGATCAAAGAAAAGTTACGTTTTTATCTTCTGCAAAATTACCGACAACAGCTATGAATATCGTCCGGCTTTTTGTTGAAATGCACAATTTTATATAAATAATTAGTATATGGTTGCATTATTTTACCTATTTTCTTTAAAATGTGTGATTTTCATGCAATTTGATCAAAGAAAAGTTACGTTTTTATCCTCTGCAAAATTGCCGACCGACTCGCTCATAGTCGACCAAACTCGAACAAGAACGGTTTTTGCTGAAATGCACAATTTTATATAAAAATTAGCATATGGTTGCATTATTTGACCTATTTTCTTTAAAATGTGTGATTTCCATGCAATTTGATCATGAGAAGTTACGTATTTATCCTCTGCAAAATTAACCGACAACAGCTATGAATACCGTCCGACTCACTCATAGCCGACCAAACTCGAACAAGGACGGTTTTTTGCTGAAATGCACGATTTTATATAAAAAAAAAAGAGGATATAATTGCATTATTTGACCTATTTTCTTTAAAATGTTAATTTTTCATGTAATTTTATAAAAAAGAATTTACATTTTTTATCCTCTGCAAACTTACCGACCACAGCTACGAATATCGTCCGACTCATTAATAGCCGACCAAACTCGAACAAGAACGGTTTTTGCTGAAATGCACGATTGTATATAAAACATTAGCATATGGTTGCATTATTTGACGTATTTTCTTTAAAATGTGTGATTTCCATGCAATTTGATCAGAGAGAAGTTACGTTTTTATCCTCTGCAAAATTGCCGACCTAAGCTATGAATGCCGTCCGACGGTTTTTGCTGCAATGCACGATTGGTCAAATTACATGAAAATCACACATTTTAAAGAAAATATTCGAAATAATTTAACTATA
>NW_027467710.1:3869700-3874700 GCF_046742065.1 Oratosquilla oratoria
AAGTACCGTTGACTGAAACCTGATCCTTGGTCTCTTCAGGTTCCGAGTATGTGAGCATCACAGACTTTGGTCTTCTGTAGTCCTGAATTCACTTTCTTCGTGGTCACATTTCCATTCGAAGTCTGACCAAATCGAGTCGGAATCTTCTTCATCTATAAAGCTTTCTTCCGTGGAAGCGTCTTCTGTAGCTTCCGAATCACTTTCTTTGTTAATTTCCCAATTGGTATCCTTCGACTGAGGTAACCGTAAATTTCCATCGTTTTGATGACCCTCGATAGGAGTATTATCCTCTTCATTTGCTTTTACGTCGGCGTTTACATTCCCGTTGCTTTCCTTCCCACACAAGATGGCCACTGTATGACTAACAGGTTGCGACTCTGTTATCATTGGGCCTTTTGGGCTTGTTAGAGAAACTGTCCATGAGTTTCTCGTTGTATCACTGGGCTTAGTTATATCTTCTGAAAGATGAACTGCCGATGATTTTGAGGTCCTCTTTACTCCATTGTGTGGGGTGTGCATATGAGTACAATTGCCCTCCCATTGATTCAGAATATAAATCACGACGAGCTGGAAGAACATCCATATCTTCGGGATCCGACTTGGATCTTTTCCTTCAGGATGAACGCTTTGGCCCAAAGCCAGAAGGTGCATCGAGAACCATTTCTTTATGGTCGACCTCAAGAACCCTTAAGGAACTCCTCGAGGGTCTTGTTTTGACACGGTAGCGAGAGAGTTGCAGTCCTCTTCGGTCTAATATCCCACGTAGGCACACAATGATCTCCTGGCCATGACCTCGCAGACTTCAGAAAGGTTTGAGCCATCGTGAGGTCACATCCTCTTTGGTGAGAAATGTCTTGAAATTTTCTTTGAAGTAAATGTTGATCTACATAGATTTCCATTCGTTCTCGACCATGGTGTACCTTGTGCATGTATATCTATAGAGGTTATTGTTTTGATATGTGGTAAAATTGACCTTAGACGCCAACAGAGTAAAATATGTCCTCTATGAAACTACAAGGAAATAAGAAGATATAGAGATTTTTATATCATATAATCAGATTGACATACACACACACGCGCGCGCGCGCACACACATACGCACACAAAAACACACAATATATATGTATATATATATATATATACATAGATACATATATATATATATATATATATATATATATATGTGTGTGTGTGTGTGTGTCTGTGTGTGTGTGTGTGTGTGTGTGTGTGTGTGTGTGTGTGTGTGTGTGTGTATGTGTGTGTGTGTATGTGCTTGTGTGTGTGCGCGTCTCTTCCACCGAGACGACGTAATCCACAACCATGCCACTGAAGAAGAGTGAATGTAACTCAAAATTGTAAAATGGCAGCTCAGATGACCTTCTATGGAGATATCATCTCGCACCTTCAATGAGAGACGAAGGTAATCTTGCGAAATAAAAAGAATATGTTAAAAAAATATATGCTGAATTAGCCATCACATTTAATGACAGGTTTAAGAGAAAGCCTAATAACAATATATATCCTTAAAACACACAAACACGCATACACAAACACACACACACACACATACACGCACTCACACACATACACACACACACACACATATATATATATATATATATATATACATATATATATATATATATATATATATATACATATATATAAGTATAAATGTATAAATGTGGTATATATATATATATATATATATATATTTATATATGTATATATATATATATTACATATATATATATAAGTATAAATGTATAAATGTAGGTATATATATATATATACATATATATATGTTATATGTATATATATATACAAATATATATATATATATATATATATATTTGTATATATGTATATATATATGTATATACATGTGTGTGTGTGTATGTATACAAATATACATTATATACATATATATATATATATATATATATGTATATATATATATATATATACAAATAAATATATATACCAGGGATGATCAGAAAGTAATGACAGTCGGACTCGTAGCTGAGAGACTATAAGTGTTGGGGGGGCGGGGAGCAAGGGGGAGCAAGTGTTGCCTGTTGTTACATGTTTGAGATTGTCGCTGTTTGTCTAGCTTACATTTTATCGTTGCGCTGTGCGATTGCGTCATTGTTGGTTTGCCTCTCTAACCGGAAACATGGATTTTTCGAAAGAAGGCTGCAGATTCTACTCCTTCACAAGGTGGAAACTCGGGAAAAAAGCAACGGAGATCAGAGAGGAATTGTTGCAAGTTTTTTCCCGAGTCTACTCCATCACTGGAAAACTGTTTCCCACTGGATTCGAGCTTTCACAGCCGGAAAATTGCAGCTAGAAGATGATCATCGGCCTGGCCGCCCTCGACATCCGTGCCCGAAGCAACACGGTCCGTGCGCGGGCCATCATGACGAAGATCCAACTGTTACTCTTCGATTCTTATCCTTGGAGCTCGGTGTCAGTTATGGGAGCGCACATGACATCGTGCATGAACACTTAGGGCTGAGGATGAAGTGTGCTCGATGGATACCTTTTGCTTACGGAAGAGCAGAAGAGCGAACGGGTGCGGATTTGTCGTCTATGGCTGGCTGAATTCGAGCCAAATGGTCCGAAACTGTTCTCAGATGTAGCTACCGGAGATGAGTGTTGGATTTCTTTCTTCACCACCAGAGACAAGCAGTTTAACATGGTGTGGTTGTGTGATGAAGAACCTCGACCTCAGATTCTGAAGGAAGGATTTCGCAGCAGGAAGCGCCTTTTCACCATCTTCTTCAATTCACAAGGACCAATGTGTGTGGATGTAATGCCTCAACAGTGTACTATCACAGCCCAGTACTACACTGATCACGTCCTTCCTCGAGTCCTGGAATATCAGGCCAAGACTGCACCAACCCGTCGCCGATCGCGCCTTTTGCTGCACCATGACAATGCTGCCCCCCACAAAGCTCGCCTCACTGTGCAGTTCCTGGAGCAGCAGGGGATCACACTTCTCCCCCACCCACCCTACTCGCCTGACCTTGCTCCCTGTGATTTTTGATTGTTTCCAAAGATCAAGGGTGCGATCGCAGGGAAGCTGTTTCATCGCATCCAAGATCTGGCGCGAGCAGTCAATTCAGAGTTACGAGGTATATCGGCTTCTGAGTACTGTGAATGTTTTCATGAAGTGGCGAAAGAGGATGGAACGTTGCATAGAGGCAAGAGGGGAGTACTTTGAAGGAATGTAGGCCACTATTTGGATTTACCTCTGTACCGTGAAAATATATGGTATCACTGTCATTACTTTTTGATCACCCCTCGTATATATATGTGTGTGTGTGTGTGTGTGTATGTATACAAATATACATTATATATATATATATATAGATATTTATATACAAATATATATATATATACATATATATATATATATATACATGCATATGTACATGTATATATATATAGAAGATATATACATGTATGTATAAAATATAAATATATATGTATACATATATATTATATATATACATATATATATATACATACACACACACACACATACACACACGCACATATATATATATATATATATATATATATATATATATATACATTTATATATTTCATTAATGAATGGCAAGCTCGTTGTGACACAGCTTTTTGTCAATCTTCTCTCTCTTTTGTAAGGCGACTTTGCCTTCCATAGGCAGGAGCCCGAGTAATTCGCCGTTTGCCATGAGATAGAAATATTCATAGTCGAAAGCCAAATCGTGTTTTCGCACCTCCTGGTGCTTCTTCAGTGGCAATTGAAGTAATAAAGATTCCATGAAGATCAGCAATCTTTATACCCGGAAGGTGGATGATGATTGGATGGATTGCTGCGGGTTGGTACGGTCTGTTCACCCATTGGCTGAGAGGTGCGTGGCGTCATCAGTTTGCGTCCCAACAACGTAATAGGCGGACCTTCTAACGCTGGGTAACGCTTGCAGGTCATGGGCTTGTATATTAAGCTTTGGGGAAAGATCTTTTATGTAAAGGGCCTCCAATATAGGTAATCTTCTAGGGTCTTGATGTGTGGCTAAAGGGTTTCCCTTCGTAAGATGTTGTGGTGAGTGTCTTTGTAATGAGTCTTAGGTGCACCTGATGTCAGAGCGTACCAACCCCGCAGCAATCCATCCAATCACCATCCACCTTCCGGCAATAAAAGTTGCTGATCTTTATGGAATCTTCATTACTTCAATTGCATCTGAAAAAGCAACAGGAGGTGTGAAAACACGTTTTGGCTTTCGACTATGCCTGTTTCTATGTCATGGCATACGGCGAATTACTCGGACTCCTGTCCTGCCTATGGAAAGCACAGGCGCCTTACGAAAGAGAGAGAAGATGGACAAAAAGCTTTCTCACAAAAAGCTTATCATTTCATTTAATGAAATATGCTTGAGAGAATCTCCTGCCCATTTACACGAAAAAATATATATATATATGTATATATATGTATATATATATGTGTGTATACATATATATATACATATATATATATATATGTATATATATACATATATATACATATATATATATATATGAGTGGAAGGGCGGTGAGCCAAACACAGAACACAGTTGGAGTTTTATTCACTGACGTTTCGTTCTTACCAGGACATTCTCAAAGTACTTTGAGAATGTCGTGGTAACGACGAAACGTCAGCGAATAAAACTCCAACTGTTCTCTGTGTTTAGCTCACCGCCCTTCTACTCATGTGTCTTCCATACTTCAACATATACATATACATATACAGATATGTATATATATATATATATATATATATATATACATATATATATAGATAGATATATACATATATATACATATATAAAAATATATATACATATATGCATATATATATATATATATATATATATGTATATATACATATACAGTATATAATATAAACACACACACACACACATATATTTATATATATATATATATGTATATATATATATAGATATATAAT
>NW_027467710.1:3884700-3894700 GCF_046742065.1 Oratosquilla oratoria
TCAAAGGGGCCACGACCAACGACGCTTCCGATGTTGCTAACCAATGTTTATGGAATGACTGATTCCATTGTTTTTTCCTCAGTCTTTTTGTCCTTTGGGGATTTAGGATGAATGTCTATTCGCCGGTAGTCTTAATGTCTGTTCCGGAATGTGAAGGGTCTAGTTCGAAGCCAATGGTAGTAGCCATTCTCTCGCGAATGGTTTATTTGATGCTGATAGTAATTGGGCTGCTCCTGGTTTCCGCAGGGCTTCTTTGGTTTTGATAGTGGTAGTTCTGATTATAGCCATGGTATACGTTTCCAGGATATCCCTCGTAGTACCCATAATAGCCATTATTGTTTGGCATGTTGGGGTAGTAATGATACCCATCATGATAACCATAACTAGGCTGTTGGTAAGTTGGTTGTTGCTTCCTTTGACTTCTGTTTCTCTGGTCAGACTTAAAGTTTGTATTTGCATTGTTACTTCTATTTCGGTTAGATTTTGAAGTTTGGCTCATTAGGAGTCTGTCTGTGGTTAGACTTGTTATTCTTATTTGTGTTTGGTTTTGAGCTGGGCCATGAAAATCCTAATTTTGGCGGGGCCTATTGTTTGATTTTGGGGCCTCAAGAGTATGTTTGTGGTTAGATCGTTATTTCTATTTTGGCCTGATTTTGATTTTGGGCCATTACGAGCCTGTCTGTAATGGCTTGGAGGGTTTCCTCGTCTTGTCCATGATCTCCTAAGAGAAAGTCTTCGACTGATGAACAACGGGATTCCTGTCAATGGTTCGTCGTTGGAACTTGGAACGACGTGAGCGATGTACCCTGGATGGGGTGGAGGCAGGGACGACTGCGTCCGAAGTTATCTCTTTGAGACTGGAGATTCTCTCATCTTTCTTGTCCACCTTTTTATTCTTTCCTTTTGATGTTCTAGTCGGCTCGTTGCGACTCTTAAGGCTGCGATTGTTTCCTCCCTGATTTCCTTGAGATGAGGCGTTGTTCCAACGGTTGTAAGAAGGCCTCAGTTCTTGGGCTGTTCGGTCAGGTACAAACTGACGCGGATGAAGAACATTTGATGGTGCCAATGAAGGAGATTGTGCCTACGTGGATGGTTCTTCGGGCTTTGAAGCGACGTCCTCTGTCTTTTGGGAATCTTTAAGACTTTCGATTGAAGTCTGGTCCCGAGACTCTGTAGGTTCAGACTCTACGGGTTTAAGGCTTTCGGGGTCTAATTCCCACTCGTAGTCTGACCAAGGTGAGACTGAATCACCGTCCGCTTCATCAGGTGAAGGGATGTCGTCCGCAGAAGCACTGTCGACTGAAACCTGGTATTTGGTCTCTTCAGGTTCCGAGTCTGTGAGTATCACAGGACTTTGGTCTTCTGTAGTCCTGGATTCACTTTCTTCGTAATCACATTCCCATTCATAGTCTGACCAGATCGAGTCAGAATCTCCTTTATCTGTGAAGATGCCCTTTAGGGAAACGTCTGTTGCAGCTTCTGAATCACTTTCTGAGTCACTTTTTTTGTTGATTTCCCCGTTGGTATCCTTCGACTTAGGCAACCGTAACTTTCCATCGCTTTCATGACCCTCTGGAAGAGTGATATCCTCTTCTTTAGCTTCTACACCGGTAATTGCATTCCTACTGCTTTCATTTTCACAGAAGACTGGCACTGTATGACTAACAGGTGGCGACTCTGTTGTCATTGGGCATTTTGGGATTATTGGAGAAACTTTCCATGTTTTTCTCGTTGAGTTAATGGGCTCAATTATATCTACTTGGAGATGAACTGCCGGTGATTTAGAGGCCTCACAAGTCCTCTTTATTATCCATTGTGTGGGGTCACTATATGGTACTATTGCATTCCAATGATTCAGAATTTAAATCGCGAGGAGCTAAAAGAAATTCTGTATCTCCTTGAACAGACTTCATCTTTTCCTTTAGGATCAACGCTTTGACCCAAAGCCGGTTAGTACAGCGAGACCATTTCTTTATGGTCGACCTCCACACCCTTGAAGAACTCTTAGCAGGTTCTTCTTTTGCCATGGCATCGAGAGAATTGTTGTCCTCTTTGGTCAAATATCCAACGCAGGCAAACAATGATCTCCTAGCCACAGACGTCGCAGCCTTCAGAAAGGTTTGAGGCATCGGGAGGTCACATCCTCTTTCGTGAGAAATGTCTTGAAATTTTATTTGAAGTAAATGATGATCTACATAGATTTCCAGTCGTTCTCGACCATGGTGTACCTTGAGCATGTATATCTATAGAAGTTACTGTTTTGATATGTGGTAAAATTGACCTTAGACGAGAACAGAGTACAATATGTCCTTCATGAATATACAAGGAAGTAAGAATATATAGAGATTTCTATATCATATCAGATTGACACACACACATACAAATACACACACACACACACACACACACACACACACACACACACACACACACACACACACACACAATATATATATACATATAATATATATATATATATATATGGTAGTGTGTGTGTGTGTGTGTGTGTGTGTGTGTGTGTGTGTGTGTGTGTGTGTGTGTGTACTTGTGTGTGTGTGTGTGCGTGCGTGTGTGTGTGTGTGTGTGAGTGTGTGTGTGTGTGTGTGTGTGTGTGTGTTTCTGTGCGTGTATGTGTGTATGTATGTGTGTATGTGTATGTGTGTGTGTTTGTGTGTATGTGTGTGTGTCCGCGTCTCTTCCACCGAGACGACTAATCCACATCCACGCCACTGAAGAAGAGTGAATGTAACTCGATATCGTAATATGGCAGCTCAGATGACCTCCTATGGAGATATCATCTCACACCTTCAAAGAGAGACGAGGGTAATCATGCGAAATAAAGAAAAAACCTTAAAAGATATATGCTGAATTAGCTATCACTTTTAATGACAGGTTTAAGAGAAAGCCTCTAACAATATTTATCCTTAATACACACTCACACAAACAGACACACACACACACACACACACACACACACACACACACACACACACACACACACACACATACACATACATACACAAACACACACACAGAGACACACACACATACGCATACACACACACACAAACACACAAACACACACACACACACACACAATATACATATATATATACATGTATATATATATACACACACACATACACATACATACACACACACACACACACACACACACACATATATGTATGAATATATATATACATATATATATATATAAATATATATATACATATATATATATAAAAATATATATATATAACTTTATAAATATATATATGAGAATAAACACCGTGTATATATTATATATATATATATATATATATATATATATATATATATATATATATATGTATGGACTGAAGGACGACAGAATGATTGGATGGGTGGTTAGATAATCAAAGAGTAATGTTGTAGTGTAAATTTACTGTCGTTTAGTGCTTAACATGTCTTCTTAAGAGTATGATTACATATTCATTAATTCAACATATATATACACGCGTTCATGTCCGCGTTCCTGTCCGCGTTCGAGTGGCGTGGGTTAGCAGGAACGCGGACATGAACGCGTGTATATATATGTTGATTTTATGCTTATGTACTCATGCTCTGAAGAAGTCCTGTTAAGGACGAAACGTCAGTAATTTACACTCCAACATTCGGTGTTTATCTCACCACCCTTCCACTCATATATAGTATATATATATATATACTTAATATATATTTATTTGTGTGTGTATGCATACATACATATATATATAATATATATATATATATATATATATATACACAACACTGAATGGGTCCCAGTGATTAGAGATACATTTTAACAACCACAATGCACTTTAATTCTAAGCCATCAACATCAGGAGACGCAATGGAGGCCACAACCAGAAATTGAAATGTGATACTGTCGAGGACTCGAACTCGGCTATCACATGACAAGTGACGCAGTGACATACTAACTACGCTCCATTGGGTCTCCCGATGTTGATGGCTTAGAAAAAATACATAAATATATATAATATACATATATATATATATATAAATATATATATAAATAACATGTATATTTATATATATATATGTATATATATATATATATATATATATATACATATATATATATATATATCAAGTAACGTAGATGTCGTGACACAAGAGTAAAATAAAACATAAACTTACTCTCAGAGAAACATAAGCTGAGATGAAGGGTAAACCTTATATTTCGACCACTAGCTTTAGTCCTCTTCAGCAATTACAATTATAGGGAACATATAAAAGAACTTATGTACAGAAGCTACAATAGTTCCCTATTGTAGCTTCCTCCTCTGTATATAATATACGGTTTACTCTGTATCTCAGCTTATCTTTCTCCGAGAGTGGGTTTAACTTTTATATATATATATATATATATATATATATATATATATATATTTGTGTGTGTGTGTGTGTATATGTGTGGGTGTGTATATGTATATATACAGTATGTTATATGTATATATATACATATATACATATATATATATATATATATATATTGTAACGTAATATTAGATATTACGTCATATGTGTAATTATGTTATAGAATTGTGTTCCTTTGTATTACATAACTATGTTCATATTTCTTGTCTATGTATGTATTGTAACAATGTTAAGCAGTAACGCCCGTCCACTATATGTAATCTTGCCTACGTGCGGAGAGAGGTGCGCACTCTTGTAGAACAAACAGTCAAGCGAAATCCTGAATAGTTCGGAGCGCACAGATTTGACAGTTACTAAATAAATAGATTGTTCAAGCGAGTCGAGGATCCTAAAACTACCCATGTTGACGTGTGTTAACTTACCCTCCTTCCTCACCCGCACCCTTAACCTGAAGTATCCCGCTTCTGGTCCAATGGTATATAAGCCGTGGAAATCGCTGACTCCTTGTCATTTCTAGCATATCTTATCTCTTGATAAAAACTGGAAGTTTAGACTCATGAGACGATTGGTGTGAAGTGATCACCCTTTTTGCCTACATTACGTGTCTGATATACATTGCATTACTTTATATATTTGTACTTATTACTTATTCTGATGTATGTTCCTGATCTCTTTGTACTTAGATAGTACCATATTGTATACGTATCTTGTGTTTCTTATTTGAACGATAATTTCCATATTCTTATAATCATGTAACGGTCCCATTGACCCACCTGCCCATTCTCTTTTGTGTTGATTGCCTGTAAATATTTTCCATTAATAATTTCGTTTACTAGTTTTATCGCTAGTTTAATATTCCTTTCCTGGAATCTTCTTTGTTACCTTTACTTCTAGTCTTACGAATTATCTAGGCCCTGACCAGATAGTTCAGTCCTACAGTGGCTTCTAGAAGTGAGCTGGTTCTTAAGCACTTAGACGTTATACGTAACGTCGCTTCACTAACCAGCCCGCCCGTAACAAAGTGGCGACCCTTGCCAAGGATATTGGATCAGGTATTTAACACATTCTTATAGAGATGGATGATATAGTTCAAGAATTCGTTCAAAATCCCAAGGTAAGTTTCTTAAAGAAACAAACTAAAGACACTTTGATAGAAATAGGCAAGCACTTTGGAATAGACACTGATACAAGTTTGCGAAAGAAAAAAATACTTCAGGAACTCGTTGAAAATCTGATCGAAGATGAGATCTTATCTCCAGAAGAGATTACAGCTATACAAATTCCTTCAAATAGGTTAGAAATAGAGGCACGACTAACCGAACTTAAGATTAAGGAGATTGAATTAAAGGTCAGGAGAGTAGAAATTGAGGAGGAAGCTAAATTGAAACAAATGCAAATTGAGGCAGAATTTAAAGCTAAAGAGGAGGAAACTAAACTGAAACAAATGCAAATTGAGGCAGAATTTAGAGCTAGAGAAGAGGAAGCTAAAGTGAAACAAATAGAAAGAGAGAACGAAACTAAAGTCAAATTGGCAGAGTTAGAATTAAAGAAGGCAGAAGTAGAAGCTAGGATTGTTGATAGACAACCCGTAGTTCAGGAAGGTCATATAGATATTTCCAAGTATGTAAAACTTTTACCCAAATTTTCAGAAGGAGAGCCAGAAATTTTCTTTCTTCAGTGGGAAAAATTGGCGCAACAGTTACAAATCCCTAAAGAAAATTGGCCATTAATCATTCAAACACAATTTAAGGGTAAGGCTCAGCAAATTTATACTTCTCTTTCAGAAGCAGAAAGCGAGTATGATAATATGAAAGCTTGTATTTTAAAAGCTTATGAACTAATACCAGAGGCCTATAGACAGAAATTCCGTAATTATAGGAAGACACCTCAGTTAACATACGTAGAATATGCGGCTCAACAAGAGAGGTTTATTCAATAGGTGGTGTTTGGCTAGTGAAACGGACACCTTAGATAGACTTAAACAGTTGATTTTGTTGGAGCAGTTTAAGAATACCTTAGAGACAGATCTTAGGATTTTTATAGATGATCATGTTCCCGAAACTTTAACTAAAGCTGCTGTATTGGCTGATGAGTTCACACTAAATCATAAACCTAAGTCAAGACAAATGGAATCCCAAAAGTCAAAATCATATATTCCAGATTCAACAAAATACTCTGATCCTTGGTCCCCAAAGAAACACTTTGAAAATCAGTCTAGCCCATCACATTTCAGTTACAGGTCTGATTTCAATCAATATCCTCCAAACCAACCTTGGCAAAGAATGGAAAGGTTTAAGACTAATCCCCCTGTAACTTGTTCATATTGTAAACAGGTTGGCCATCACATTTCTAATTGCAGAAAGAGACTGACACCCTCATTCTCCAATAAGACACCAACTCTTGTAAGTAATATAAAATCAGATGATTCAAAATCCTCTATTCAGGATAAACTACCAAAGAAGCCGGTATTGTCAAGTAATGTAGAACCCCCCCCATCAAATCATGATCCTTGTTTCAAACCATTTGTATCTTCAGGAACTATATCTCATAGTAGTAGTTCACAACAATATCCTATTTCCATACTCCGAGACACAGGAGCAAAGCAAAGTCTGATTTTAAATTCTGTCTTGCAGAATCTGGGTGAGTCATATACAGGTTATGATATATTGATAGAAGGAGTTGGAGGAATTGTAAAATGTCCATTACATAATGTTTTCTTGCGGTCTGATTTAACAACCGGAATGGTTAAAGTAGCAGTAGTAGACTCTCTTCCCATAGTAGGAATATCCTTATTGTTGGCCAATGACATCGCTGGAAGCAAAGTCATTTCTCCTTTAATAACAAATAACCCTAAGACCTCAGTAGAACCTTCAGATAACTTACAGTTGTTTCCCACTTGTGCTGTAACCAGATCTCAGTACAAGAAATCTGAAGAGGAGACCTATAATTTAGAATCCCTATTCTCCCAAACTGACCCATCTTCTTCTTCACCAGTTTCTCTATCTAGAGCAGAATTAATCAAAGAACAGAAGTCAGATCATTCTCTTAAAAATTTGTACGAGATTGTTTCATCTCCAGAAGTTGAAAATATGTCACGAGGTTTCTATATAGAAAACGGAGTCCTAATGCGAAAATGGAGAGCATCCACCGCAACCGCTGACCAGCCATGGCAAGTAAGGAATCAAATAGTCCTCCCTCTTGGTTTCAGGAATAATGTTCTAAGATTGGCTCATGATACTCCCTTAGCAGGTCACTTAGGGGTAAGAAAGACCTTGTTCAACATAACCCAACATTTCCATTGGCCCACGGTTGTCAAAGATGTTGCCCAATATTGTAAAACATGTCATACATGTCAACTTGTAGGTAAGCCCAACCAGAAAATTGTAGAAGCTCCACTCCATCCCATTCCTGTAATGGAAGAGCCATTTAAAAAAGTTCTTATTGACTGTGTAGGACCTTTACCTCCTTCAAGTAAAGGAAATCAGTACATTCTCACAATCATGTGTATGAGCACTCGTTTTCCAGAAGCAATTCCTTTGAAAAATATTAAAGCTCAAAACATAATCAGAGAAATGTTGAAATATTTCACTATGGTAGGATTTCCTAAGAACATTCAAAGTGATCAAGGAAGTAATTTTCTTTCCAACAAGTTTAGAGAAACTCTTGTAACACTAGGTATAAATCATGTAACTTCCTCCGCCTATCATCCTCAATCACAAGGTGCTCTAGAGCGCTTTCACCAAACGCTCAAGACAATGTTAAGAATCTTCTGTGCTGAGAACACTCGAAATTGGGAAGACGGACTCCCCTTTTTGTTGTTCGCCACCCGAACAACAATTCAAGAAAGCCTTGGATTCAGCCCGTCAGAATTAGTCTTCGGTCATGAAGTCCGTGGTCCCCTAAAGATACTTCATGAACAATGGATGAAAGAAGAACCACCTGTTCCTTCTTTGAAATACGTGTCCCAGGTCACCGAGAAGTTGTTAGAAGCTTGGAAGTTGGCAAGAGAGAACTTGACGAATGCTCAACGAGTAATGAAAGGTCGGTATGATAAAAATTCTAAACTTAGAACTTTCTCTCCAGGAGATCAAGTGTTACTTTATCTTCCCATACCAGGAGATCCATTGCAGGCTAAATACAAAGGACCCTATGAAGTCTTGTCCAGAGCCAGTGATCTCAACTACATAATCAAAACTCCAGACAGAAGAAAGAGTTCCCGTCTCTGTCACATAAATACCTTAAAACCTCATCATTCCAGAGATCCAATTCCAATTTGCAGCTCTACCACAATAGAATCGGAAGAGCCTCCTGATAACCTGCCTAATCCTCCTGAGATTCCCTTGGAAAACTCTCAGATACTACAAAATCTTCAAATAAAAGTAGGACACTTATCTGAGAAACAAGGTAAAGACATTCTTTCTCTCTTTCGAAGTTTTCCAAAATTATTTGTAGATTCCCCAAGATTCACTTCTTTGATAGATCATGATATAATTCTAGTCTCGCCAAGGGCTATCTTACAAGCCCCTTATAGAGTCAATCCAAAAAAGGAGTTCATAAAAACAGAAATAAACACTCTGCTTCAACAGGGAATAATTGAACCCTCCAGTAGTCCTTGGGCATCTCCTTGCATTCTTGTCCCTAAATCTGACAATTCTTATCGCCTGTGCATTGACTACAGGAAAATCAATGCCCATACTAAGGCCGATGCTTTTCCTATCCCTAGGATAGATGATATCATAGACAGTCTAGGAACTGCCAAGTATGTATCCAAGTTGGATATGTTAAGGGGATACTATCAAATCCCTGTACACCCTCGCTCAAGAGAAGTTACCGCTTTCATTACGGAAGAGGGATTGTTCCAATTCAGAGCAATGCCATTTGGGCTTAAAAATGCCCCTGCCACTTACCAAAGAATGATAAGTAATCTTGTTGCAGGATTGCCAGGAGTAAAAACTTATCTAGATGATGTGATAATATTTAGTCAGTCTTGGACAGAACACATTGAACACCTAAATAATTTCTTTTATAGAGCAGACCAAGCAAACCTTACCATCAATTTGTCCAAATGTGATTTCGGACATACACAGGTCCCCTATTTGGGATTTAAAGTTGGAAATTCCCAAGTGTTTCCAATAGACGCCAAGATAAAAAGATAAAAACCATCAATGATGTACCAACACCCACTAATCGTAGAGAGGTACGTCGATTCCTCGGAATGAGTGGCTATTATCGCCGTTTTTGTCCAAATTTTTCAGATGTAGCAGAACCATTGACTGACCTGTTGAGAAAAGACCACGACTTCGTGTGGACACCTACCTGTGAGACGGCCTTCAAAAACCTGAAGTCCCTTCTCACTAACGCACCAGTTCTAAGGGCACCCAATTTCCAACGACCCTTTCTTCTGCAAGTCGACGCCAGCGACACCGGTATCGGTGCCGCCCTCTTGCAAGAACACAATGAAGTTCTTCACGCTATCGCCTACTACAGCAAGAAGCTGTCCCCTGCGCAGAAGAGCTATTCAACAATTGAGAAGGAGACGCTCGCTTTGGTCCAGGCCCTTATCCACTTCGAAGTCTAC
>NW_027467710.1:3919700-3924700 GCF_046742065.1 Oratosquilla oratoria
GGAGGGCAGCCGATGATTTTATTCAGCTGAGGGGAACCCCGAGGATGAATGGATTAACCATATGCAATCTCGAAGGTTTCGAGGTAAGATATGAATTAATCCATTCATTGTTTGGGGCTCCCACTCAGAGGAATAAAATCATTTGCCGCTCGACAAGGTAGCGTTTTGGCCTCGGTGAATCTACGCTACTGTGTCTGGACCCACACCATATTTTTGCAAGGTGTCTCCACGACTGTGGGAAAAAAATCGAGTCTCTAGAAAAAAAAAAAAGCTCGACTGGCCACTAAAGCTCCCGGTTCATCTATATGAATATTCTTCTGGCCTGAGAGGGACATCTAGAGGATTAAAGAAATCAAATGGAAGTACTTCCCATGTCTCCTCTTTTTCGAACAAGGTGCACGAGATATCGTGGAGACAAACTCCAGCACCGATGTCACGAAGGTCTTCATGGAAACGAAGAAGGGCAGACGAGGGGAGCCCCGAGGATGATTTGAGTAATCATATGCAACCACGAAGGTTTTGAGGTAAGATATGATTTAATCAGTTCATTCTTTGGGGCTCCCACTCGGAGGAATAAAATTGTTTGCCGTTCGCCAAAGTAGCGTTATAGCCTCGGCGAATCAACGCCCAGAGGGCCTGGATCTACGGCGTGTTTCTGGAAGATGTCTCCACGATGACTCCGTGTCACAAGAGAGAGAGAAAAAGAAGTGAGAGCTCTCAGGACTACAGACTCTCTGGAGGATAAAAAAAATCTCGATTAACCTCTGCAGAACCCGAGTCATATACCCGCTAAAAAAATAAATAAAATAGAAAATAAAAAATGGACGTACCTCCCATGTCTCTTCGTTTTCAGCTATTATTATTATAAAAAAAAAAAAATGCTCCACCCGATTCTGACAGCCTCCGAAATCACAGAGACGAACTCGGGCAACCTGAGTTAGATTCCCACAGACTTCGCCATATCCCAACGAAAGGCTTTGGCACACGACAGAAGAATACTATTGAAAACGAACTCCAACTTAGGCTGACAGCCTCTAATGAATTCTGGCAGACTCTGAGAAACTGACAGACAGACAGATAAAGACGGCCACAACATATATAAGGTCATGGATAAAAGTAGAACGGATAATATATGTTTCTCTGTGAATAATTTGGTAGAAAAGTTATTAGATTAGAAATCAGGTTAGACAGTGGAGGATATTAATCTTGCTGACAGCTGATGCCGACACGAAGAAGAAGAAAAAGAAGACGATAGAGAGGATGAGGATGACATAGACGAAGAACAATAAAAGGAAGAAGACAGAGACGAAGAAGAAAAAGGAAAATAGAAATAATAATGACAAAATACGTGAACGATATAAGGGATTTACGTACAAACATTTTGGTAGAGCAAACTAATGTGTATTATTGTTGCTGCTATCATCATCATCATCATCATCATCATTTTATTATCATTATTATTATTATTATTATTGTTATTATTATTATTATTATTATTGTTATTATTATTATTATTATCGTTAATATTATTATTATTATTATTATCATTATTATTATTTTTATTATTATTATTATTATTATTATTATTAATATTACTATTATAATCATCATTATTATTATTATTATTATTGTTATTATTATTATTATTATTATTGTTATTATTATTATTATTATCGTTAATATTATTCAGCTGAGGGCATAGCCCCGTGTTGAAGGGCTCAAGTGATTTCGAAGCTACTTTGTTTATACTCTTCCAGTCACTCTCTTCAAGAGTTCGTCGTTTTCAGAGCGCCACGACCAATGAGGCTTCCGATGTCGCTAACCAATGCTCATCATGGAATGACTGATTGCACTGTTACCTCAGCCTTGTTGTCCTTTGGGGATTTAGGAGTGGATGTCTATTCGCCGGTAGTCTTAATGTCTGTTCCGGAATGTGAAGGGTCTATTTCGAAGCCAATGGTAGTAGCCATTCTATGGCGAATGGTTCATTTGATGCTGATAGTAATTGGGCTGCGCCTGGTTTCCGCAGGGCATTCTTTGGGCTTGGTAGTGGTAGTTCTGATTATAGCCATGGTACACGTTTCCAGGATAGCCCTCGTAGTACCCATAATAGCCGTTATTGTGACTAAATCCGACGGAGGAAGATGGGTTGCGGTTTGCTGTGTTTGGCTTGTTGGGGTTGTAATGATACCCATTATGATAACCATAACTAGACTATGTGTAGCCTTGCAAGTAAGTGGGTTTTTTCTTCCATTGATTCCTGTTCCTCTGGTTAGACTTATAGTTTATGTTTGGCTTGTTGTTTGTATTTTGGTTAGATTTTGAATTTGGCTCATTAGGGGTCTGTCTCTGGTTAGACTCGTTATTTCTGTTTTGGGCTGATTTTGATTGTGGGCCATTACGAGCCTGTTTGTAGTGGCTTTGAGAATTTCGTCGTCTTTGCTCCTAATTTTCCTAAGGGAAAGTGTTCGATTGATGAACAATGGGCTTTTTGTCGAGGGTTCGTCGTTGGAACTTGGAACGACGTGAGCGACGTACCCTCGATGGGGCGGAGGCAGGGACAACTGCGTCCCAAGTTGCCTCTTTAAGACTGCAGACTCTATCATCTTTCTTCACCACCTTTTTCTTATTTCTTTTTGAGTTTTTAGTCGGCTCGTGGCGACTCTGAAGGCTGCTATTATTGCCTGCCTGATTTGCTCGCGATGAAGCATTTATACAATGATTATAAAACCTCCGTTCTTTGGTTGTTCGGTCAGGTACAAGATGACGTGGATGAAGAACATTTGATGGTGTCAAAGGAGATTGTGACTACGTGGATGGTTCTTCTGGCTTTGAAACCACGTCGTCCGTCTTGTGGGAATTCTTAAGACTTTCGACTGAAGTCTGGTCCCGAGACTCTACAGATTCAGAGTCTACGGGTAACAAAGGGCTTTTGGGCTCTGTTTCCCACTCGTAGTCTGACCAGATTGATACTATATCTCCGTCCGCTTCATCAGGTGCAGGGATGTGCTCCGTGGAAGTACCGTCGACTGAAACCTGATCCTTGGTCTCTTCAGGTTCCGAGTATGTGAGCATCACAGGACTTTGGTCTTCTGTAGTCCTGAATTCACTTTCTTCGTGGTCACATTTCCATTCGAAGTCTGACCAAATCGAGTCGGAATCTTCTTCATCTATAAAGCTTTCTTCTGTGGAAGCGTCTTCTGTAGCTTCCAAATCACTTTCTTTGTTAATTTCCTAATTGGTATCCTTCGACTGAGGTAACCGTAAATTTCCATCGTTTTGATGACCCTCGATAGGAGTATTATCCTCTTCATTTGCTTTTCCGTCGGTGTTTACATTCCCGTTGCTTTCCTTCCCACACAAGATGGCCACTGTATGACTAACAGGTGGCGACTCTGTTATCATTGAGCCTTTTGGGCTTGTTAGAGAAACTGTCCATGAGTTTCTCGTTGTATCACTGGGCTTAGTTATATCTTCTGAAAGATGAACTGCCGTTGATTTTGAGGTCCTCTTTACACCATTGTGTGGGGTGTGCATGTGGGTACAATTGCCTCCCATTGATTCAGAATATAAATCACGACGAGCTGGAAGAAAATCCATATCTTCGGGATCGGACTTGATCTTTTCCTTCAGGATGAACACTTTGGCCCAAAGCCAGAGGGTGCATCGAGACCATTTCTTTATGGTCGACCTCAAGACCCTTAAGGAACTCCTCGGAGGGTCTTGTTTTGACACGGTAGCGAGAGAGTTGCAGTCCTCTTCGGTCTAATATCCCACGCAGGCACACAATGATCTCCTGGCTATGGACCTCGCAGACTTCAGAAAAGTTTGAGCCATCGGGAGGTCACATCCTCTTTCGTGAGAAATGTCTTGAAATTTTCTTTGAAGTGAATGATGATCTACATAGATTTCCAGTCGTTCTCGACCATGGTGTACCTTGTGCATGTATATCTATAGAGGTTATTGTTTTGATATGTGGTAAAATTGACCTTAGACGCCAACAGAGTACAATATGTCCTCTATGAATATACAAGGAAATAAGAAGATATAGAGATTTTTATATCATATCATCAGATTGACACACACACACACATACAGACACACAATATATATGTATGTATATATATATATATATATATATATATATATATATGTGTGTGTGTGTGTGTGTGTGTGTGTGTGTGTGTGTGTGTGTGTGTGTGTGTGTGTGTGTGTGTGTGTGCGTGTGTGTGTGTATGTGTTTGTGTGTGTGCGCGTCTCTTCCACCGAGACGACGTAATCCACAACCATGCCACTGAAGAAGAGTGAATGTAACTCAAAATTGTAAAATGGCAGCTCAGATGACTTACTATGGAGATATCATCTCGCACCTTCAATGAGAGACGAAGGTAATCTTGCGAAATAAAAAGAATATGCTAAAAAATATATGCTGAATTAGCTATCACATTTAATGACAGGTTTAAGAGAAAGCCTCCAAACCATATATATCCTTAATACACACATACACGCACACACACACACACACACACACACACACACACACACACACACACACACACACACCTCTCATGGCGCTGTGGTTAGAGCTCTGGCCTGCCACTACGGAGGTCCGGGTTCGATCCTCGCCCGGGGCTGAAATAATATCAGTATCGCAGCGCTGAGGGGTGTTACTCCAACTCTCGTGGGCGGGGAGTTGGGGGTGTGTGTGTGTGCAAGGTCATAGCATTACCCATAGATCGGACCTACGAGCTCTGAGCTCTTTTCCAGGAGGGAAATAGCTGTCGATCACGAGTCCAACACGTGATCCAAAGACCAAGTGAATACACACACACACACACACACACACACACACACACACACACACACACACACACATACACACACGCACACACACATATATATATATATTATATATATATATATACATATCCTCAGATATATGTATGTATATATATATACATACATATATATAAGTATAAATGTGTATATATATATATATA
>NW_027467710.1:3929700-3932200 GCF_046742065.1 Oratosquilla oratoria
GGCGACATAACGCATCC
Organism: Oratosquilla oratoria; assembly: GCF_046742065.1. NCBI lineage: Eukaryota > Metazoa > Arthropoda > Malacostraca > Stomatopoda > Squillidae > Oratosquilla > Oratosquilla oratoria. The sequence continues at coordinate 3,929,718 of NW_027467710.1, forward strand.
TTGACAAAGTCCCACCTTTACTTCAAACCACTCACTCTCTCCATTTCTAATCCTAACACATGCTCTACTACTCTCATAAAAACTCTTGACAGCTCCCAAAAGCTTTCCTCCTATCCCATAAATCTGCATAACCTCCCACAGTGCCTTTCTGTCTACCCTATCATAAGCCTTTTCCAGATCCATAAAAAGCCCAAAAAACATCCTTCCCCTTTCCTATAGCTTTCTCACATATCTGTCTTACCACAAAGATCTGATCTACACAACCTCTACCCGTCCTAAATCCACACTGTTCCTCACCAATTACTCCCTCTGTTCCTCTCCTAATCCTCTCAATTAAGATCCTCCCATAAGCCTTCCCTACTACACTCAACAGGCTAATCCCTCTGAAATTACTACATTCACACTTGTCCCCTTTTCCCTTGTAAAGAGGAACTATACAGGCACTACTCCAGTCCTCCGGTACTCTACCCTCTCTCCAGCAAACATTAAATAACCTCACCAACCAGTCCACCATCACTGCACCTCCCTTTTTCAGACATTCTGCATGACATCCATCCAGACCAGGTGCCTTACCTGCTTTCATCATCTTTACAGCTGCCTTCACCTCATCCTTCCTTATTTCTCCTCCATTCTCCTCACTCATCACTCTCATTTTCTTCGCATTTCCCACTACAGCTATCTTTCCTTCCCTATCCTCCTTCACATTCAGCAACTCCCTAAAATATTCTGCCCATCTTCCCCTCACTGCCATCTCTTCCATTATCAACTCTCCATCTGTACCTTTTACCTTTTCTTCCCTACTTGATTCGCCTCCTCTTCCTCTCTTAATTTCTTTCCAAAACATCTTTTTATTACTTTCAAAATTTTCTGTCATACTCCTACCCCATTTCACATCTGCTCTCCTCTTTGCCTCCTTTACCTTTTGCTTTACTTCTCTTTTCTTTTCTTTGTACGTCTCATATGACTCCCCTGTCCTCTTTTGTAACCAATCTGTGAATGCTTGCTTCTTCTCTTCTACAGCCTTCTTTGTTTCCTCATCCCACCATTCACTACCCTTTCTTCTATTTCCCCCTGTCCTTCTTGTTCCACACACCATCCTTGCACACTTTAAGACTCCCTCCTTGAACCATCCCCATTCCTCCTCCACACCCATCTCTGCTCTATCCTTTACTCCCTCCCACTCCTCCTTCAGCTTCTTTTCGTACTCCTTCTCCTTTTCCTTTTCATTCAAGGAGTTCACTCTAAGAACCTCCCTACCTTTTGTCCCTTTCCTCCTTCTCCATCTATCCTCCACTCTCAGCTTACCTTCCACCAAAAAATGATCTGATATTCCCCCACCCTCTCCCCTTAGCACATGTACATCCTTAACTCTTCCTATCATAATCCTATTTACCACTACATATATATATATATGTACATTATATATGTATACATATATATATATATATATATATATATATACACATATATATATATATTATATATATATATACATATATATATATATATATATATATATATATATATATATATATATATATATATATATATAACGTGGTTAGCCCTGTGGTACTTAGCGAGTCTATCTGGGAGGACCGTTTCCTAGAACCTCGGCGTATCCATGCGCCCTCCACCGCTTTGATTACTGGGGACAATTTCTTGAAGAAGGACCAGGACCAGGACTTCGCGATCCTGAGCGGGGAAACCCCGGGAAAGGAACTAACAAAGTTCCACAAGGTCCTCCAATGGTCCACAACCCCCAACAGCTCCAAAAACTTGTGGAGCTCATCAGGACTCATCGGGCGGAGAGGACACCGAAGAAGGTGCAAGGGAGATCGTGGAGACGAACTCCAGCACCCAAGTCCGACGATGCCCGTCAGCAGATCCTCATGGAAACGGAGGAGGGCAGTCGAGGATTTTATTCAGCTGAGGGGAGCCTCGAGGACAATGTAAGCAATCATAGCAACCATGAATGTTTCGAGGTAATATATGAATTAATCAAGTTCATTCTTTGGGGCTCCCACCCGGAGGAATAAAATAATTTGTCGTTCGCCAAAGTAGTGTTATAGCCTCGGCGAATCAATGCCCATGGGCCTGGATCTACGTGTCACGAGAGAAAAAAAAAGTGAGAGCTCTCAGAACTACAGACTCTCTGGAGGAAAAAAAATTCCGATTAACCTCTGCAGAACCCATACCTGCTAAAAGAAAAGAAAAAAAAAAAAAAAACGCTCCACGAAGAAGAAGAAAAAGAAGACGATAGGGAGGATGAAGATGACAAAGACGAAGTAGAATACATGTAGGAAGACAAAGACGAAAAAGAAAAAAGGTAAATAGAAATAATAATGACAAAATATGTGAACAATATAAGGGATTTACGAACAAACGTTTAGGCAGAGCAAACTAATGTGTATTATTACTCCTATCATCATGATCAGCAGCAGCAGCAGCATCTTATTATTACTATTATTATTATTATTATTATT
>NW_027467710.1:3939700-3952200 GCF_046742065.1 Oratosquilla oratoria
TTGCCGCTCGACAAGGTAGCGTTTTTGCCTCGGCGAATCCACGCTACTGTGTCCGGATCCACAGCATATTCCGGCAAGGTGCCTGCACGACTCTGTAAAAAAAAAAATCAAGTCTCTAAACTTAAAAAAAGAAAAAAAAAAAAGATCGGCTGGCCTCTAAAGCTTCCGGCTCATTTATATCAATATTCATCTGGCGTGAGAGGGACATCTAGAGGATTAAAGAAACCAAATGGAAGTACCTCCCATGTCTTCTCTTTTTCAGCTATTATTATATAGAAAAAAAAAGAAAGAAAATGACGCCGAATAAGGTGCACGAGATATCGTGGAGACAAACTCCAGTACCGGTGTCACGAAGTTCCTCAAGGGAACTAAGGAAGGTAGACGAGGATTTGGTTCAGCTGAGGGGAGACCCCGAGGATGATTTAAGTAATCATATGCAACCACAAAGGTTTCGAAGTATAATATGAATTGATCAGTTCATTCTTTGGAGCTCTCACTCGGAGGAATGAAATTATTTGCCGTTTGCCAAATAAGCGTTGTAGCCTTGGCGAATCAATCCCCATGGGCCTGGATCTACGGCGTCTTTCTACAAGATGTCTCCACAATGACTCTGTGTCACAAGAGAGAAAATAAAGTGAGAGCTCTCAGAACTACAGACTCTCTAAAGAAAAAAAAATCCCGATTAACCTCTGCAGAACCCACGCCCGTTAAAAAAAAAGGTCCATGAAGAAGAAAAGGAAGACGATAGGGAGGATGAGGATGACAAAGACGAAGAAGAATAAAAGGAGGAAGATAAAGACGAAAAAGAAAAAGGAAAATTGAAGTAATAATGACAAAATATGTGAACGATAGAAGAGATTTACAAACAAACGTTTAGGCAGAGCAAACTAATGTGTATTATTGTTGCTGCTATCATCATCATCATCATTTTATTATTATCATTATTATTATTATTATCATTATTATTATTATCATTATTATTATTATTATCATTATTATTATTATCATTATCATTATCATTATTATTATTATTATCATTATTATTATTACTATTATCATTAATATTATTCAGCTGAGGGTATAGTCCCGTGTTGAAGGGCTCAAGTGATTTCGAAGCTACTTTCTTTATACTCTTGTAGTCACTCTTCGTGAGTCGTCGTTTTCAAAGCGCCACGACCAACGAGGCTTCCGATGTCGCTAACCAAGGCTCATCATGGAATGACTGATCCATAGTTACCTCAGTCTTGTTGTCCTTTTGGGATCAAGGCGTGGATCTCTATTCGCCGGTAGTCTTAATGTCTGTTCCGGAATGTGAAGGGTCTATTTCGAAGCCAATGGTAGTAGCCATTCTGTCGCGAATGGTTCATTTGATGCTGATAGTAATTGGGCTGCGCCTGGTTTCCACAGGGCATTCTTTGGGCTTGATAGTGGTAGTTCTGATTATAGCCATGGTACACGTTTCCAGGATATCCCTCGTAGTACCCATAATAGCCATTATTGTTTGGCATGTTGGGGTAGTAATGATACCCATCATGATAACCATAACTAGGCTGTTGGTAAGTTGGTTGTTGCTTCCATTGACTCCTGTTTCTCTGGTCAGACTTAAAGTTTGTGTTTGCCTTGTTACTTCTATTTCGGTTAGATTTGAACTTTGGCTCATTAGGAGTCTGTCTGTGGTTAGACTTGTTATTCTTATTTGTGTTTGGTTTTGAGCCTGGGCCATGAAAATCCTGATTTTGGCGGGGCCTATTGTTTGATTTTGGGGCCTCAAGAGTATGTTTGTGGTTAGATTCGTTATTTCTATTTTGGCCTGATTTTGATTTTGGGCCATTACGAGCCTGTCTGTAAGGGCTTGGAGGGTTTCGTCGTCTTTGTCCATGATTCTCCTACGAGAAAGTCTTGGACTGATGAACAACGGGATTCCTGTCAATGGTTCGTCGTTGGAACTTGGAACGACGTGAGCGATGTACCCTGGATGGGGTGGAGGCAGGGACGACTGCGTCCCAAGTTATCTCTTTGAGACTGGAGATTCTCTCGTCTTTCTTGTCCACCTTTTTATTCTTTCCTTTTGATGTTCTAGTCGGCTCGTGGCGACTCTGAAGGCTGCGATTGTTTCCTCCTCCCTGATTTCCTTGAGATGAGGCCTTGTTCCAACGGTTGTAAGAAGGCCTCAGTTCTTGGGCTGTTCGGTCAGGTACAAGATGACGTGGATGAAGAACATTTGATGGTGCCAATGAAGGAGATTGTGCCTACGTGGATGGTTCTTCGGGCTTTGAAGCGACGTCCTCTGTCTTTTGGGAATCTTTAAGACTTTCGATTGAAGTCTGGTCCCGAGACTCTGTAGGTTCAGACTCTACGGGTTTAAGGCTTTCGGGGTCTAATTCCCACTCGTAGTCTGACCAAGGTGAGACTAAATCTCCATCAGCTTCATCAGGTGAAGGGATTTCGTCCGTGGAAGCAACGTCGACTGAAACCTGGTATTTGGTCTCTTCAGGTTTCGAGTCTGTGAGTATCACAGGACTTTGGTCTTCTGTAGTCCTGGATTCACTTTTTTCGATATCACACTCCCATTCATAGTCTGACCAGATCGAGTCAGAATCTCCTTTATCTGTGAAGATGCCCTTTAGGGAAACGTCTGTTGCAGCTTCTGAATCACTTTCTGAGTCACTTTTTTTGTTGATTTCCCCGTTGGTATCCTTCGACTTAGGCAACCGTAACTTTCCATCGCTTTCATGGCCCTCTGGAGGAGTGATATCCTCTTCTTTAGCTTCTACACCGGTGATTGCATTCCTACTGCTTTCATTTTCACAGAAAACTGGCACTGTATGACTAACAGGTGGCGACTCTGTTGTCATTGAGCTTATTGAAGAAAGTTTCCGTGTTTTTCTCGTTGAATTAATGGGCTCAATTATATCTAATTTGATATGAACTGCCGATGATTTAGAAGCCTCACAAGTCCTCTTTATTCCATTGTGTCGGGTCACTATATGGGCACAATTCCATCCCACTGCTTCAGAATCTGAATCACGACGAGCTAGAAGAAATTCTAGATCTCCATGTTCCGGCTTCATCTTTTCCTTTAAGATCAACGCTCTGACCCAAAGCCGGTTTAAGCATCGAGACCATTTCTTTATGGTCGACCACCAGACCCTTAAAGAACTCTTAGCAGGTTCTTCTTTTCCTACGGCATCAAGAGAATTGTTGTCCTCTTTGGTCGAATGCCCCACGCAGGCACACAATGATGTCATGACCATAGACCTCACAGACTTCAGAAAGGTTTGAGCCATCGGGAGGTCACATCCTCTTTCGTGAGAAATGTTTAGAAATTTTCTTTGAAGTGAATGATGATCTACATAGATTTCCAGTCGTTCTCGACCATGGTGTACCTTGTGCACGTATATCTAGAGAGGTGATTGTTTTGACATGTGGTAAAATTTACCTTAGACGCCAACAGAGTACAATATGTCCTTCATGAATATACAATGAAATAAGAAGATATAGAGATTATTATATCATATCATCAAATTGACACACACACACACACGCATACACAATATATATATATATATATATATACATATATATACGTATATATACGTATATACATACATATGTTGATGTGTGTACATATACATGTATGTACATATATATATATACATATACATATATACATACATATGTATGTGTGTACATATATATATACATATATATATATACATGTGTGTGTGTGTGTATGTTTGTGTGTGTGTGTGTGTGTGTGTGTGTGTGTGTGTGTGTGTGTGTGTGTGTGTGTGTGTGTGCGTGTGTGTATGTGTGCGTGTGTGTGTGCGTGTGTATGTGTGTGTGTGTGTGTCTGTGTGTATGTGTGTGTGTGTGTGTGTGTGTGTGTGTGTTTGTGTGTATGTGTGTGTGCACGTCTCTTCCACCGAGACGACGTAATCCACATCCATGCCACTGAAATAGAGTGAATGTAACTCGAAATCGTAATATGGCAGCTCAGATGACCTCATACGGAGATATCATCTCACACAGTCAAAGAGAGACGAAGGTAATCTTGCGAAATAAAGAGAATATATGCTGAATTAGCTATTACTTTTAATAACAGGTTTAAGAGAAAGGCTCTTAACCATATATATCCTTGATACACACACACACACACACACACACACTTTCAACGAATGGACGGCTTGAAGAACGTTCTGAAGAAAAGTGCAGATTGTGGATCCCAACGCAAAGAGAAGTGCCTTTTTGTATTTGCAGGGTGGGGGGAAATTGCTCGTGGGGTAGTGGGAAAGTAAGGAAAGAGGAGAGGGGGAGGGATTGCTGGGGAAATGGAAGGTAATGAGGAGGTGGAGGAAATGGCCCTGACGGGCCGCCGAAAGGTAGACAAACGACCCCAAGACGAGTTGGATGATCACGACATGTCTAATAGGAATGTGAAGATTAGAGGTATAGATAGGAGCAATATAGCAGAAAGTGATGAGAATATTTTCAAGGGATTTAAAGAGAGTGGGGGGGACACAAACCCCCCCCCCCCCGACTGACAAGACTAGAGAAGAAGGTTGATAAGGTGATCGAGGACTTGGAGAGTAGGTTAGGTCATATGAACACCATTTTACAAAGGGTTGAAAGATTGGAAGAACTGGAAAAGGCGAATAAAAACTTAACTGATGAAATAGAAGACCTAAAAAGACAGTTAAGAGAGGTAAAGGTGGAGAATGAGGAATTGAAGAAGAATAGTAAAGAAAACAGAGAAACGATAGCTAAAGAAAGTAAAAATTGGAAGAAAACCCAAGAAGGAAATAAGATTTCATTCACTGACATAGTCAAACAGCAATTGAAAGAACATACTGAAGACTCAGTTATTAAAGTGATGAGACAAAAGGAGAATATAGTAAGGGATTTAGCAGACAAGAAGAAATGTATAATTATATTAGGAATGGAAGAGAAACACAACACAGATAGAACCACAAGAATCAAAGAGGAAAATGAAAAAGTAAGCCAATTACTAGAATCAGTTCAGGAAGATGAACCAGAAATTATGAAACAAATCGAAGAGAAATTTAGACTCGGAAAGTATAGCACAGACAAGACCAGACCAATTAAGATTAAATTCAAGTCACAAACAACGGCAGAGAATATCTTATCCAAAACAGGGAAACTAGCAACAAGTGAACAATACAAAAAGATATGGATAAAAAGAGAAATGAATAAGGAGGAAAGAGAGGAAGAAAAGCAGAAAAGACTGGAAGCTAAGGCAAAAAACGAGAACAGAACGGAGTCAGAGAAAGAGAGATTCTATTGGAGAGTAGTGAACATGAAACTAAGGAAGTTCGACATACAAAAGAAAAACATAAGGGAAACAGAGAACACAATGGAAGTGGCAGAAAACTAAGAGTGTCTTACACAAATATAGATGGATTAATAACAGGATTGAATGAGCTGAATGATTATTTGAAAGAAAAAGAACCGGACATAATGGGAATTGTAGAAACAAAATTAAAAGGCCCACTACCACCCAACAGTGTAGGACATGATGCATACAATTATTGGATTAGAAACAGAGAGAAAAAGCAAGGGGGTGGAGTTATGTTCCTGACTAAGAAGGATATAAACGTGAAAGGTGTCATATATGGAAAGAATACAGTAGAGATGATTATGATAGAAGTGGAAGACAGAGATAAGAAGAGCAGAAAATTTGTGATCAATTATGTGCCTCCGAAAACAGCCTCATGGGAGGAGAGTGAATATAAAAGTATGTTAGAGGACACAAAGATAGCATTAACTAAAATAATGGAAGACGGAGGAAGAATAGTTATGATGGGCGACTTTAATTGCAAAGAAATCTGCTGGGAAGAAATGACAGTAAAGAGTGGTGATGACTCATGGGGAAATGCTCTACTTGAGATGATTACTGACCATTCAATGACACAATGGATACAAGAGAACACTAGGTATAGAAATGAAGAAGAACCATCGAGGCTAGACTTAATAATTACATCTGAACCTAGAATAGTGGACAAGATTGAATATAAAACACCAATAGGTAAAAGTGACCACATATTGATTGAACTGGAACTTAATGAAGAAAAATATATGAAAAGAAATGAACAATATAGAAAAGGAAGAATGATGTATGAAAAAACAAACTTTGATAAAATAAGAGAATTCTTCCAACAAGAAAACTGGGAAGAAATATACAAAGAAGAAACATCAGTGGAAGAGAAATGGAATATTTTGACAAAAATTTACAAAAAAGGAGTGGAAAAGTGTGTCCCAAGACAAAAACAAGAAAAAGAATATGTAAAATGCTGGTACAACAAAAGTTGTAGGGAGTTAAAAGACAAAAGAGACAAAGCCTGGACCAGATGGAAAAAAGACAGAAGACCTGAAAAATGGAAAATATATACTGGTTATAGAAATGAATATGTACAAAAGTGCAGAGAGGAAAAAAGAAAATATGAAAAAGATGTTATAGAAAAGTGTAAAGATCAACCAAAACTATTCTACAGATTTGTAAACAATAAACTGAAAAACAAACAAGACTTGGAGAAATTAAGACAAGGAGGAGTTGAATACACTGAGGAAATGGAAATGGCAGAAATTATGAACAAACATTTTAAATCAGTGTTTACAAGGGAAAATGTACAACCTGAAGAGATTGAGTGGAAAGAAAAAGTCCCCCCTATGGAAGAAATAGAAGTAACAAAGAATGAAATATTGACACACTTGGGTAATTTTGATGTCAGAAAATCGCATGGGCCAGATGAAATAGCAAACTGGATTCTGAAAGAATGCAGGAATGAACTGGCAGACAAAATACATAGCATAATAAGCAGTTCCTTAAAAGAAGGAAAAGTTCCAGAAGATTGGAAAAAAGCAAATATAGTACCTATATATAAAGGAGGAAATAAAGAAGAACCTACCAACTATAGACCAGTCTCTCTAACAAGTACAATAGCAAAAATTTGTGAAAGAATTATCAAAAGTAGATGGGTAAAATACTTGGAAAAAAACAACGTACTAAATCCAAGGCAATTTGGATTCAGACAAGGACGATCATGCGTCACCAATTTAATATGTTTCTATTCAAGGCTAATAGATATAATACAAGAAAGAGATGGATGGGCTGATTGTGCATTTCTAGACCTAAAAAAAGCTTTTGACAAAGTACCACATAAAAAGTTGCTTAAGAAATTAGAATATGAAGGAGGAATACAAGGTAAATTGCTAAATTGGATGGAAGACTTTTTGCAAGAAAGAAAAATGAGAGTAGTGATAAGAGATCAGCACTCAAAATGGAATGAAGTAATAAGCGGTGTCCCGCAGGGAACAGTTCTGGCCCCAATAATGTTTGCTATATATATTAATGATATGGATGAAGGAATTGAAAGCTATATGAGCTTCTTTGCAGATGATGCAAAACTACTGAAAAGAGTGAAAACTGAAGAAGATTGTGAATCACTACAGAGAGATCTAAATAAAGTACAAGAATGGAGTAGGAAGTGGGAGATGGAGTTCAATGCAAAAAAGTGTAGTATAATGGAATTTGGAAAAAGCAAAAACAGAATAACAGGATCATATAATTTGGGAGAAGAAGGAATAAAAAAAGTAGAAAATGAGAAGGACCTGGGGGTCATTGTTATGAATAATATGTCACCTGAGAAACATATAAATAAGATTTTTGGAGAAACTTATAATTTAATAAGAACAATCAAAGTGGCATTTACATACCTGGATGAAGAAATGGTGAGGAAAATCCTAATCACCCTGATAAGACCAAGATTGGAATATGCAGCAACAATATGGTCACCAAGTACAAAAAAAGGAATAAAAAAACTTGAAAGAATACAAAGAGCAATCACAAAACTGGCACCAACACTCTCAAAACTATCATATGAAGAGAGACTACAAAAACTTAAACTACAGACACTAGAGCAAAGAAGAGAGAGAGGAGATTTGATAGCTATCTACAGAATCATGAAAGGCATATCAATTACATTTTTGAGAGAATCTGATAAAATGGGATGACAGAAATACAAGAGGACACGGAAAGAAAATAAAAAAAGACAGCTATAGAAGATATTTGAAAAAGAACAGCTTTCCTCACAGAGTAATAGACAGTTGGAACAAGTTAGATGAGAAAGTGGTGTGTGCAAAAACAATACATGAATTTAAAAATAGTTTAGATAAAATGAGATATGAAGACGGGACCCCACGAGCATAGCTCCCCTTCCCGTAAAATACAACTAGGTAAATACAACTAGGTAAATACACATATATATATATACATATACATATGTATACACACACACGCACTTTATTTATATATATATATATATATATACATATATATGTGTGTATATATATATATGTATATATATATATACATATATATGTATACATATATACATATATATATATGTATATGTATATACATATATATATAAATATGTATATACATATATATATATACATATACATATATTCATATGTATATATTATATATATATAGTCTATATATACACACACAAAACACACATGTATATATATATACATATATGTATATATATATATATATATATATGTATGTATATATATACATGTATATATACATATATACATATACATATATATATATATATATACATATATATATAGATATGTATATATATATATATATACATACATGGGGAAGGTCGGGTAAGACGGACCCCTGGGGTGAGATGGACCCCCACATCTAATTTGAATTAGAAAGGGCATGATTAAGATTGTTGCCGCTAGATGTCCTCAACATCAACTGTAACTCACGCGGGTGCAACCGAAAGCCAGGTTCAGTACCGCATTTGCGCTCGATGTGGAGGTTTGTGTTTTTGGACAGTGCTGATGATATTTGGAGAAGGTAAGGTAATTATTTTTTTTTTGTAAACGATGGGCACACGAGCAATGTGCAGGGATACTGGATGATGAGGATGATATTGAGTGTTTTATTTGTGATCTATGCAAGGATTGATCAGGCAATTTGGCATAATATAGCACTATAAAGTATCCCTGTAGATGTAAAATGGGCACAGAAGCAAATGTATGATGGTAAAGGATGCTGAAAGAAGGGTTTTCTTTGTCATTTTTTCCAGGAAGGATCTCTTTTCTTATTTTTTGGTCAAGGATTATGATGAACCCTTAGGAAGTACCGGGGTAAGACGGGGTAAGACGGGGTAAGACGGGGGTAAGACGGGGTAAGATGGACCCCTGGGGTCCGTCTTACCCCCGTCATTATTTTTCGGAAATAATAAAAGTTACTTTTTTATTTTAATCATAGTTTAAAATTTTCCCTCAAATACCCGTGCCTAGGTTGCGTATTGGAATCATAAGACCCCAAAGTACCACCACAACCTCTAAAACATTAAAAAAATATCAAAATGTGGCTTCTAGACCAATTTCTTTCTTAAGGGGTCCGTCTTACCCCACCTTCCCCTATATATATATATATATATATATATATATATATATATATATATATATATATATATATATATAGAGAGAGAGAGAGAGAGAGAGAGAGAGAGAGAGAGAAAGTGAGAGAGAGAGAGAGATAGAGAGATTTTATATATATATATATATATAAATATATATATATATTTATATACATATATATATATATATATATATATAATGTCTATATATGCACACACACACACAAACACACATGTATATATATATGTATAAAGATATACATATATGTATGTATATATTCATATGTATATATATAGGCATATACACACACACACAAACATATATATATATATATATATATATATATATGTACATTATATATACATATTATATATATATATATATATGTATGTATGTATATTATATGTATATATATATATGTATATTACATATATACATATATATATATATATATATATATATATATATATATATATATATACGGTTATAACGTGGGTAGCCCTGTGGTACTTAGCAAGTCTATCTGGGAAGACAGTTTCCCAGAACCTCGGCGTAGTCCTGCGCCATTCACCACTCCGTTGACTGGGGACGATTTCTTGAAGAAGGACCAGGACTTCACGACCCTGAGCGGGGAAACCCCGGGGAAGGAACTAACAAAGTTCCAAAAGGTCCTCCAATGGTCCACAACAACCAAGAGCTCCAAGAACTTGTGGAGCTTATGAGGACTCATCGGGCGGAGAGGACGCCGAAGAAGGTGTAAGGGAGATCGTGGAGACGAACTCCAGCACCCTAGTCCGAGGTTGCCCGACAGCAGGTCCTCAAGTTAAAAGGAGGAGGGCAGTCGAAGATTTTATTCAGCTGAGGGGAGCCCCGAGGATGAATGGATTATCCATATGCAACCTCGAAGGTTTCGAGGTAAGATATGAATTAATCCATTCATTCTTTGGGGCTCTCACTCAGAGGAATAAAATCATTTGCCGCTCGACGAGGTAGCGTTTAGGCCTCGGCAAATTCACGCTACTGTGTCTGGATCCACAGCATATTTCTGCAAGGTGTCTCCATGACTCTGTGTAAAACAAAAAAAAAAGAAAGAAGAAGAAAAAAAAAAAGAAAAAAGGCTCGACTGGGCCCTAAAGCTCCCGGCTCATCTATATCAATATTCTTCTGGCCTGAGAGGGACATCTAGCGGATTAAAGAAATCAAATGGACGTACTTCTCATGTTTCCTATTTTTCGGCTATTATTAAAAAAAAAAAAAAAAAAAAAAAAAAAAAAAAAAAAAATAAAAAAAAAAAAAAAAAAAAAAAACAAAAAAAACAAAAAAAAAACAAACACGACGCCGAATAAGGTGCAAGAGATATCGTGGAGACAAACTCCAGCACCGATGTCACGAAGCTCTTCATGGAAACGGAGGAGGGCAGACGAGGATTTGGTTCAGATGAGGGGAGCCCCGAGGATGATTTGAGTAATCGTATGCAACCACGAGGGTTTCGAGGTAAGATATGAATTAATCAGGTTCATTCTTTGGGGCTCCCACTCGGAGGAATAGAATAATTTGCCGTTCGCCAAAGTAGTGTTATAGCCTCGGTGAATCAATGCCCATGGGCCTGGATCTACGGCGTGTTTCTACAAGATGTCTCCAAGATGACTCCGTGTCACAAGAGAGAAAATAAAGTGAGAGCTCTCAGAACCACAGACTCTCTGGAGGATAAAAAATCTCGATCAACCTCTGCAGAACCCATGCCCACTAAAGGGAAAAAAAAAAAAAAACGAACCACGAAGAAGAAAAAAAAGACGATACAGAGGATGAGGATGACAAAGACGAGGAAGAATACAAGGTGGAAGACAAAGACGAAAAAGAAAAATGTAAATAGACATAATGATGACAAAATATGTGAACGCTATAAGGGATTTACGAACAAACTTTTTGGCAGAGGAAACTACTGTGTATTATTGTTGCTGCTATCATCATCATCATTTATTATTATTATCATTATCATTATTACTATAATTATTATTTTCATTATTATTATTATTATTATTATTATTATTATTATCATTATTATTATTATTAATATTATTCAGCTGAGGGCAGAGCTACTTTCTTTATACTCTTGCAGTCACTCTCTTCAAGAGTCGTCGTTTTCAAAGCGCCACGACAAACGAGGCTTCCGATGTCGCTAACCAATGCTCATCATGGAATGACTGATTCCATTATTACCTCAGTCTTGTTGTCCTTTGGGGATCAAGGTGTGGATGTCTATTCGTGGGCAGTCTTAATGTCTGTTCCGGAATGTGAAGGGTCTAGTTCGAAGCCAATGGTAGTACCCATTCTATGGCGAATAGTTCATTTGTTGGTGATAGTAGTTGGGCTGCGCCTGGTTTCCGTAGGGCATTCTTTGGGCTTGATAGTGGCAGTTATAGCCATAGCCACGGTATATGTTTCCCGGATAGCCTTCATAGTACCCATAATAGCCATTATTGTTTGGCATGTTGGGGTAATAATGATACCCATCATAATAACCATAACAAGGCTGTTGGTAAGTCGGTTGTTGCTTCCATTGACTCCTGTTTCTCTGGTCAGACTTATAGTTTGTGTTTGGCTTGTTGTTTCTATTTTGGTTAGATTTGAACTTTGGCTCATATGGAGTCTGTCTCTGGTTAGAATTTGACTTTGGGCTATTAGAAGTATGTTTCTGGTCAGACTTGTTGCTTTTGTTATGGGCTGATTTTGATTTTGGGGCCTCAAGAGTCTGTTTCTGGTTAGACTCGTTATTTCCATTTTGGGCTGATTTTGATTTTGGGCCATTACGAGCCTGTTTGTAGTGGCTCTGAGGGTTTCGTCGTCTTTTTCCATGATTCTCCTAGGAGAAAGTGTTCGATTGATGAACAACAGGCTTTCTGTCAATGATTCGTCGTTGGAACTTGGAACGACGTGGGGGACGCACTCTCGATGGGGCGGAGGCAGGAGCTAAAGCGACCGAAGTTGTCTCTTTGAGACTGCAGACTCTCTCATCTTTTTTGACC
>NW_027467710.1:3962200-3964700 GCF_046742065.1 Oratosquilla oratoria
AGTCTTAGGTGCACCTGATGTCAGACCGTACCAACCCCGCAGCAATCCATCCAATCACCATCCACCTTCCGGGAATAAAAGTTGCTGATCTTTATGGAATCTTCATTACTTCAATTGCCACTGAAGAAGCACTAGGAGGTGCGGAAGCGCGTTTTGGCTTTCGACTATGCCTGTTTCTATCTCATGGCATACGGCGAATTACTCGGACTCCTGCCTATGGAAGGCAAAGTCGTATTACGAGAGACAAGATGGACAAAAAGCTTTCTCACAAAGAGCTTATCATTTCATTTAATGAAATATGCTTGACAGAGAATCTCCTGCCCATTTACACGAAAAATATATATATATATATATTTATATATATATATATATATGTATATATATATATATATATAATATATATATATATATATATATATATATATATATATATATATGAGTGGAAGGGCGGTGAGCTAAACACAGAAAACAGTTGGAGTTTTATTCACTGACGTTTCGTTTTTTACCAGGACATTCTCAAAGTACTTTGAGAATGTCGTGGTAAGGACGAAACGTCAGCGAATAAAACTCCAACTGTTCTCTGTGTGTAGCTCACCGCCCTTCTACTCATGTGTCTTCCATACTTCAAAATATACATATACATATACAGATATGTATATATATATATATATATATATATATATATATATACATATATATATAGATAGATATATACATATATATACATATATAAAAATATATATACATATATGCATATATATATATATATATATATATATATATATATATACAGTATATAATATAAACACACACACACACACATATATGTATATATATATATAAATATATATATATATATATATATATATATATATATACAGTATATAATATATAAACAAACACACACACACACACACACACACACACACATATATATATATGTATATATATATATCTATATATATATATATATATATATATATATTACATATGTATATATACTTATATATATATATATATATCTACTTATAAATATATATATGTATATTCACAAATATATAAATATACATGTATATATAATATATATATATACATTATATATATACATATACATATATATATATGCACATATGTATATACACATATATATACACTATATATATATATATATACATATGTATATATATGTACATTATATATGTATACATATATATATATATACACATATATATATATATCATTTATATATACATATTGTATATATATATATATTATATATATATATATATACATATATATATATATATATTTATATATATGTATATATAACGTGGTTAGCCCTGTGGTACTTAGCGAGTCTATCTGGGAGGAACCGTTTCCTAGAACCTCGGCGTATCCCTGCGCCATCTAACGCTTTGATTACTGGGGACAATTTCTTGAAGAAGGACCAGGACTTCGCGATCCTGAGCGGGGAAACCCCGGGAAAGGAACTAACAAAGTTCCACAAGGTCCTCCAATGGTCCACAACCCCCAACAGCTCCAAAAACTTGTGGAGCTCATCAGGACTCATCGGGCGGAGAGGACACCGAAGAAGGTGCAAGGGAGATCGTGGAGACGAACTCCAGCACCCAAGTCCGACGATGCCCGTCAGCAGATCCTCATGGAAACGGAGGAGGGCAGTCGAGGATTTTATTCAGCTGAGGGGAGCCTCGAGGACAATGTAAGCAATCATAGCAACCATGAATGTTTCGAGTTAATATATGAAATAATCAAGTTCATTCTTTGGGGCTCCCACCCGGAGGAATAAAATAATATGTCGTTCGCCAAAGTAGTGTTATAGCCTCGGCGAATCAATGCCCATGGGCCTGGATGTACGTGTCACGAGAGAAAAAAAAGTGAGAGCTCTCAGAACTACAGACTCTCTGGAGGAAAAAAACAATCCCGATTAACCTCTGCAGAACCCATACCCGCTAAAAGAAAAGAAAAGAAAAAAAAAAGGAAAAAAAAAAAAAACGCTCCACGAAGAAGAAGAAAAAGAAGACGATAGGGAGGATGAGGATGACAAAGACGAAGTAGAATACATGGAGGAAGACAAAGACGAAAAAGAAAAAGGTAAATAGAAATAATGATGACAAAATATGTGAACAATATAAGGGATTTACGAACAAACGTTTAGGCAGAGCAAACTAATGTGTATTATTACTCCTATCATCATGATCAGCAGCAGCAGCAGCAGCATCTTATTATTACTATTATTATTATTATTATTATTATCATTATTATTATCAAGATTATTATTATTATTATTACTATTATTATTATTATTATTATCATTATTATTATTATTATTATTACTATTATTATTATTATTATTACTATTATTATTGTTAATATTATTCAGCTGAGGGCATAGCCCCGTGTTGAAGGGCTCAAGTGATTTCGAAGCTACTCTCTTTATACTCTTGCAGTCACTCTCTTCAAGAGTCGTCGTTTTCAAAGC
>NW_027467710.1:3987200-3989700 GCF_046742065.1 Oratosquilla oratoria
TATATATATACACTATATATATATATATATACATATGTATATATATGTACATTATATATGTATACATATATATATATATATATATACACATATATATATATCATATATATATATATATATATACATATATATATATATATATATATATATATATATATATATATATATATATATATATATATATATAACGAGTTTAGCCCTGTGGTAGTTAGCGAGTCTATCTGGGAGGACCGGTTCCTAGAGCCTCGGCGTCTCCCTGCGCCCTCCACCGCGGTGTTTTCTGGGGAGAATTTCTTGAAGAAGGACCAGGACTTCGCGATCCTGAGCGGGGAAACCTCGGGGAAGGAACTAACAAAGTTCTACAAGGTCCTCCAATGGTCCACAACAACCAACAGCTACAAAAACTTGTGGAGCTCATCAGGACTCATCGGGCGGAGAGGACACCGAAGAAGGTGCAAGGGAGATCGTGGAGACGAACTCCAGCACCCAAGTCCGACGATGCCCGTCAGCAGATCCTCATGGAAACGGAGGAGGGCAGACGAGGATTTTATTCAGCTGAGGGGAGCCTCGAGGACAATGTAAGCAATCATATGCAACCACGAAGGTTTCGAGGTAAGATATGAATTAATCAAGTTCATTCTTTTGGGGCTCCCACTCGGAGGAATAAAGTATTTTGCCGTTCGCCAAAGTAACGTTATAGCCTCGGCGAATCAATGCCCATGGGCCTGGATCTACGTGTCACGAGAGAAAAAAAAGTGAGAGCTCTCAGAACTACAGACTCTCTGGAGGAAAAAAAATATCCCGATTAACCTCTGCAGAACCCATACCCGCTAAAAGAAAAAAAAAGAAAGAAAAAAAAAAAAAAAAAAAAAAAAAAAAAAAAAAAACCGCTCCACGAAGAAGAAGAAAACGAAGACGATAGGGAGGATGAGGATGACGAAGACGAAGAAGAATACAAGGAGGAAGACAAAGACGAAAAAGAAAAAGGAAAATAGAAATAATAATGACAAAATATGTGAACAATATAAGGGATTTACGAACAAACGTTTAGGCAGAGCAAACTAATGTGTATTATTACTCCTATCATCAACAGCAGCAGCAGCAGCAGCATCTTATCATTACTATTATCATTATTATCATTATAATTATTATAATTATTGTCATTATCACCCTTATTATTATTGTAATTATCATAATCAATATTCTTCTTCTTCTTATTATTAGTATCATCATTATTCTTATTATTATTATAATTTTTGTTATTATTATTATTATTGTTATTATTATTATTATTATTATTGTCAATATAATTATCATTATTATCATTATTATTATTATTATCAATATTATTATTATCATTATTGTTGCTATTATTATTATTATCATTATTATTATTATTATTATCATTATTATTATTATTATTATTATTATTATTATTCAGCTGAGGGCAGAGCCCCGTGTTGAAGGGCTCAAGTGATTTCGAAGCTACTTTCTTTATACTCTTGCAGTCACTCTCTTCAAGAGTCGTCGTTTTCAAAGCGCCACGACAAACGAGGCTTCCGATGTCGCTAACCAATGCTCATCATGGAATGACTGATTCCATTGTTACCTCACTCTTTTTGTCCTTTGGGGATCAAGGTGTGGATGTCTATTCGTGTGCAGTCTTAATGTCTGTTCCGGAATGTGAAGGGTCTAGTTCGAAGCCAATGGTAGTACCCATTCTATGGCGAATAGCTCATTTGTTGGTGATAGTAATTGGGCTGCGCCTGGTTTCCACAGGGCATTCTTTGGGCTTGATTGTGGTAGTTATAGCCCTAGCCACGATACATGTTTCCCGGATAGTCTTCATAGTACCCATAATAGCCATTATTGTTTGGCTTGTCGGGGTAGTAATGATACTCATCATGATAACCATAAGTAGGCTGTTGGTTGTTGCTTCCATTGACTCCTGTTTCTCTGGTCAGACTTATAGTTTGTGTTTGCCTTGTTGCTTCTATTTTGGTTAGATTTGAACTTTGGCTCATTAGGAGTCTGTCTCTGGTTAGACTTGTTATTCTTATTTGGGTTTGGTTTTGAGCCTCGGCCATGAACATCCTGATTTTGGCGGGGCCTATTGTTTGTCTTTTGTTTAGAATTTGAGTTTGGGCAATTAGAAGTCTGTTTCTGGTTAGACTTGTTACTTTTGTTCTGGGCTGATTTTGATTTTGGGGCCTCAAGAGTCTGTTTCTGGTTAGACTCGTTATTTCCATTTTGGGCTGATTTTGATTTTGGGCCATTACGAGCCTGTTTGTAGTGGCTCTGAGGGTTTCGTCGTCTTTGTCCCTGATTTTCCTAAGGGAAACTGTTCGAGTGATGAGCAATGGGCTTTCTGTCGAGAGTTCGTCGTTGGAACTTGGAACGACGTGGGCGACGTACACTGGATGGGGCGGAGGCAGAAACTAAAGCGACCGAAGTTGTCTCTTTGAGACTGCAGACTCTGTCATCATTTTTGACCACCTTT
>NW_027467710.1:4017200-4019781 GCF_046742065.1 Oratosquilla oratoria
AACTTACCTGCGCCAGATGCTAGTGAATAATGGTTACTCTAATCAAGGGACTCTGATAAGTTATAACTAAGGACTTACTAGAACGTAAGGGTTGCTGTGAAAACACCGGAGCAAAGCCAAGACCGTTTTACTGCATTTTATCTAGAATATTTTTTGTAGCTACTACCGGACAATATGATAAACAAGTTTAAAAAGACATACATAGAAATTGATAAGCCAATGGGTGATTTATGGATAGTTTCAGAGTAGACTATTTTCTACGACAACCCCCCGCACCTATTTTCCTGGTTTATGAAAAATAATCTGCCTGGCATAATAGCGGTCATATCATCGAGAACCAATGTTGTATATGAATACCGCTGTACTTCTGGCGGGCTGCGCACCCTGTGATTCTACATACATTGAGGTTCACGACATGCCAACTGAGTAGACGGTTGTTGTCCCTACATTTTACAACAAGGGAGCAAATAAAGACAACACCACCTCCAATACCACCAGGCTGTAATTGATAGGTAGACTGTCGTGGAAAACACTAGGATGGACAGCACCACTATACCAAAAATTAAAGACTTAAAAATTATTGGAAGCCACAATAAGGGAGAGAGTCGTCTCCAATAAAAATCAACATTAAGTCCAATAGGATTTCTACCATCTCGGTTACTTAAAGTCTTCCTCCAGATTTGGAACCCAACGAACACAACACCCACCTCCTTCCTCTCCCTTTCCTCCGCCTCACCAACCCCCACCTCCTTTCCTCGTCCCCTTCCTCCACTCACCATCACACCCACTTGACCAGCGTGGTTTGTCCCTAGTGAGACGACCAGATTCCCCCACTGGGCCCCCCCACACCCTCATCCTTCCCCTCTAAGGCGAATTGTTTCCGCCTACGCAGAGGATCAAGATCCTTCAGCGTTCTCAAGCGAGCCTATATATAATCTGCGTTGTCTGTACAATTAGTTGTCAATTGTGTTTCATGTGGCTCTGTAAAACTGTGACTTCACCCCCCTTCTTGTAAACTATTCTGAAAATGACTCCCGGGAAGTCGATAACGTCATATTAAATATGGGAAGTCTACGGAAGGCTTCTATTTCCCCCCCCCCAATGAGAATTTTTGTGAGAAAATTTTAAAATATCAGTAAGAAGATTAATCAGATGGCAAAATGCTGGTTGTGTTTAATGTCAGTGGACACACACACACACACACAACCCACACAACAAGAAAAAACACACACACACACACACACATCACACACATATATATATATATATGATATATATATATATATTATGTATGGGATACACTTGATGATTTATTTATGTACAAATATATATAAACTAATATATTGACATATATAAAATGTACATGTATACATGTATATATATATATATGAAATATATATATGTTCAGAAATTTATATATGGTTTCTTACATTTATAAACCATACTACACATCACGAACACCACACACACACATATATATATATATATATATATATATATATATATACATACATATATATATAATATGCATATATAATATATATATACATATACATATACACTTATATAGTATATATAAAAACATAAAACACACACACACAAACCCAACAAACATATATTATATATATATAATATATATTATATATATAATAAATATATAATTTATATATGTTACATTTATATATAATATATATATAATATATGAGTATATTATATGTATATATATATATATATATATATAATTATATATTGCAGTAATTTCACAAGGAACACGTGAAAATAATATGCAGAAAAAAACCACTGGGAAATAAGAAGCTTAGTCCGAACGTTTTCGTCTATTTTATAACATTATCAAGGAATACACAGTTATCAGAGACAAAGGTTGTATATATATAATACATAAAGTAAAAAGACAAGCTAGGAACATGGGAAGGTACACCACAAGATGCATTCACAATCAGGTAGAGCCTATGTTTACATATACGGACGTTTGGTCTCATGACGTTTACCGTCACCCCCGCTTAGTAGCACTTGGAGAAGTTTCTTCACAATTATATCAATAAACAAAAATCATCAAGTTTAAATAATCCTAAACTTAAATTGATTATTACTTGTCAAAGGTTTGGTTTAATATGACTGGATTCGATGATGTTTCTTTCTAATAAGGATCTTACAAGAAAATTATTACACTCGAAATTTATCCCAGGTCAATAGGAAATTATACCTATTTGACTGGGATAATTCGAATGTAATGCATTTCTTGTAGATCCTTATTAGTAAAGAAACATCATCCGAATACCAGTCATATTAAAACAAACCTTTGACAATAATATCAATTTAAGTTTAGGATTTATTTAAACTTGATGATTTTGTTATTGATTAAAATTGTAAAGAACTTCTCCAAGTGCTACTAAGCGGGGATGACGTAACGTCATTGGACCAAAACGTCCGTATATGTAAACATCGGCTCTACCTGATTGTGAGAGCATCTTGTGTGTACTTTCCCATGTTCCTAGGCTTGTCTTTTACTTTATGTATATATATCAACCTTTGTTCTCTGTAACTGTTGTATTCCTTGATA
>NW_027467710.1:4020281-4022781 GCF_046742065.1 Oratosquilla oratoria
CACACATGAAATGGAATTCAAGCCTGTTACTGGTGACCCCAGTTAATGACCCTTGCTCACATGTGACTTCAACACCATTACATCATCTTTTCGCTTCACTGGTGCGAATGATACAAAGAACACAAACATAGATCGTTTGTAAATATTTTTATTTCATAAAATTAAAACAGGCGTTCCGTAATTCGTTTTTGATGGGCGGTGGTGGAAAGGACCTGGGGCCTGTGTGGATTGGGGTTGTCCCCTGTTGGATCAGGACAGGGGCCTGGTGGATCTGGACTGGGACTTGGTGGATCTGTACTGGGGACTGGTGGCTCGGGGCTGGACGGCTTGGTGGATCTGGACTGGGGCCTGGTGGATTGGCTCTGGGGCGTGGTGGATCTGGACTGGGGCCTGGTGGATCTGGACTGGAGCATGGTGGATTGGCTCTGGGGCGTGGTTGATCTGGACTGGGGCTTGGAGGATTGGGGGCGCTGTAGGATCGCCCGGGCTGGTGTGCCGGGTACTGGGCCTCACCCTCGTACTGGACTTGGGCGACGTAGCCGGCGTAGTCGTCGGCTGTGTAAGTGACCGTCTGCCGGCGCCCGTCGGGGAGGTTCACGAAGTAGGACCCCGTCACGACCTGCCCGTCCGAGTTTCACGCTGTGGCCCGAAGATCGCTTTCCGTAGCCGGCGTTGGACGGCGTTAACTCGAAGACATTGGCTTGAGGCTGAGGAGGACAAGAATGATTAATGTCCGTTGGATCAGAAGTTGCTTCCAATGTGAAGGGAATCGCCTGGCACGCATCCCGAAACGCGCGGCGTTCATAGGGTGCAAAATGTGACCCAATGAGGTAAAAAGTCTTACGATCTGAAGCTGGGGGCTGGGGGGGCTGGGATGAGTGAGGTTAATCGCTTTCTGGACAGAAGGCACCTTTTCTTCCCTCCCCACACTCTTGACATAGAAACAATTGAATAATCTCTTCCAGCAGACGATTAAAAGTGATTATTCCCATATCCCAGTGAAAGCTTATATTAACTTGAGGTTAATCCTTTTCTGATGGGGAGAGAGAGAGAGAGAGAGGAAGATAGATAGATAGATGGATATATATATATATATATATATATATAGATAGATAGATAGATAGATAGATAGATAGATAGATAGAGAGAGAGAGAGAGAGAGAGAGAGAGAGAGAGAGAGAGAGAGAGAGAGAGAGAGAGAGAGAGAGAGAGAGAGAGGGGAGGGAGAGAGAGAGAGAAAGAGAAAGTGGGAGAGAGAGAAAGGAAAGAGAGAGAGAAAGGAAAGAGAGAATACTTGGCAATGCAGATCTACATTCCTTTGGATCAAATGAAAGAAAACGTGATATAAAAAAAACATTATCTAGGTAGACTGGATAAACGATTGACTAATTTCATACTGTATCTGGAAAAAAAGACTCGAATTAGACCTACCGGGTAGGTGGGTTCACTTGATGAGTAGCTAGGTTGAGTAGTTGAATAAGCCTAGCTGAGGTTGAGGATGGAGTTGAGGATGAGGTTGAGGAAGGGAATATGATCCATGATAGACATGGTGGTGATGTCCCAGCTGCTCCCGGGCGTGCATGTGCTCGCTGCAACCAGGCAGCAGATTACCGCGATCTGGTGGAAACAAAACGAAATGTCAGATGTAGTTTATGTAGTTTCAGCCTTTATGATCCCACTGCAGTATCGCCTTATCCCTTTAGGGACGATGCACCCTTAGTAACTCAACGTGGTGGCTTAATACGGATTGGTGAGGATGAATGTGTGCATAGAAGTGCTCCCTGGAGAAGTTTTTGGTATGCTGGAAATGGCTGTAGTTGTGAGGTCAAGTCCGGAACCAGTGTAATCTAGCTCGACCATGCTAACTAGGTACTAGTACATGCATCCGACCACTGATCACCCGCACTCTCTGATGTTCACGCGTTGTGGAAAGGGGTTGGAAAGTCATTATAGTGCTTTGCAGTGACCGGGGATCGAACCCAGACCTTTCGCGTTCCGAAGTGGGAACGTTATTCACTGCTCCACGCAGGCTTTCTGATGAAAAAAAAAAAAAAAAAAAAGCTGACTGAAGTGGGTCACATCTTGGGGCATTTTTTTCTTACTATGGAGGATCATCTAGAGTTCTTCCGAATGTATTTGAGTGATTGCCTCTTGAAGCGACCTACCAAGGGTACACACAAGAAATAGAAAAGCGAGTTGACCACTTTCGACTTGGACTTGACCTAGTCCCCAAGAACATGTTTCTCCGTGTCTTATCTCACCTTCCACGAGGCCACTACCAGGAACTTTCTGAGTTCCTCTGAAGGGGATTACCTGGTAAGGAGACATGCTGAAGAAGGCGTCGCTGAGGTGATTGTGCCCTGACGATCTTCGATCGAGCTTATATTGGTCACCGGAAGACCTTGATGTCGGCCCTTCAGTCCCCTCGTGGTATCCGGTGGGCGGGGTTCGGCGCCGGTGCCGCCTCGGGGAGTGAGGTGGCACTTTCGGGAATATGAAA
>NW_027467710.1:4030281-4032781 GCF_046742065.1 Oratosquilla oratoria
GATTGATTGGGTCACGCAGGTACGTGCATTCGCTTCCATGAACCTTTACTTTCAGTTGGACATCTTTGAGTGGCTTTGGGCGCTCGCGCCTGCGCACGCACACACACACACACACACACACACACACACACACACACACACACACACACACACACACACACACACACACACACACACACACACACACACACACACACACACACACACACACACACACACACACACACACACACACACACACACACACACACCACACACACACCCACACACACACACACACACACACACACACACACACACACACACACACACACACACACACACACACACACACACACACACACACACACACACACACACACACACACACACAGAAAGAAAGTTGATAAGTATATAGATAAACAAACAATAGATAGTTGAATAGCTATGTCAGACGTCATTTTAGGTAATTTGGTCTGTTGTACCTTTTACTTTCGTTGTTTCATTTTCTACGTTTCTTGGGGGAAACTTCCGTTCTTATGGGTTTTTGGGGTCGTCTCTTCCGGCACACCAAAAACCTCTAAAGTCCGGACAATAATGTCTCCTCAAAGCCCGGAGGCGCTTTTTCATCACTGGCCAATTGCTCCCGAACCCCTTGCTGTATAGGAACGTATGAGGTGAGGAGCCTACGGCAGGAGGCGCTCAGTAGCTGCGGCCGAAGCTGTCAACTTTGCCCTATTATGCGCTTGCATTGTTGGGGGGCGGGTAGGGCTCGTTTCACACGTATCGACTTTTTGCCGTGCGCTGTCGGTGACACGACGTCGTGCTGTCAAATAACTATGTGTGTGTCTATGAACGCTTTCACACGTGATCATGGTCATGACGCGTGAAAGTGTCCATAGACACCCATGGTTATTTGAGAGCACGACGCCGTGTCGTGGGCGGCGCACTGCGAAAAGTCGATACGTGTTAAACGAACATTACATTCACTGCTGGGAATCAGGGAGAAGTACGGGATTCGAACCCACAACTAAGTAAATGTGAGACCAGCACGCTTCCGATTACACCAACAGCGCACATGTTCACATTAGCGGTTTGAATCGCCGCGGTTAAATTGCAATGTAGGCATTCACATTGAACCCGCAGTTTTTTCTTGTCTACAGAGTACCGCCGCGGTTTCCGCAAGGTCCAAACCGCTAGTGTGAGCAAGGCCTTAGCTTTTCATTTGAAATCGCCATTCTCTCTGGACAACGAGTAAGGGTGGAGCCCGTGGCAAGAACCTTGGTTTACTAATAGAGTGGATAACGAATGGAATAGACTTAGTAATCATGTAGTGAGTGCGGAAACAATTGATTGTTTTAAGAGAAGTTTAGATGGCTTTGTGGATGGGATGATAAGAGGCAATGGACATGGAAATACCAAGTGTGAGCCTTATGGTCTCTTGCAGTCCTCTCAATTCTTATGTTGTGCTGTTCATAGACTCAGGTTTGACCTAGATCTGTGGGGGAGTAAAGTCAGTAGCCGTCTAGAAAAGGTGGAACAGTGAATAGTGAGATTACGCAGAAACCTTCATTACTTTTTATTCAGCACCAAGGAATCTGGGGGGGATTGTTTATGTCATTGTTACGATGACTAAACCTTTGTACTCATAACCTGAATTTTTCATATCTCTGTCGCAGATATTGACGGTGTGATAGTCTAATAAAGTAGCCCCTGACATGGATTTGCGTCAGAAGTGGAACTAGTCGACAATCACCGGCGCTTGGTGAACGTTTACGGAGCCGAGGCAGTTGACATCAGCACGGTTAGGAGATGGATTCATCGATCCCGGAGTGGTGACAGAGATATGAGTGATAAACAGCGTTCCGGACGGCTATGCACAGGCCTCTTGCTCATCGCTGGCGAATATGATTATGTAGAGTACGTGGTGATTAGGTGGGGAAATAAATTCTGGGAAAAAAAAAATGTTCGTTCGTTTTAATGGTGCCACTCCCGCCCTCGCAACTCCTCAAATTTTTGAGTTACGAATGAAAAATAGGAGGCATTACTTTTGGAACTCCCCTCGTAGTTTAAGTGTCAGGGCAAATCTAGTTACCCCATGTTAAACTAGAATAACTTTTAACTTGAACAAAAAAATAGTGCCTGTCTAGTAATTTGCATTTTGTGTGATATCTCATCTGCTTATATGAAATTATATATATATATATATATATATATATATATATATATATCTATATCTATATATATATTATTTACACGTATATCTTAATAAAAACGAGTCGGAGTGACTGATAGAATGATACTTTGGACGTATGTCACGGCAGATCCTGATATTTGTTCTTGGAATGATTTCATTATTCTTATTAAACAATGATTTTTGAGCAGATGAATTCACGTCCCCCTTGTATCCTCCTCACGCCTCCCTGGGAGGGGGCGTCCCCTAGTTTGGGAACAACTTGTCTAGAACGAGACCAGGAAGTTTCCGCTAACCAGCGGCATATCGCTTAAAACGAGAGTGTGA
>NW_027467710.1:4035281-4037781 GCF_046742065.1 Oratosquilla oratoria
CCTCCACCTCCACTCCTCTCTTTCCTGCCACATTCGCACCCAAGTATCTAAAGCTATCCACTTTCTCCAGTCTCTCTCCCTTCATACTCACTTTCAGTCTACTGCCACTTTCTCCCCTTGTACGTCTCATCACCCTACTTTTAACCACATTTATCTCCAGCTTCCTTCTTTCGCACACCTTCCCAAACCCCGTCATTAACTTCCTCAATCCCTTCTCCAATCCTGCTACAAGTGCAGTGTCGTCAGGAAACAACAACTGGCTTATCTCCTACTTTTCTTCATTTTCTTTAATCATCTCCAACCCCTAACCCAGTACCCCTGCATTTAAATCTCGCACCACCCCAACCATGTATAAATTGAACAGCCAGGGTGACATAACACATCCCTGACGATGTCCCACCTTTACGCCAAACCACTCACTCTCTCCATTTCTAATCCTAACACAAGCTCTACTACTCTCGTAAAAACTCTTGACTGCTCTTAACAGCTTTCCTCCTATCCAATATATCTGCAAAATCTCCCACAGTGCCTTCCTGTCTACCCTGTCGTAAGCCTTTTCCAGATCCATAAAAACCCAAAATTCATCCTTACCTTTTCCTATAGTTTTCTCAAAGATCTGTCTTACCACAAAAATGTGATCTACGCAACCCCTACCTGTCCTAAAACCACACTGTTCTTCACTATTTACTCCCTCTGTTCCTCTCTTAATCCTCTCAATGAAAACCCTCCCATAAGCCTTCCCACCTACACTCAACAAGCTGATTCCTCTGAAACTACTACACTCACACTTGTCCCCCTTTCCCTTGTAAAGTGGAACTATACAGGCACTCCTCCAGTCCTCCGGAACTCTACCCTCTCTTAAACGAACATTCAATAACCTCACCAGCCAGTCCACCATCACTGTACCTAATTTTTTCAGACATTCCGCATGGCATCCACCCAACCCAGGTGCCTTACCTGCTCTCATCATCTTAACAACTGCCTTCACTTCATCTTTCCTCATTTGTCCTCCATTTTTCTCACTCATCACGGTCCATTTTCTTAGCGCTTCCCACTGCAGCTATCTTTCCTTCCCTATCCTCCATCACATTCAGCAACTCCCTAAAATACTCTGCCCACCTTCCTCTCACTGCCTTCTCTTCCATTGTCATCTCTCCATCTGCACCTTTTACCTTCTCTTCTCTACTTGATTCGCCTCCTCTTCCTCTTTTAATTTCTTTCCAATTTTTTTTTATTACTTTCAAAATTTTCTGTCATACTCTTACCCCATTTCACATCTGCTCTCCTCTCTGCCTCCTTTATCTTATGCTTTACATCTCTTTACTTTGTACCTCTCATATGATTCCCTCGTCTTAATTTGTAACCAATCTATGAAATCTTGCGTCTTCTCTTCTACAACCATCTATGCTTGCTCACACCACCACTCACTACCCTTCCTTTTATTTTCTCCTGTCCTCCTTGTTCCACATACCATCTTTGCATGCCTTGTGACTCCCTTCTTGAACCATCCCCGTCCCTCCTCCACTCCTAGTTCTACCCTATCCTTCACTCCTCTTTGAGCTTCTTCTTGTACTCCTTCTCCTTTTCTTTCTCATTTAAGTAGTTTACTCTAAGTACCTCCCTACCTTCTGCCTTTTTCTTCTTTCTCCACCTGTCCTCCACTCTCAACTTACCTTTCACCAAAATATGGTCTGATATTCCCCTCTCTCCCCTTTGCACATGCACACCCTTAACTCTTCCCACTATACTCCTGGTTACCACTTTATAATCTATTAACGCTCTATCTACCACCCTTCCTTCAACCACCTTCTCCCATGGGAACCTATGCTTGACTTTCTTCCTAAACACTGTATTTGCTATCATCAACTCTCTTTCGAGACACATCTCCACCATCAACTCTCCACTACGATTTTTTCCTGGAACTCCACACTTCCCAATCTCTCCGTCTATTGGTTCATTTCCTACCCTAGCATTAAGGTCACCCAATACAACTGCATTGACATTTCTCCTTAATTCCTCTATGCACTCATTTAAATCCACCCAAAAAGCCTCCCTCTCCTGTGCACTCTTCCCACCACCGGGCCCATATGCACTTACAAAAACCCACATCTCCCTTCCCAATTTCACCTTCATCCACATTAACCTTGAAGAAACCTCCTTCCACTCCACTACACATTTATCTATCTCTTCACTTACTGGTATAGCCACCCATTCTCTCCCTCGTCCTCTCTTCACCCCTGAGAGCCTCCCAACTACACTCCCAAACTCACACTCTCCCGTCCCTTTCAACTTAGTTTTACTCAATGCCAACACATCCATCTTTCTCCTCGCAAACATACTGCCTATCTCTTCCCTTTTACTTTCATCTGTACCACATCTACGCACATTAAAAGACCTAAACCTTAGGGTACTGGTTGGAAAACCCCTCCCAGACCCTCTTATGCCTTTACTTTTTTTTTTTTTTTTTTTTTATTGTCTCCTGTGCGGCTATAAGTAGCAG
>NW_027467710.1:4042781-4050281 GCF_046742065.1 Oratosquilla oratoria
CCGGGGAAGTTGAACCAAGGGCATGATTCATTAAATTTTATGCGATAAAGTCCTCTGTAAGGTGCACCGTTTTAGTCTCTCAATAGAAAGGCGTACAATATGTGATATTACAACCATATCATCGCCATCATCGTGATGAGACAGAGTTTATCGTCCCCCAGGTGGATAGGTAGGTCCTGTAGAAGGACCACGAAG
This sequence comes from Oratosquilla oratoria, assembly GCF_046742065.1. Classification (NCBI taxonomy): domain Eukaryota; kingdom Metazoa; phylum Arthropoda; class Malacostraca; order Stomatopoda; family Squillidae; genus Oratosquilla; species Oratosquilla oratoria. Next base: position 4,042,977 of record NW_027467710.1, read on the forward strand.
GCGATCCGACCACTTAAGTCAAAGTGGGTGGTTGAGACCACAGTGAGGTGAATCCTGGTGTAAGCCTTTCACTCCGTAAAGATCTATTGATGCACGAGTAAGGTAAATAGAATCACCTAGCGGCAGATGTAATACAGTTAATTATCAGCTTATCGATCTTAGTAACTTTGTTCCTTCTTTATAAGACTTTAGCTGCCGTCAGATGATTCTATTCAATTAAAGGAGGCTCCCCTCCATCCTCCCTCTTACGTATATAGAGCGTGATGCAAAAAGGCCTGTCATCTGAAGGATCTATATATTCTTTTTTATTTGGGAGTGAAATATCATTCACACGGGCTTTGTTTGAGCCCGCGCGGTGGTGTTTATGGAAGATACACCTTGCATAGAGGAAGTGGGATGGTGTAGCTAGTCAGAGGAGCATAGAGGGAGACAGTGGAAAAGAGAGGCTACAGCTGTTAGAGCGGCGGCGGACGCTCTAGTACTTGTAGCTGACGGAACTCATAGGGGCTTTGGAGGCGGCAGAGGCAGCTCACAAGACCTTCAAAGGGCGCCGGTGGTCCTCGTTTGAGGAAAGAGGTGGCGGGGCAGTCGCTCAGACAGTGAAGGAGGTCGGCATTATCGGTACGGCAGTGATTTCCCGGGGATTCAGATGCCAGAAGTAACGGTCCTCGAGACGCAGCCTGAAGATCAGCTTTATTACCCTTATGGGAGTAGAGCGGAGGAGTACTAGAGGTTCATATGCTGTCACCCTCTTGACCACCTTGCCTGTTGGGAAATATCTACCTCCAGACTGTCTTGGAGGTGCCACTACGTGCGTACTAATGCCCTGTTTTGGAATTTGAGCTGGTTCCTGTTGGGAGCGTCGGCGAGGTCGTTGCCATGGGCACCGACGTGATTTGGCATCCAGTTGATAATGACGTTCCGTCTAGTACGGTGTAATTTGTGCAGGAGCACAATGTTATTGGTGAGTAGGTGGACATTGTTTCCGGACTCTGCGTGTTGCAAGCAGCTCATCAGGTTTAGAGAGACAGTGTGGCTAACCACGGAATTGGTGTGGGATTTGAGGGCGTGTTCTAGGGTCCCCTGCATTGCTACGACTAGGGCTTGGAGAGAGGACGCGAAGTCGCTGACTCTCCTGCAGTGACGAAGGCAGCTCCGGCCGCGTATGGACTGTTTGTTTCCACCGACCCGTCGGTGTAATAGATTGCGTAACCATGTCGCGTCAGTGCCAGGATGCTGTTGTCTGCCGACATGCGTGCACTGTCTGGGTGACATGTGCCCTTTTTCCCCGGGAGTGATGTAATTTTGGAGGTCACGGGAGCCGGTGCCCACGGCGGCGGGTGCTCGTAATGCGGGTGGGGTTTTGGTTTGCTCTTCTCAAGGAGAGATTGACGTAGCTGGAAGGAGTCCAGTAGCTTGGCCGCTTGAGAGAGCCAAGTGTTGGGACTAAGCGGTGTGTATACATGTTCTAAGGAGGTGTAGATGGCCCGAATTAGACCTGTGTCGCCGGGGGGGGGGGGAGTGTGCGGGCAACAAGGTCCGCTCCGAGCATTCTTATCCATAGTTGGAGAGGTGAAAGTGAGGCTTCCCGCTGGAGGTTGAGAACTTTGTACCACTGTTGTGCTCCCAAGATGACTCTAGTCGCTTCATTCTGGCATGACTCAAGCCACTGGACTTTTTCCGCGGCCATAGTAAGGAGAGCCGTGGCAGCGTAGTTGGCGATAGAGCCCACAGCTTGTACGTAGTACGTGCGTAGGACTTGATGTGTGACACCAAGTGCCCTTATGCACATGGCCTTCATCACTGTGGTTCTGGCTGTCATTCTGTCCTTGAGGTGGGATATTTCCCTGTTGAAGGTGAGTCCCTTGTCGAACCATACGCCCAGCTACTGGAAATGGGAGACCCAATCCAGCACGAATCCCTGAGTAACGAGGGGTTCCTTTCCCAGCCCGAGACCGAATGCCATGGCTTTGGATTTCTGTGGGGAGATTTTGAGTTCGATCCTGACGCATTCCACTGCAACGGCGTCGAGGCAGCACTGTGCCCTGTCGTAGCGTCGCTGCTTCCCAGCAATGATAAGTGCCAGATCATCGGCGTAGGAAATGATTTTGCACCCGTGGGGGAGAGGGAGCTCCAGTACGTTGGAGATCAGCACGTTGAAGAGAGTCGGGCTGAGGACCCCCTCCCTATGGTGTACCATTTTCCAGCACCCTGCATGTGACCTTGGAAGCGCACGCGCGCAGATCTACGTGACAGGTAGTCGCCTATCCAGGTGAGAAGTCTGCCTTTGCGGGCGAGGGTGTCTTGGACAGCCAGAGGACTGGCTAGCTCGTAGGCCTTTTCCAGATCGAGGAATATCGTGATGAGGGCTCGCTGCTCACTGCAGTGAGAAGGGTGGCAATACATTGGGCCGTACCAGTGCCCCTTGCGATAGACCTAGTTTCCATAGCAACCTGTTGAGTACCATTCTCTCTGCTGTTTTCCCCATGCAACTGACCAGGCTGATGGGGCGGTAGGCACTGGGTCCCTTGGGTTTGGCCGTCTTCCAGGCTGTGGGCAGTCTGCTAGTCCTCCAGGATGCATTAACTATACAGAGAAAAGCCTCGTCTCCTGCAGATCCGAGGTGTGCCAGCATGGAGTAGGTGACTCTGTCCTCACCGGGAGCAGTGTCCTTGTCAGGTCTGCGGGAGGCCATGAGCTCTCCGAGAGTGAATTTTGCATCAGTCTCGTCTGTCAGGGCCATCATGTCCCCGACGTGGTGGATCATTCCCTCCCGCAGCTGTTGTTGCGTCTTCTGGGCTCTCTGCGGCAGGAAGGCGCTGCTGGTTTGAGAGGCATATTCCTCTACCAGCCGCTGCGCTTCTTCGGTTGGGGCATGATGGGTTAGACGTGAGCGAGACCTGTTAGTGGATACATGAACTTTACGCCAGAGCTCTGAGAGGGAGGTGTGGGTGTTGAAGCCCTCACACCACTCATGAAATATGTTTATCCTGACACGCGTAGCCGTGGCATGAGCCTCGCGAACTGCCACTCGGAGGTTGGCAAGATTGAGAAGCAGAGAGTGGAGTTGATTGTCGGTCGACGTCCACTTTAGCGAGGTTCACGGCCGAGCGTCGTGCTGCAGTCACTTGCTGCCTGTGAGTTGGGGGAGTCTAAAGTGCGGATGGAGTCTCCCTTGACGTCAATAATCACGTGGGGGGTTTCCTGTTTGTACCGGTCAAGTAACCACTTGGCGTTGGTGATCATGGGCTGATTCGTGAGTAGCTCCAATTTAGCTGTGAAGTTGTATATCACCATCTTCGTCGCGCGATCCTCCGGGAGGAGCTTCGTGATATTCACACGGTGTCCTCGAAGTTCCTTGACCACGTCGAGGGTATCGACTACATTTTGGTGGAGGGAGGTGAGGAGGATCATGTCATCCCGCAATAGCCTGAAGGAAACTAGCTTTCTTTGGAGGGGACCAATGTCGAGGGCTCGGACGACGTCGAAGGGCGACTTGAAGCCGTCTGAGGGGAGGACCTTGTAGGTGGGGAGTTTGGGGTTTTGAGTGTTACGAGTAGGATCCGGTACCACCTCCTCGTCGTCAAAACCAGAAGTTGAACTTGTGTCGACTCGACGTTTTTTATTCTGAGACAGGGAGTCCTGCATGGTCTTTGTCCCGGTAGGGGTGCAGTTCCAACAAATTTAAAAACCACAGGGGCTATGTTGTAGTGCATGCGCATTATGTGAGGACATAAAAGTTAGCAGAGCGAGATTCCAGGGGGAGACGGGAATGGGCTCGGTACCGGAGTATAAAACCCACGTCCTGCTCGTACGAGAGTAAGCGTGAGACTGGGGATATCTACAGGCTGACAAAAAAGATTGGTTAATTTTTCAACCAAGTGTCCGAAAAGGTGGAGGGTTAGTGGAAATATATGTATATATATATATATATATATATATATATATATATCTATATATACATATATATATATATAATATGTATATATATACATATATATATATTATATATATTATACATACATATATATATGTATATATATATGTGTATATATATGTATATATATATATATATATATATTATATATGTATATATATATTATATATACATATATTATATATATATATATATATATATATATATATACATATATGTTTCTAAAAAGAAATGTAGTAGCACATTTGTGAATGTCACACAGGGAACCCACAGTCGGAGAAAATATACTTCGAATAAAGAAGAATCCTATATTTCGGCTACCAACTATAGCCCTCTACACGACACACTCGGATAAACTTTCAACTTAATCTTTTTCGTTAGCCTGTAGATCCTTCAGATGACAGAGCATTTTCCTGAAGAGGGCTACAGTTGATAGCCGAAACATTGGATTCTTCTTTATTCGAAGTTTATTTTCTCCGACTGTGGGTTCCCAGTGTGTCATATATATATGTATTATATATATATATATATATATATATATATATATATATATATATTTATATATATATATATATATGTGTATATATCTATATATATATATATATATATATATATATATATATATATATATATATATATATATACAGTATATATTTACTTACTAACCCTCCACCTCTTCGGACAGAAGCGCAGAATATTGCTAATAAAGTACCAATGCATGGCCATGCTCACACTAGAAGCGCTGAGCTGGGACCGAAGCTGTCACCTTTGCCATAAGTACTCATGCGTCACACGACGGAAAACGACAGGCTACACGACACACTCGGATAAACTTTCAACATAAACTTTTTTGTTAGCCTGTAGATCCTTCAGATGACAGAGCATTTTGCACCACGCTGTATATACGTAAGAGGGAGGGAGGGAGGGGAGGGAATCCTCCTTTAGTTGAATAGAATTATCTGACGGCAGCAACAGTCTCATAAAGAAAGAACGAAGTTACTAAGATCGATAAGCTGATAATTATTAATGAACTGTATTGCGTCTGTCACCAGGCGATTCTATTCACCTTACTTGTGCATCAATGGATCTTTAAGAATTAAAAGGCTTACACCAGGATTCACCTCACTGGGACCTCAACCACCCACTTTGACTTAAGTGGTCGGATCGCCTTTGTGGATCTTCTACAGGACCTGACTATCCATACATACATATACAATACACATACATATTTAATATATATATATATATATATATATATATATATATGTATATTTATATATATATATACATATATATATATACACACACACATATATATATATACATATATATACATATATATACACATATACATATATATATATATTATATACATATATATATATATATATATATGTGTGTGTGTGTGTGTGTGTGTGTATGTGTGTATATATGTGCAACACTGAATGGGTGCCAGTGAACAGATATACATTTTTATAAACCACAGTACACTTTAATTCTAACCCATCAACATCGAGAGACTCGCGGAGGCCAACATGCAGAAATCGAAACGTGGCACAGCCAAGGACTCGAACCAGGGCTAACACATGACATGTGTTAGTGACTTAACCGATTATGCCGCAATCGTTTAAGTAACTAACACTTGCCACTTGCTAGCCCAGGTTCGAGTCCTTGGCCGTACTACGTTTCAATTTCTGCATGCTGGTCTCCTCAAATCTCTCGATGTTGATGGCTTAGAATCAAAGTGTACTATGGTTGATAATATATATATATATATATATATATATATACATATATATATATATATATATATATATATTTGTATGTATATAAATATATATATATATATATATATATAGTATATATATATATATATATGTAAATTTAGGGAGCAGGTTTTCTTGGAGACATTTTCTATTAAATAATATAGCATACTCAGCACTGGAAATCTTCTTCCTTAAACTTTCTATCCTTCTCGCTATTTTTCCTTTCTGTAGGAGGAAGGGAGAACACAATATCACCAAATGGAACCATATTGATTTTGGAAATAAAAACAAATTCATTACTTACAAACGTTTCGCCTATGCTTTAGGCATCTTCTGGTAATTTTAATTTTTAAATCTACAAATCATGATCATATATACAATGTATACAAAATGAACTAGGATAGGTACTTTTTGTTTAAATTCTTCTTGGCGCCCCGTGGGATGCCCCGAACAGCTCCAGGGTTCCACACATATTTAATTGTATATTAATTGCTGGTAGGAGATTCTTTATTAATACAGCTTCCAAACATTTTAATTTTCTCTTATTGGCGTTCTTTGCTAAAATCGATGTACTACTATTCAAAACTTCCCGCGAAATATTCATCTTATGAATTTTAGAAACGTGCGATTTTATTGCACCATTCTGCATATGAAAAGTAAGCCTTTGAGACAAAGTTTGAGTTGTGTGTCCAATGTACTCGTCATTGCAAAGCGCACCGTCTTTGTTGAAAGGGCATGAGTATTTGTACACGACGTAACTTTGTTTTGAAATATCTTTTTCTCCTGATAAGTTGTTTTTCATGATAAGTGATGCAGTTCTGGGGTTACGATAGTAAATAACCAATTGTAAGGAGTCCTCTTGCTTCTTGGGTTTACAATTTTTATGAATGATATTTTTAATGACTTTTTCATCTGTTTTATATGCGGATGTCATCGTACTCTGGTAATAAATATTTATAGTACTCTTCGAATTTTCTGTATTACCAAGTACAGAATTAAATTTCTCCATTTTATTTCTAATTTCTTTGTCGATATCACACATCGAGAACCCATTGTTTGTCAATATTTGTTTGATTCTGTTCAATTCTTGGTGGAGGAGGTACCAGTTCGAACATATTTTAAAAGCTCTCGTAATGTACGCGCGTATAACGCTGATTTTATATTTTGATGGGCATTCACTTAAACCATTTAAGCATCTACCGGAGTTAGTTGGTTTCCTGTAAACACTTGTAGTAAATGCACCCTCTGCTCCGTCTACCCAAACATCTAGGAAGGGGATCTTATTACCGATACTTTCCTCCACGGTAAAATGCAGGCAAGATTTTGCTTCCATCATTTCCTTAAGTGTATCGAGCTGTTCTTTACCTTCTATGTCTACGAAAATGTCATCTATATACCTAACATACAAAAAAGGTTTAGGATTCACAGCATCAAGGATGGAGTTCTCAATATGGCACATGTATGCCTGTGCAAATAAAACCCCTAGGGGGCTGCCCATAGCTACACCGTCAATTTGGAAATACATACGGCCTGAAGGGCATCTGAAGGGTGCTTCCTTAGTGCAAACCCGGAGCATTTTCTCAAGGGTATCACGTGGTAATT
>NW_027467710.1:4072781-4080281 GCF_046742065.1 Oratosquilla oratoria
ACTAGAGTTCCTCTCATCAAGTTCATAATTTTTGTTTATTTTTTCATACTCGCACCTATTTTTCTGCATGAGGAATCAGAGAAGGAACATAAGAACATAAGAACATAAGAATGAAGGAGACTGCAAGAGTTCATAAGGCCTACACTAGGCAGCTCCGTCTCCATCACCACCTGTCATCCCCATCCATAAAGTTGTCTAATCGTTTCTTAAAACAACTGATAGTTTCAGCGCTTACTACATGGTTACTAAGTTTATTCCATTCGTCGACTACCCTATTAGTAAACCAATCATTGCCTATTTCCCTCTATTTCCGCCAATTAAGTGAAACGGCCTTCCTGTGGGTGTACTGTGCCTTGCTACACTGTTTCTGACTCAGGGTAGTGGGCGGAATACAGGGATGACCCGTCATCCATGAGGAGCTAAGATGAGAAGAGGAGAAAGGGTGAAATGGATGGGATTGGGTACGTGCCTTTGGCTTGGCTATCTCCGTAATGAGGGGGAAATGAGCTCTTGCTATATAGATAGAAACAGAAAAAAATAACATGGACCATGTGACGACAGAAATCTGGATGTGAAATTGGATTTACTCAGTTACTGAAACAAAATAATGCGTATATAAAAAGAAGAATTATGGAAAATATATATTTGTCAGTCCATTTGTAAATACAGCATACCTCGTACCCAGGCTTTAAGCTTTCATATCCCCTGGGGGTACAAATACCCTGAGGGTTACAAGTACCCTGGGGGTGCAGATCTTCTACCCCAGGTGAAAACCACCGCTTCTATGAAGCTCACATCCTCCCGAAGAAGCCATTATTGTTTTGTTGGTTCTTCAGTCTCCTGTTCATGGCTTGATTGACAGACCTTCTAGCTCGTTTGTGGATTTTTCTTTTTAATTTGCTTTGGAAATCGGTCGTGGGAGGTTCCTGGGAATCTTTGCGGCGAGACATGCGCCCAGCACACACACACGCACACACACACACACACGCACGCACGCACGCACACGCACACACAGACAATGAAAGGTATTTTTTATTGTTATTCTTTTTTTTTTTTTTTTATCCCAGATCGGTTTGGTTTCATTGCTGGTGGTGGTTGCCACCCAAGCAAGCCCATCCCAGCCACAGCAGCAATACCAAGCACCTCAACCACCTCAACAGCAATACCAACCACCTCAACCACCTCAACAGCAATACCAAGCACCTCAACCACCTCAACAGCAATACCAATCTCCTCAGCCTCCTCAGCAGCAATATCAAGCTCCTCAACCACCTCAACAGCAATATCAAGCACCTCAACCACCTCAGCAGCAATACCAAACTCCTCAACCACCTCAGCAGCAATACCAAGCTCCTCAACCACCTCAGCAGCAATACCAAGCTCCTCAGCCACCTCAACAGCAATACCAAGCACCTCAACCACCTCAGCAGCAATACCAAGCTCCTCAGCCACCTCAGCAGCAATACCAAGCACCTCAACCACCTCAGCAGCAGTACCAGACCCAACAGCAACAGGTACCTATGGGGGTGGGGGTAAAGGTCGGGACCGAGGGTGGGTCAGATATCAAGAGGGATTTTGTGACATCTCGTATCAGGTGAGACCCTGATTATGCCTATATAATTCACTATGGCTTGAGATCACGTGCTGGACTAGTCATAGACATCCTTTATTTTCCCGGATGAGAGGTTCATAGCTAAGACTTCGTATTGACCTTACAGGCACCACACACACACATGTTTCTTATGGGAACAGTGACGTTTTGCAGTATTGTGATGATTTATCAGTTTTGTGGTTGACTACACTCTACTGATTACCCTACCAGTTGTGTGGATGTCTTTTGTCCAATGCACCCCTCCCCAGTTTTACTGTTTCCATTTTTGCAGCCTATACTCCGCCAGTTTTGATTTTTCTACTTTTTCTTTGAAAGTTGTAATCTTTCTAGTTTTCCAGCCTATACTCCGCCAGTTCGCCTGACAGTTTTGGGTGACTTATTCACTAGTGGTCCTCCTACCTGTTTTACGGTTGCCTGGTCTTCAGTGTATACCCCACCAGTTTCACGAACCTCTCCTTTGCAGCCGATGCCTCACCAGTTTTCGTACAATGTTCGAGACGACTACGGAAACGACTTCGGTCACAACGAGAACTCCGACGGGAAGAACGTCCGCGGGGAGTACCATGTCCAGCTCCCTGATGGACGTCTTCAGACCGTCTCCTACACCGCCGATCATGAGACCGGATACGTGGCCAACGTCCAGTACCAGGGAGAGGCCCAGTATCCGGCTCATAACCAGGGCCAGACATACAACTCCCAGGGCAACCAGGGCCAGACATACAACTCCCAGGGCAACCAGGGCCAGTCTCATAACAACCAGGGCCAATCATATAACACCCCAGCACAGTCCTACAACGCCCCAGCCTCCACACCAGCCACCTCATACAATGCCCCATCGTCTCAGCCTGTATATGGTTAAGCGACAAGACTCCTCGTGCCTTACTCCAGAGCAAGTCTCTGGGCTCAAATGATTAAGTTTTGACTGAAATAAACCCGTAATGAAGATAAAACAGAATTTTATTTCTAGGATTTCATCTTTTCCCTTGGCTTAAGAAAATCGCCTGGCGGCTATCAGAGTGAGTGAATCAATCCGTTGCCCCAAGTCTCTTGTATGAGACCCAATGCCTTTAGTTATCCGGTACCAGTCACCAGATAAGGATGCAAATCACTCAAGGAGGATACTTTGTGTTGTTATGAGGGTAAGGGTAGAATAAGACAAGAGTAGGACAATGATGTGCTCATGATGGTGATCGCTTCTAAGGCAGTTTGCCGGGCTTATTCTGTGTTGGAATCGTTTTATTGCTGGATGGAGACATGAATACAGTCGTACTATTGTGGTTCTTGCTTGTCATGGCAGGAGCTTTTCTAATGTCTGGGGGAGTTTGGTGGAGTAGGGAATCTGATGGGTGGTCTTGGAGTGCTTGTTTTATGATCTGAACGTGTATCTATTTTTGTATGGTTGTATTGCGTGGTACAGGTGGTAGGTTGCTGTAGATGTTGGAGTAGTATGCTGCCGGTGGTAGGTTGTTGTACATGTATGAATTGTATGCTGCCGGTGTGTATGCCTATTTTAATCTTCGTTCAGTTGGTTGTGCTTGTGTTATGCAATGGGATTGATGAGTTTGACTAAGGGATCTTGCATACCCATAAGAACATAAGAATGGAGGAGATTGTAAGAGACCATAAGGCCTAGGCTAAGCAGTTCCATGTCCCTTACCACCTGCAAGGGACATGGAGTTATCTAATCTGTTAAAACAATCAATGGTTTCAGCGCTCACTACATGGTTACTAAGTCTATTCCATTCGTTAATCCCTCTGTTGGCAAACTAATTCTTGCCTATTTCCTTCTTAAGAGGCAGAGAGGAAACCACACAAATAGAACGAGAGTTTATTCTTTAACTAGTTTCGCACTATGGTGCTTCTTCAGAAAGAATATTACACTACAGAAAATACTGGCAATGAATACAGAAAATGTGTGGGTAATGAACTAGGATAGGTCTGAGATCAAGGAGGCTCTAACTCTTGTGTGTTGGTCGTATTGACTCTCCGTGGGATGCTTCTGGTGATCATTCGTCCCGTTTTCTCTTGTGACACAGTTAAGAAAATTAGTGACCTTACCAAACCAAAGAAAGAAAATAGTAATACCGAAAGTTTAGTTTATAAAATTCCATGTTCGGGATGTGACAGTGCATATATAGGAGAAATATACAGGGGATTAATCACAAGATTAAAAGAACACAAAGCCGATGTCCAATACCACCGTAACACCAACGCATTCGTGAACCACATAGACGAAGAAGGACATCTACCTAAAAGGGATCAAGCGAGTATTCTACATAATAATCTCAGCAAAAGGCAAAGGAAAATCGTAGAAGCTCTGTACATAGCCACCAACAAATGTACGAACAATAGAGTAGGTGACATCAAATTATCGGAGACAACAGCACGGCACGTAGCAAAAGAATGGAAGAAAACGGGACGAATGTAGTATATATATATATATATATATATATATATATATATATATATATATATATATATATATATATATGTGTGTGTGTGTGTGTGTGTGTGTGTGTGTGTGTGTGTGTGTGTGTGTGTGTGTGTGTGTGTGTGTGCGCGCGCGCGTGTGTGTGGTGTGTGTGTGTGTTTGTGTGCGTATGGTCATGAAGTAAAGCATAAAATCAAACCGAACCAGGAAGATAAAAAACTTTTGAAGAGTATTACTTCATTAAGGAGACTGAGGCCACAAAAAATCAATAGACGAAGAGGGAAGAGGAAATAATGAGAGAGACAGAAAGAGCGAGAGAGCGAGAGAGTAAGTGAGAGAGAGAGAGAGAGAGAGAGAGAGAGAGAGAGAGAGAGAGAGAGAGAGAGAGAGAGAGAGAGAGAGAGAGAGAGAGAGAGAGAGAGAGAGAGAGAGAGAGAGAGAGAGCCAATATGTGGTGCAAACAGGAAGAACGGGAGCGTGAACAGGACTGAACGTTCACCTGCAGTCAAACGTTTCGGATTTCACTGGATAAATAGAACGTTCGCCACAAATGTATTTTTGGTTATTATTCGTATCAGATTCGATGAATGGATTTAACGTCGCGAGTTCCCCTCTCAGGAGGCTAGGACGGTGCTCCTCACAAAGGATCTTATAGCGTGGAATTCAATAAATCCCTTCCCATGGTCCAATTCGTTGGCGGCAGGGTTCGAACTACCGTCACCTCGACTTCCACCGCAGGTAGCGACGCTTTAACTATCTCGGCCAGCGAAGATCCTGGAGACGTTCTAAGACGCAGTAGTTACAACTAGAAGGTATCCTAGAACTGAATAAAATTGTCAAACGAAAGATGAAAACATTGCTAGAAATATATAATAGCTGGTAGCGTAATCGGTATCGTAGTGGTTTCACATTTGTTGAGTTGTGGGTTCGAATCCCGCACGCCTTTCCGATACCTAGCAGTGACTGACCTTCCCCAACGGTGCAAGCACACAATAAGGTATAGGTGATGGCTTCGGCCGTAGCTAATCAGCGCTGGTTACCCTGTGACATAGGTTGGGGTTGCACATAGCATTCATTTCCCATTTTCTTTGGTGTATCTCCGTTTTCTATGATACCGCCCGCGTTGGCGAATGATGAGCGATACAAAAAAAAAAAAAAAAAAAAAAAAAAAAAAAAAGGAGCTATACATGTGCAGAACCCACATTTCTTTTTCTAATCTCTCCAAAGTTTTCCTCTGCTGAATAGATGTATGGAGCAGTACAGAAATTACACAGCCGATGCACTGTTGTATAGATAGTAATGATCTTGTATAGACTGGAAGGTCATAACAGTGTTATTCACTGCATGAGGTAACAGTGCAACAGGGAACTGACACGTCCTGCTCTCTCTCTCTCTCTCTCTCTCTCTCTCTCTCTCTCTCTCTCTCTCTCTCTCTCTCTCTCTCTCTCTCTCTCTCTCTCTCTCTCTCTGTCTTTCTCTCTCTCTCTCTCTCTCTGTCTTTCTCTCTCTCTCTCTCTTTCTCTCTGTCTTTCTCTCTCTCTTTCTCTCTGTGTCTCTCTCTTTCTATCTATCTATCTCTGAATGTGCTTGTGTGCGCGTGTGTGCGCGCGTAGTTGTTATATTTTTTCTGTATTTTTTATTCGAAGGAATTTCCTTTGAATAAATGGATCTTTTGCGGTCAATGAAAAAAATGAAATTAACCAGTAAATGAAAGTTTAGTAGCTCTGGTGTTATTCACGACCATTTGTTACAGAAAATAGTAATCATAAACAAAATTTCTTAAAGAAAAAAAAACGAAAGCTGATAATAGAAAATACTGTTTTAAAATATATAAATACCATTAAAAAAGAAAGAGGAAAAGAAAAGTGACAATAGAAACTTTTGTTCGAAAATATGTAAGAAAAAAATCATACAGTAGTGCTGTTTACCCAATGTCCATTGCTTTAGACACAGTCGGGTTAGATTCTATTATTATTATTATGACTTTTTTAATGATTTTGTAACTTTGTCTCTATTTCCTTTACACGCTTACTACTGCCACTCTGAGCTCTCACAACGACCTCCATCGGAAGTCCTTTGGGTCAAATGTGAGAAGATGTCTCAAGCGGAAATACGCTAAACGTAACTGAAACTATGCTAGATTGCCAACAACAGTGCTAAATCTTTTGTTCCTCTTAATATATTCAGTTTCTGTTACATAGATTTTTTATTAGTATAGTATTACTTCTAGCGAAAATATGCTAAATGTAAGATAATTATGCTAGACAGTAGCTGGAATTATGCTAGATTAGCAAAAATAATGCTAAACTTTTTGTTCCTCCTAATACGTTTGGTTTCTATTACACATTTCTTTTATCAATACAGTATCATTTGTAAGGGAAAATATGCCGATTTTAGCGCAATTATGCCAGACAATAGCTGGAATTATGCTAGATTGGCAAAAATCATGCTAAATCTTTTGTTCCTTTTCATACGTTTGGTCTCTATTACATATTTTCTTTTATTAATATAGTATCATTTCTAGGAGAAAATATGTTGAATTTAACGTAATTATGCTAGAAAGCAACTGTAATTATGCTAGATTAGTATAAATGATGGTAACTCTTTTGTTTCTCTTGGTACATTCAGTTTCTTGTATTTTCTTTTATCAATTTTATATTTCTAGAAAAGAATATACTAAATTTAGCATAATCATTAAATCTAGCCACGCTGGTCCTTAGGTACAGATTGGCAAGCATAATATTAAATCTTTTGTTTCTCTTAATATGTTCGGATTCTGTTATAATTTCTTTTATCATTATTATAGTATTATTTCAAGAAAAATATGCTAAATTTAGCTTGATTATACTAGATTGGCAAAAATAATCCTAAATCTCTTGTTCCTCTTAATAAGTTTGGTTTCTGCTATATTCTTTTATTATAGTATAATATCTAGAAAAAATATGCTAAATCTGGCCGCCCTGGTGGCAAGGGTGAGGTGAAAGGATGCATCTGACGTCACGGCTTCTGCGTCAGGAGAAACGTGGCTTTCGCAGACTCTTCGCTCCTGAAGGAGGGAGGAAGAGAGAGAGGGAGTGAGTCACGTTCCAGGCTGCGTTTCAACAATGGCACGTCTTTCCCGCTGTCAGGGATTTTTTATTTTATTTAATTTTGTTTTAGTCTTTACGTATTTGGATTTATTTATTTGCTTGTTTTTACTTGTTTGACTGATTATTATTTTTTTATTCGTTTATTCATTTATTTGTTTTTATATAATGGTTTACTCTTTATTGATCAATTTATTTATTAATTTATTTTCCAATTTGTTAATGTTATCATTATTATTATTATTATTATTATTATCATTATTATTATTATTATTATTATTATTATTATTATTATTATTATTATTATTATTATTATTATTATTATTATTATTATTATTATTATTATTATCATTATCATTATCATTATTATT
>NW_027467710.1:4100281-4112781 GCF_046742065.1 Oratosquilla oratoria
ACTTAAAAAAATTAAAGGTCCAAAGAAATGACGAAGGAAATGTATGTATGTGTTTTGTATTAAGTCCCAGCGGAGCTAGCCGATTTAGGGACTGGCTTTTAGTTTCTGAGTGGTTTGATGGGAATGCGTGTTGTTATCGGGGAGTGTAATTTGCGTGTAACACTCGCGTGTGTGGGCGTATACCTGAGTTGTATGTACGCAGATGCGTGAGTGGGTGTTGGTGACTTATATATACGAACCTAGCCGGCTTGGGTGGTGGAAGGGGTAGTGGGGGAAGGATTAGTGGGAGGGGTTGGGTTCTCATTAAGACGGGAAGGAGAGGATTGGGGGTTAGGGGGTTGCGAGGTCGGTTAGGGGGAGGAAATGGATGGTGTGGGTGGGAGGAGGTGGAAGGGGGTTTGGGGCGTATTGACATAGGCTTTTAGAAGCTATGTTTATAAGGGAATACAGCCCTGTAATAAATATCCAAAGCAGCATGATTTCCGTTATTGGTTTGTTTAACAATGCAGTGAAGCCATCACCACCCGTGACCACACCCTATGTCAATACGCCCCAAACCCCCCCTCCACCTCCTCCCACCCACTCCATCCATCCTCCCCCCAACCGACCTCGCAACCCCCTAACCCCATAACCCTCTCCTTACCGTCTTAATGAGAACCCAACCCCTCCCACTAATCCTTTCCCCACTACCCCTTCCACCACCCAAGCCGGCTAGGTTCGTATATATAAGTCACCAACCGACGATTTCCTTCATCATTTCTTTTGACCTTTAATTTTTGTAAGTAGCGGTCCCCAACGGCCCATGTATTGAGATAGGATTTGTATTATTGCTAATTTATTGATATCCATTTCCACAATTGTGAATTTTGTT
Organism: Oratosquilla oratoria; assembly: GCF_046742065.1. NCBI lineage: Eukaryota > Metazoa > Arthropoda > Malacostraca > Stomatopoda > Squillidae > Oratosquilla > Oratosquilla oratoria. The sequence continues at coordinate 4,101,153 of NW_027467710.1, forward strand.
TAGGTTAACACCTTTTTTCTTTATTTCTGTATGTCGATAATATTTATGTTACAGATTTTCCTAAAGATGTCTCTTTGCAGACGAAACGTTGAATAAATGAATCATTTTGGCAACTTGGTTTATGCCCACCCTCCAAATGGCAGAGTATTGGTTAGAAAGCTGGAGAATACCCATAAGAAGATTAACAACCTCTTTAATGCTGTCGACTTTAACAACACATGCATATATATATATATATATATATATATATATATATATATATATATATATATATATATATATATATGTATATATACGATTGTGTGTTTGTGTATGTGTGTATGCATATTATACATATATATATATATATATATATATATCACTGCCAAGTAATGTCGTAACACATTAGTAAACACACTAATAGTCCACTGTTGATTGGATTTAAGAAAAGAAAGGAAATAACGATTTTTCCGTATATTTCGATCACTTGCTGTGATCCTCTTCATCGGAATACGTATTCCGCTGAACAGGATCACAGAAAGTGATCGAAATATACGGAAATGGTTATTTCCTTTCTTTTCTTAAATCCAATCAACAGTGAGTTTTTAGTATATGTAAATATATATATATATATATTTATATGATTTCAAGAAATCTACAGCGACAATGGCGTTGTTGAGTTTATATTGGAGCTTTAATTTCTCTCGTGCAACAAGTTTCTGTGGTGGTTCCAAATAGCTGAGAAGGTGTCCAAAAGACATTAGGTGCGGTTTTCTCTTTTTTAATTCTCCTATACGTATTTCGACCTTACCTGGTCATCCTCAGGGAGGGAGTAACAATAGTTGGTGATTACAAAGGTTTAAATACAGGTTGTACATTGGCCGAACACTGGGAGAGGTCATTTCATGTAGCCGTGATCCGTAGCCGTGATCCGACACCACAATACCTCCCTACTCACATCCCCTCTTCGGAAAGCAGCCAAGGAACTGAAAGAGCAGGATAATATCGTCATACGTAGGGCAGATAAATCTTCCATCTACGTCCTACTTGACAAGGAAGAATACGTCGGAAAGATGAAAACCATACTAGATGACACCAACAAGTTCAAAATCATCACAACTAACCCCACCCTGGATCTGAGAAAGACACTCAACAAGATCATCAGAAAAAACAACATAACAGCAGGCACCACCAAACTTCCCCTAGTCGAAAGAGACCACAAACTTGGATATGCCTTTGGGAATGTTAAAACGCACAAGCCTGGAAACCCCCTCCGCCCTATCATCAGCCAAACACCTACAGTTACCTACAAACTTGCCAAACGCCTTAACTCCTTAATAACCCCATACATCCCAAACTCCTACAGCCTAAAATCGCCGCAGGAATTCCTCACCATCCTTGAATCCTCCCAACCAGTAGGGGTCATAGCCTCATTAGATGTCGAGAATCTGTTCACAAATGTGCCAGTAAAAGAGACTATTGACCTCATCTGCCAGAGTATCTACCACAAGCCCAACTCAACACCCCTCGCCGTCCCTGAAGCAATCCTTCGAGAACTCCTTGAAATCTGCACGATGGAAGCTCCCTTCTACGGTCCAGATGGGAAAATGCGCATACAGGTAGACGGCGTGGCAATGGGATCCCCCCTTGGGCCACTCTTCGCCAACTTCTATATGGGATCCATCGAAGAGAAAGTCTTCAACGACCATCCTGACATGCAGCCCTGTATCTACGCCCGGTATGTTGACGACATTTTTATTAGCGCAAAAGATTCCCAATCTGTAACTCAACTCTCACACACATTCAAGAAACATTCAACCCTCAATTACACATATGAACACCAACGCAACGATGGCACCCTCCCATTCTTAGATATACTAGTAGGCACAGCCTCAGATCGATTCACGACTGAAGTCTACGTCAAAGACACTAACCTCGGTTTCTGTCTTAACGGCAGTAGCGAATGCCCAGAACGCTACAAACAAAGCGTGATCCGATCACTAGTGAACCGAGCCTTCTCCCACAGCAGTACATGGAAAACCACGAACAACGAACTCCAACGTATAACAACACTACTTGTCAACAACGGCTATCCACAACACTCCATCGAATCCATTATCAAAAACAAGATGAACTCCTTTACCGGCCAACCAACACCCACAAACACCAATATACCAACACTGGACCTTGTACTACAAAGGACATATGAACACCGGCTACAAAGAAGACGAAAGAACACTTCGAAATATTATCACACGTAACATTCGACCCAACAACCCAGACACTAAGATACGCCTAATCGTATACTACAAAACCTCCAAAACACACACCCTGGTTATCAAGAACAACAGCCAGCCCCCCAACCCTCCTCTACAAGAAGTCAACGTCGTGTATAAGTTTGATTGCCCTGTCGGTGATTGTCAGCACCGCACCTCCTCATACATTGGCATGACTTCTATGACCCTCTCCAAAAGACTCACATACCACCTCCAGAATGGCGCCATCAAAACACATATGACAAAAGAACACAAAACCACCATCACCAGACAAACACTAAACGAAAACACTAAAATAATCTACAAAGCTCACGACCCCCTTCGCCTTAAGATGGCCGAAGCAGTGAACATATACATCGAGAAACCTTCCATTAACATACAACTCATGCCCACAACCACACTCCCAAGCAGTAGACGCACATAACACAAACAATAACACCCCTTTCCACAAACCACAAGGAAGTTGCTACTTCCACGTACGCAGCGCTACGGATCACGGCTACATGAAATGACCTTTCCCAGTGTTCGGCCAATGTACAACCTGTATTTAAACCTTGTAATCACCAACTATTGTTACTCCCTCCCTGAGGATGACCAAGTAAGGTCGAAATACGTATAGGAGAATTAAAAAAAAAAAAAGAGAAAACCGCACCTAATGTCTTTTGGACACCTTCTCAGCTATTTGGAACCACCACAGAAACTTGTTGCACGAGAGAAATTAAAGCTCCAATATAAACTCAACAACGCCATTGTCGCTGTAGATTTCTTGAAATCATGTATACAACATGGCCTCCTACCAATATATATATATATATATTTGTGTCACTATGACATATGGAATTAATAAACTTTCGTACTGGGATTCGAACCCTCGCCTGAGTGGCCTTCGCCTTATAATAAGGAAGCTGGGCTGGTGAAGGTTCAAATCCTAGTAGGAGAAATTATATATATATATATATATATATATACATATATTATATATATATAAAAATGAAAATGGTCAAAACTAAAAATTTTTGAACGAAAGTGCGTGACCCGAACAAAAGGTAACAGGGGGTCATGGACCGGGGTGAGTGTTTTAACAGTGATCTGGCGCGGGGACGGTCTGGAAGAAACGATTTATACGGTTACTATACACAACAACATGGGTGTATACATAAAAAAATATTTCTCTCTAAACATGGGTGTATCTAATATAAAAAAAATTAATGGTTGCTTACGCCGTCCGGTGTTAATTAGGTCACACCTTCGCGTAATTTCGTAAATCGGTTACACCGCCAACTAAGGTGAAGAAGAAGAACTCGAAGAAGAAGAAGAACTAGAAGAAATCGAAGAAGAAGAAGAGGAAGAACTCGAAGAAGAAGAAGAAGAAGAAGAAGAAGAAGAAGAAGAAGAAGAAGAAGAAGAAGAGGAAGAAGAAGAACTCGAAGAACTCGAAGAAGAGGAAGAAGAAGAACTCGAAGAACTCGAAGGAGAAGAAGAAGTAGAACTCGAAGAAGAAATCGAAAAACTCGAAGAAGAAGAACTCGAAGAACTCGAAGAACTCGAAAAAGAAGAACTCGAAGAACTCGAAAAAGAAGAACTCGAAGAACTCGAAAAAGAAGAACTCGAAGAACTCGAAAGAGAAGAACTCGAAGAAGAACTCGAAGAAGAAGAACTCGAAGAAGAAGGAGAACTCGAAGAAGAAGAACTCGAAGAACTCGCAGAAGAACTCGAAGAACTCGAAGAAGAACTCGAAGAAGAACTCGAAGAAGAACTCGAAGAAGAACTCGAAGAAGAATTCGAAGAACTCGAAGAAGAACTCGAAGAACTCGAAAAAGAACTCGAAGAACTCGAAGAAGAACTCGAAGAAGAACTCGAAGAAGAACTCGAAGAAGAAGAACTCGAAGAAGAAGGAGAACTCGAAGAAGAAGAACTCGAAGAACTCGAAGAAGAACTCGAAGAACTCGAAGAAGAACTCGAAGAAGAACTCGAAGAACTCGAAGAAGAATTCGAAGAACTCGAAGAAGAAGAACTCGAAAAAGAACTCGAAGAACTCGAAGAGGAACTCGAAGAACTCGAAGAAGAACTCGAAGAACTTTATTTTCCAAAAAAGGGGCGTAGCCCAAGGCGCGCAGCGCCCGCGCCTAAGGCGCAGCGCCGCAGGCCAAGGCCCCCGGCGGAGAATCTATTAATTAAATAAAAATTGAAATGGTCAAAAACTAAGATTTCTGAACGAAAGTGCGTGACCCGAACAAAAGGGAACAGGGGTCATGGACCGGGGTGAGTGTTTTAACAGTGATCTGGCGCGAGGACGGTCCGGAAGAAAACGATTTATACGGTTACTATACACAACATGCGTGAGGCACCAGCGGAGAAAGTACGAAGAAATCGGCATTTCTGGAAGTGGGTTACTGAAGTGAAGAAGATTAATGAAAAGTCTCTCGGTGTAAAGGATTTGGCTGTTTTGAAACGTGAACATGCAGTCAAGTTTCCTGATCTCTATAAGTCTTCCAAGGGATTTTCTGTCAGAGAGTCTATAAAGTTGTTTCATCGCAAAGTGTTGTCGTTTAACGACACATTAAAGAAGAATCGACAGTTCGAGTACAAGGATTCAGACTTTGAACATCTTGGAGTTTACAATGGGGATGTTTCGGAGAAAGCTCTGCAAGGGTTTGAGAAACATTACTTTACTGGGTTTAAGAATTTTATAAAAGCGGGAGCAAAAGCTGATCACGTTGAGTATCAGAAGTACTACCTCGAGAGAAGATTTAAAGCCCAGAGAAAGATTGATAAGCTCAAGAAGTACTGTTGTAAGAGAAAAAACACGGAACTTAACCAGGTCTCTGGTGAGGTCGTTGAAGCTGGGAGTGCTACTGTGAGTTCAGTTACTTCGACGGGAAGCGGAAGTGGACAAGACCAAGGAAGTGGACCAGACGAGGAGGGTGTACCGGATCAGTTCGTCGACTCGGTGGCGGAGAATATACGGATTGTTCGAGAGAGGCGGCTTGAATTGGAACAACAATATTTGCAACGTTTGCAAGAAAAAAAGAGGTTAAAGAACGAACGAGAAGCAGCTAAAGAGGCGGAAAGGGATGCCAGAATCAAGAAAAGGGAAGAACGTGAGGCGGAAAAGATGCATCGACAGGTTTTGTTGAAGAATAAGAAACAGAGGCGTTCCGAGTTAAAAGCAGTAAAAGAACAGTTGAAATTGTTACGAGCTGGGCTCATCGGGGATAAAGATTTGTCTGAATCGACGATTAATCACTTAAATATGGTCAGAAAGGAACGCAAAAATAAGAATTTTTAGGGCGGATTATGTGGATTCAATAGCAGTAATATCTGATACGCTTGAAGGTTATTTACGAGACCAAGCAAAGATACCGCTCCATAATATTGGTACAATAGGGGACTTCAAATGTAAGCTTTGTAAATCGCTTTTATGGGCAGGAGAACGTAAGACTATTTGTTGTAAGCAAGGACAAACGCCTCATATCCAGTTTTCAGAGCTTAAAAACGGTATTAAAAGTATGTACGAAGGAAAGTCTCCGTTATCTAAACGGTTCCTGGACAAGATCTGTGGGTTCAACGCGTTGTTCTGTTTCACATCATTTACCACTTCAAGCAAACTCCATGACCCGAGCGAACTAACATTGTGTTACAAGATTCAAGGGAAAATATACCATACCATTGGACATCTCAACCCCGAAGCGATCGCAGGTAAAAAGAACCCTTTTTGGAAACCTATTTCTTCATTCCTGGACTTATACTTCTATCATGATAAGGAAGACCAGATTAAGTTACGTGTACAAAACATGGATCGAAAGGCGAAAAACGAAAAAACTCTTAAGCGCCGAAAGAGAGAGAGGAAGGAAGTGAGTTCAAACGAGGATATCATTTCCATGTTCTATGATTACTTGGTTCAGTATAATGAATGTCTAAACCCGATTTTGAAGGAATTTGAAACGTGTAAAACATTAGTTAGTGAACACGTTAATAAGACGGAAAGTATGCCTGCTGTGTCTATCACGCTAAGAGCGGCAGACGGGATCAAAACCAAGGAACATAAGGGTCTGTATCACCTTCCATCTGCTTCATCACAGGTTGGTGGGATTGTTAGCTTTGAACCCAATAGAGATCCATTGGAGATAACAGTTACTTCCCCTTTGCCCGGTTCGAAACTTCAAGACTACAAGTTTGAGCCATTTGAAGTTCCATTACGATGCTTTCCAGTATCCTTTGTTGATCCCAAACGGTGACATCGGATATTGTCATTCCATGGAAAGGTTATCCAAAGTCCGTGTTAGAGGTCTTGAACCGCCTGAAGAAGATGAGTGTGACGCCTCTACGGGGCCCATCAACTTTGTCTACTTACAAGCGTTTATCCCCGTGTATGTTCTACTCCTTTCTTTATATGGAGCGGGAAGGCGTTTTCAACCACATAACCAAGTGTAGGAGACTGTTTCAACAGTTTGTTGTGGATAACTACGTGAAAGTAGAAAGTAATAGGTTGTCATACCTCGAAATGAACCAGAAACGGATCCGAAAAGAAAGAGCAGACATATTATGTCTTGGAAGCGATAAAGTCGCTGATACAGGTCAAAGGGTTGTGTTGCCCAGTACTTTCATTGGAAGTCCCAGATATATGAAAGAGCGCCAACAAGATGCGCTTACATATGTTACGTGTTATGGATCTCCTGACTATTTCATAACCTTCACTATGAACCCGCATTGGCGGGAGCTGCAAGTTGCTATGGATGATACAGGTTCTGCTGGAATACGGTCGATCGGGGACCGCCCAGATTTAATTAGTAGAGTATTCAAGTTGAAGGTTGATAGTTTGATGCATGATTTGGTATCTAAACAGATCTTCGGAAGGGTGAAGGCGCATCTTTATGGTGTGGAATGGCAAAAACGTGGACTTCCTCATGTTCACATCCTCTTATGGATGAATGAGCGTGTGACAGCTGAAAGGGTTTCACGTATAATATCCGCTGAAATCCCCAACAAAGAAGCTGAACCCAGGTTGTATGATGTCGTTACAAGGTGTATGATCCATGGACCGTGTAAGGGGTACGATGAGTCTCTCCTATGTTGCCAGAAATCTAAGCCAACCGCTTCGACATGTGGAAAGGGCTTTCCTAAGACCTGTAGAAACGACTTAATGTTCGGTAACAATGGGTACCCTGAGTACAAAACGTAGGTCCATCGGAGAAGGCGGGGAATCTTTTGTTACCAAGGTTAAAGGAATGAAGAAGGTTATTGACAACTCTTGGGTTGTTCCTTACAGCCCCTATCTGTGTGTGAAGTATGACGCCCACATCAACGTTGAATGTTCAAATTCGATTAAAGCTATAGCTTATGTCACGAAGTATGTAAACAAGGGGTGTGATAGGGTCCTGTTCAGTAAAACTACAAAAGATGGGACCGTGAATGAAATTAAGAACTTCCAAGAGGCGAGATATATAAATGCGAATGAAGCAACATGGAAGATATTCCGGGTTTGACATATACAAAAGTTATCCCCCGGTATCCTCTCTCGACTTACACCTTGAGGGCGAAAACGAGGTGTTTTATGACGAAAACTCATCTAAAGGGACCGTAACAGCGAAAGCAAAACAAGATACCCAATTAACCGCTTTCTTCAAGTTGTGTGCGAAATCTGATGAGAAGTTCGTCTCCACGTTGTATTATCATCAGATGCCTCAACATTTCTGTTTTGACAAGGCCCATTCGGTTTTGGAGAGAAAGAAAAGGTAACACCTTTTCTTTGGGACGTATTCGTGCTGTTTCCACTAAAACTGTTGAGTTGTTTTACCTTAGGTTGTTGTTGACACATAAGGCGGGCCCTACTTCCTTTGAGGATCTCAGAACAGTCGAGGGTGTGACATATCCCTCTTACCGAGAGGCTGTCAAGGCCTTGGGTCTCTTGAGTGATGAGGAGACATGGAAGACTACTATCTTAGAGATAATCAATCACACCAACGACAGGTACCGTCTCAGAGAAACGTACGCCAGCATGTTGGTGTTTTCAGACCTTGAGGACCAATCCGGTATCTGGGAGGAGACCAAGGATCTATTTGCAAGCGATTTCCTTCACCAGAACAACCTAACAGAGTATAACGAGGAAATCTACTTGGACGCGTTAGACGATATCCAAAAAACATGTTTGGAACTGTGGAGGAGGCCTTATCACCACTTACGGCTTACCTGCTTCTAGAGGTGGAGAGAAGACTTCAAACGTTATTCGAAGAGAGAAGTCTTACAACAAGGAAAAGTTGAAAAAACAGGTTCAATCAAAACAAGACCTCTTAAATGATAAACAGAGACAGGTATATGATGTGGTCATTGATATAGGGTGAATAACCAACAGAAGTATGAGAATAATGGAATCTTTGTAAACGCTGCCGGAGGCACAGGAAAGTCCTTCATCTTGAATATGTTACTTGATACTGTGCGGTCCGAGGGGAAGATAGCGTTAGCTGTAGCGTCTTCAGGTATAGCAGCTACTGTTCTTAACGGGGGTCGAACCGCCCATAACATGTTTAAGATACCATTGATGGAGTATCATGAAATAAGAGGGTGTTCTGTTAAGAAGAATTCTGAACTTGCAAAGTTGTTGGAGATGACATCGTTTAATCGTGTGGGATGAGATCGTGATGGCGAACAAGAATACGTTAACAGCTCTTGATATAACGTTGAGGAGACATCTTGGGTAATGAAACGGTTTATGGGGGGAAAAGTGTTCGTCTGCGCTGGAGATTTCAGGCAAATATTACCTGTCATTCGAGGTGGAGGTAAATGTGATGAATTAGAACATTGTATAAAGTCCAGTTATATGTGGCGGGACATAACAAAGTTGGAATTGACTGAAAATGTGCGTCTAAGGAAAGGTGATGAAAAAAACATTACGTTTGCGCGCCAAGTTTTGCTGGAACTCGGATCCCAGAAACACGGACCTTTGGAACTTGAGGAGGGGTTCGGTATTCAAGTCAAAACACGTGAAGAGTTAGTGGAAAAGGTTTATGGTGATTTGGAGGAAAACTTCTTAAACATTTCCTATTTTGAACAACGAGCAATCATATCACCCACAAATGATGATGTCGACAGTGTTAACTCTATGATACAAAAGAAAACTAAGGGAGAGGAGAAGACATACTTTTAGTGTAGACACCCCGGTCGAGGAAGGAACTGATGTCCAGACTTCTGTGTTTAACGCTTTGACAAGCCCTTCTCTTCCACCACATCAACTTAAAGTGAAGATTGGAAGTGTTGTGATGGTTGTCAGGAACATTTCACCGCCTAAACTGTGTAACGGATCAAGAGTCTTGGTAACTAACTTGAAAACGAACATTATAATTGGTAAGACCTTAGGTGGTAGTCACCGGGGAGAACAGGTTATGATTCCCAGGATAACACTAGAAGCTAGCGACACCCCAGTTAACTTTAAGCGTAAACAGTTCCCGGTTAAGCTTAGTTACGCGATGACAATAAACAAATCTCAGGGACAGACGTTTAACTGCTGTGGAGTACTTCTAGATACTGTTCAATGTTTCGCTCATGGTCAGTTGTACGTGGCCTGTTCGCGGGTTACGTCTTGGGATTCTCTTTTCATCTATACTGGCTGGCATAAAGTAAACGAAAGTTATAGGTTGAGACCGGCCGTTAACTGTGTATATGAAGAATTGCTCTCAGACAACGAGGTAAACAGTCAAGAACTGCCTTCGGTGCCGAGAGGTAGGGAAGAAGACGAAGAAGTTAACACTCCCATTCCTGAAGAGGTCCCAGAAATAGGTGTGGTTTTAATACCAAAGGAAGTTTACAACATCTCGGAGGAAAAGGCCATCGATATGCTCCTGCCAGATTACAGTTACAATAATCATGTTTACAGTGAAGATGAAGAATACGGGGATGAGGAAACTGCAAGGGTCCCTGTCACGAAAAGGGAGCTGGAAGAACTGATTTTGAGCCTCAAAGAAGAAGGATCTTCGCCGGCTCGGAAAAGGAGGAGATATGAAGATGAAGCCGAGGACAAAGAAGATGAAGAAGACAGCTCGAGTTCAGATGAACAAGAAGTAACTGACGTTTCCGCTCTAAATAATGTGTGTAAATAAAATACTGTAGCAATATCACGATCTTTTATTGATCCAGTGTCTTATGTTTACTATAACACATCATATGATGTAAGACACGCTTGACGGGGTAACCAGTGCGCGTTGCGTAAGGGCGCGTAGCGCCCGGCGAGCGTAGCGAGCAGCGCCGCAGGCTAAGCCCCCCCGGAAACACCGGAAACACTAACTCCCGGGGACACATCTCACTCAGACTCAGAGAATCTTTACGAAATATTACCAAGAGAATCTTTACGAAATATTGCTAAGAGAATCTTTACGAAATATTGCCAAGAGAATCTATATACATAAAAACGGAATTACGGAATTCTGACAAAAGAATCTTTACGAAATATTAATGAGAAAATATTTACGAAATATTGCCAAGAGAATCTTTACCAAATGTTAACAAGAGAATCTTTACGAAATATTACCAAGAAAATCTTTACAAATTATTTGCTAAGAGAATCTTTACGAAATATTGCCAAGCGAAACAAGAAAAAGATCATCTTTACGGAATTCTGACAAAAGAATCTTTACGAAATATTAATGAGAAAATATTTACGAAATATTGCCAAGAGAATCTTTACCAAATGTTAACAAGAGAATCTTTACGAAATATTACTAAGAGAATCTTTACGAAATATTGCCAAGCGAAGCGAGCTACGCCGTAGGCCAAGCACACCTGGCGAAGCCAGGTCCGGGTGCTTGTATATATATATATATATATATATATATATATATATATATATATATATATATTATATATGTACAGGGTGGGGCGCGGAAACTTCCTGATTTGGGGATTGAATTATAAAGTGTTTACTCTTCACAATTCTTTATTCTACTTTTATGTCTGTCACACAACATGGGAGATTTACTTTTACACAGTTCTAAAAACAATATCTTTTAAATGTCCACCTCCATTGTCAATACACTGATTCAGACAATTTCGGAAGCTTTGGTCTACTCTCTCTAGCATGGTGAGCAGTATATTGGCTATTTGAGTGCGGATGGCATTCTGTAGGTCTTCCAGGGTCTGTGGACGGTCGTTATAAACCATGGATTTGAGATAATCCCACAGGAAATAATCACAGGGGGCTAAATCAGGCAAGCGCGCTGGCCAGTTTAAATCGCCTCTCAGGGAAATCAGCGCGCTCGCCTGATTTAGGCCCCTATGATTATTTCCTGTGGGGTTATCTCAAATCCATGGTTTATAACGACCGTCCACAGACCCTGGAAGACCTACAGAATGCCATCCGCACTGAAATAGCCAATATACCGCTC
>NW_027467710.1:4135281-4150281 GCF_046742065.1 Oratosquilla oratoria
ACTTCTAAGGCCTCTGGTACTCAGCCTAAGCAGCAAAGGAAGGTAATGACGATCGCAGAAAAGGTGGAACTTCTCGATATGTAAAGAGCAGGGAGAAGTTCTGCCGCGGTTGGCTGCCATTACGGCATCAACGAGTCGACCATTTGCTACTTAAAGAAAGACGAGAAGAAAATACGACAGACGGCATCGATATTTTTTAACAAAGAAGCGAAAAGGGTCGTTTGCTTCCCGCAATAAGACCATCGTAAAAATGGAAGCTGCTCTTGGATTGTGGATTGCAGATTGTAGGAAGAAGAACGTAGGTTTGGATACCAATATGATCCGAACAAAAGCAAACGCCCTTTATGATACCCTTGTGGCTGCTGCTGGACCTGACGACGACGGTGATGAAGAAGAGGACATCGACGACCCCCAACCAGGGACATCGAGTGATTCCCCCAAGAAAGAGCGTGAATTCGTGGCCAGCAAGGGCTGGTTTGAGAAATTCCAAAAGAGATTTGGCCTTCGGAGTGTTCCGCTGTACGGTGAAGCTATTTCTGCTGATACAGCGGCAGCCCAACACTACGTCGAGGAGGAATTCCCCCAGATTATTAAGGAGGGCGGCTGTCTTCCCGAACAAGTATCTAATATGGAAGAGACGGGTCTGTTCTGGAAGAGGATGCCGTCCCGCACGTTCCTCTTCAAGGATGAGGTAAAGAAGCCGGGGTTTAAGGCCCACAAAGAGCGCGTGACACTCATCATGTGCGGGAATGCTGGGGGTTTATGATCAAACCTAGGCTTATTTATAAGTCTAGGAATCCACGTGCCTTGAAAAACAAGAACAAGGCTCTCCTACCCGTCTACTGGATGTACAAAGCGAAGGCATGGATAACAAAGGCCCTTACAAACGACTCGTTCATCAACTGCTTCATCCCTCAGGTTAAGCTGTATTTAGCTGAAAGGGGCCTCTCCTTTAAGGTGCTTCTCCTGATGAGTTGTGCTGGAGGCCATGCAACTGATCTGCATTATGACGGTGTGCAGATCGAGTTCTTGCCCCCAAACACCACAGCACTATTCCAGCCAATGGATCAAGGCGTCATCCGGGCTTTTAAGGCGCTCTATAGCCCGACCACCATGCAGGACCTGATAAAAGCTGTTGACGAAGACCAAGATGACTTCACACTCAACATGTACTGGCGGACTTTCACAATAGCTTCGTGCTTGAGGAATATCCAGCAAGCGTTACCTGACATGAAGCCCCAAACAATTAATTCCTTATGGAAGAAGTTGTGGCCTCAAATTGTGAATGATTATGCTGGCTTCACTCCTGACGAAGTGCATCACTCGGCGGTTGATGAGGTTGTGAAATTGGCTAGACGTCCTCAGAAGAACGGCTTCGATGACATGACTTCTGAAGATGTCAACGGCCTCATTGAGTGCCACTCAGAGCCATTGACCGACGAGGACCTCGTTGAAATGACTAAGTCAGCGAGTGAAGAAGAGGACGACGAAAACCCGCAAGAGGAAAAAAATAGAAGAGCATGGCTTAACTCTAGAAGGTCTGTAAGACATGAGCAATGTCGCCAAGGACCTGCAACGACGGGCAGAAGAGATGGACGATGACATGACCTGAGTTGTGCACTTCAGCAACCTCATCGATCCTCACCCGCACGAAGCCGCCAGCAATAAAACCTTCGCCTTCGCCGTCGCCTTCATCGTCATAGTCATCATGTAAGCCAGATTGCAACAAAACCAATGGTGAGTAGAACCCCTTACTATTCGTACATATCGTATGAGAATGAGAAAATTAAAAATGATTAAATGTTATTGTTACTAAAACTGTATGTAGCAAAAGGAACTTAATGATTTTTCCACTTTGCAATATGTTAGTACATATAGGGGATGTGTAACAACTGATATTTCCGTGTACGGTACAAGTATTGTACACTTCACGTAACAGTTTTGTACAGTAGCCTACACAGATTAACTTTTCTTTAATACAAAAGTGTTTTAAACAGTCTATAAGAGTATAGGAAAAGGTAACAGAGATATAGGGTGGTTTAATATCAGTACGGGGATGGTTCATAAACGTTTAAACTATACGTAAATAATATAATAAATATTTTGTCGCTATTTCACGGATTTTCACCTTTCGCGGTTGATCCTGGAACATATTAACAGTGAGTAACGAGGGATTACTGTATATATATATATATATATATATATATATATATATATATCATGTATATATATTTATACATATATATATATATTTATAGATATATATCATATATATATATACATATATATATATATATATACATATATGAGTAATTCGCTAGCGAACAGCAACATCAATCAGATAATTTATATGATATTTGCGCATAGGATTCGAACCTACTGCTCTGGCGCCTAAGAGTCTCCCAAGTCAGTGCCTTAGACCGCTCAGCTATTGATGGTTAAAACTCTTCCAACTCGAAGCGCTACTAGCTTCCGAGATTAGGAAAGACCACTCTCTGCGGCCCCAAATTCCTATTTTTACAGAAGAGCCAACCACACTCGTAACAGGGAGTAAGGACCGGAACAAATCCCTTTCACGCTTTCATCATTGTAACCATATGAGTAATTCGGTAGTGGACAGCGACATCAATCAGATAATTTATATGATCGTTGCGCAGAGGATTCGAACCTACTGCTGTGGCGCCTAAGAGTCTCCCAAGTCAGTGCCTTAGACCGCTCAGCTGTCGATGGTTAAAACTCTTCCAACTCGAAGCACTACTGGCTTCCGAGATTTAGGAAAGACCACTCTCTGCAGCCCCAGACTCCTATTTTTACAGAAGAGCCAACCACACTCGTAGCAGGGGGTAAGGACCGGAACAAACCCCTTTCACGCTTTCATCATTGTAACCATATGAGTAATTCGCTAGTGGACAGCGACATCAATCAGATAATTTATGTGATCATTGCGCAGAGGATTCGAACCTACTGCTGTGGCGCCTAAGAGTCTCCCAAGTCAGTGCCTTAGACCGCTCAGTTAGCGAATTACTTATATGTATAATATATATATATATATATATATATATATACATACATACATATATGTATATATATACATACATACATACATACATACATACATACATACATACATACATACATAAATACATACATACATATACCAAAAGGATTTTTCCTCCTACATGGGGGGTATCCAAAAAGAAAAAGGCATAGAAACCACTTTCCATTTCCTATATATTACACTCCCCTCCACCCTCCTCCCTCCCTCTTATCTTGGCACCTCCTGGATGACGGGTCATCCCTGCATCCTGTCTACTGCCCTGGGTCAGAAGTTGTGTCGTAAGACACAGCACATCCACAGCAAGGCCACTTCATAAATTTGGCGACCCCCCCCTCTCCATCCCCCCATGCAGAAAAGAAGACGGGGAGAAATCCCTTCGGGCTGCGTCAAATTTTTTCTCATACATACTTCCTCACCCCCCATCCTCCATCCACTCCCCCTCATGCATCACATCATGTATACACAACCCCTCTCCATTCACCCCTATCTTCTGTCCTCTCCCGTCCTTCCTCCACAGACATTCCTCTCTTTTGTAATGCCCCTTTCATACCATCCATCCATCTCATCCTAGAACGCCGACTCATATTCACTCTTTCCACCTCTGCCTTCCACACTTCTTTTACTAATCTTTCTTCAGTCATTCTTTCCATGTGTCCAAACCATCCTAATAATCTTTCATCATCCCTATCTCCCAGCTCCCTTTCCACTCCTGTTCTCCTCCTCACTTCCTCATTTCTCATTCTATCAAGTCTAGTAACCCTTATCATACTTCTCAGACATTTCACCTCGAACACATTCAAACTTCTCTCTTCCTCTCTCATGTTCTATGTTTCTGCCCCGTACAGTGGTGTTGGCACAATCACTCCTTCATATAACCTCCTCTTAGCATCAATTCCCAGATGTCTATTTCTCATTACACTTTTTAATCCACCAAGGCATTTACTCGCTTCTCTCAATCTACATTCTACCTCCACCCCCACTCCTCCCTTTCCTGCCACATTCGCACCCAAGTATCTAAAACTATCCACTTCCTCCAGTCTTTCACCCTTAGTGCTCACCTCCAGCCTGCTGTCACTCTCTCCCCTTGTACATCTCATCACCTTACTTTTGCCCACATTTATCTTCAGCTTACTTCTTTCACACACCTTCTCAAACTCTGTCACTAACTTCCTCAATCCCTCCTCTGATCCTGCCACAAGCGCAGTTTCGTCAGAAAACAACAACTGGCTCACCTCCCTCTTTTCTCCATTTTCTTTAAACATCTCCAACCCCTGACCCACTACCCTTGCATTCACCTTTCGCACCACCCCATCCATGTAAAGATTGAACAGCCAGGGCGACATAACACATCCCTGACGAAGTCCCACCTTTACCTCAAAACATTCACTCTCTCCATTTCTAATCATAACACAAGCTCTACTATTTTCGTAAAAACTCTTGACTGCTCTTAACAACTTTCCTCTTATTCCATATATCTGGAGTAACTACCCACAGTGCCTTTCTGTCTACCCTGTCCTAAGCTTTTTCAAGATCAATACAAGCCCAAAAAGCATCCTTATCTTCTCATATAGCTTTCTCACATATATGTCTTACCACAAAAATTTGATCTACACAACCCCTACCTGTCATAAACCCACACTATTCTTCACCAATTGCTCCCTCTATTCCACTCCTAATCCTGTCAATCAAAACCCTACCATACACCTTCCCAATTAACTCAATAAACTGGTCCCTCTTAAACTACTACACTCACGTTTGTCTCCTTTTTCCTTGTAAAGCGGAACTATACAGGCACTCCCTCCCACTCCTCTTTCAGCTTCTTCTTATACTCATTCTCCCTTTTTTCTCATTTAAGCAGTGCACTTTAAGTACCTCCCTACCTTCTGCCCTTTTCCTCTTTCTCCATTTATCCTCCACTCTCAGTTTACCTTCCAACAGAAAATGATCTGATATTCCACAACTCTCTCCCCTTAGAACATGCACATCCTTAACTCTTCCTAATATACTCCTGTGTACTACTATATAGTTCATTAACGCTCTATCTACCACCCTTCCATCCACCACCCTCTCCCATGTGTACTTATGTTTGACTTTCTTCCTAAACACTGTATTTGCTATCATCAACTCTCTTTCAAGACCTATTTCCGCCATTAATTATCCACTACGATTTTTTCCTGGAACTCCATACTTCCCAATCACTCCGTCTATTGGTTCATTTCCTACCCTTGCATTAAGGTCTCCCAATACAACTACATTTACATTTCTTCCTAATCCCTCTATGCACTCATTTATATCTACCCAAAAAGCCTCCCTCTTCTCTACGCTCTTCTAACTACCTGGTCCATACACACTTACAAAAACCCACATCTCCCTTCCCAGCTTCATCTTCATCCACATCAATCTTGATGAAATCTCCTTCCATTCCACTACTCGCTTACTTATCTCTTCACTTACTAGTATAGCCATCCCTTCTCTCCCTCGTCCCCTCTTCACTCCTGAGTACCTCCCAGCTACACTCCCAAACTCACAGTTGCCCTTTCTTTTCATTTTAGTTTCATTTAAAGCCAGCACATCCATCTTTCTTCTCACAAACATACTGCCTATCTCTTCCTTTTTACTCTCATCTGTACCTCATTCACGCATATTAAAAGACCGAAACCCTAGAGTACTGGTTGGAAAACTCCCAGGTCCTCTTATGCCTTTGATTTTTTTTTTTTTTTTTTTTTTTTTTTTTTTTTTAGGATTGTCCCCTTTTGGGGCTACAGGTAGCAGGATTCCTAATCCCAACCCCCGTCCCGTTTTTTGTCGCCTTGTACGCCTCAAGTGGAAAGACTTGGTGGTTGCATTCTCTTCCTCCACTGCAGGGTAGGCGAAAAAAGGAAATTAATATTCAGGGAAATGGTACAGGACAGTAACAAGGGGTTGGGGGGCAGCAAAACGGAGGGATAGTCGTAGTGTAAAAGTGTAATCATTTCTCTATGAACAGAGTTTCCTCTATCACAGACAAAATGATGTGTGGCTCTGGTCCGCAGGGGTGCCCCATATAGACCCTAAAGTATCAACTGCATGCCACTTTGCCACAATAACATACAACAAATACCCCATATATATATATATATATATATATATATATATATATATATATATATATATATATATATATATATATATATATATATATATATATATATATATATTACGAATGATTAGCCTGGAGGTGGAAATGTTAGAAATATAGATTTCTTGATCATTTCTTTGCCTAAGTATATTACATATATCTTATTTAGGTAAGGAATGGATTAGCATGGAGTTCATTAGCCCTTAAGTTGCAACTGAGGAGCGTTGGGGGCTTCTTATGGGGGAATAAAATAGTTTGGCGGCACGTAGTCGTGAAAGGATCCATGTTGAGGTCATTAAGATGGCGTACGTTATATATTTTGTTTTGGGTAGATATTTTTGTTTAGTTGAAGGAGGATGGGGGTGAGGAGAAAAAAAAGGCGGTGTATAAACGTTTGTCGTTTTGTAGATTTCGTACAACGACTGCAGATCAAGGTACATCTCTGTCCAAGACATTCAACACAAAATTCTCTCTCTCTCTCTCTCTCTCTCTCTCTCTCTCTCTCTCTCTCTCTCTCTCTCTCTCTCTCTCTCTCTCTCTCTCTCTCTCTCTCTCTCTCTCTCTCTCTCTCTCTCTCACTTTTGTCTCTAGAGATTTGTTTTATCGAGATAACTTCGGTCAATGCTCTTGCGGTGATAGTGTGTGTGTGCGGCAATGCATCCCCCGGGGGAGGACCTACCCAGAAGCTTGCCAGGTATGTCCGAAATGACTGAAAGAGAATGGAAGGTGTGACTTTTGCTAGTTACATTGCTTGCCATCAGTGATTAAAGTTGATTGATTAGGATTGCAAAAATGCCTCTATGTAGTGACACAAGGTCATTAGGATTGGAAGACACTTGCTCGTGTTTAACAAGGTTTTATTGCTTTATTCTCATTAAAATTAAAACATTGTTGAACGTAAATAAATGTGGTTATGAGATTGCCAATACCATTGATATTAAAAGGGGTGTCTTGATGATGAATTAAAATCGTCTGGCGGCAACCAGAATAAAAATGAGGTATCGGGAGGGGCGCTGCCTTCATTAGGTTAGGTTAAGTTAGGTTAGGTTAAGGGGAAGGTGTCACGGATGGGAATAAAATCGCCTGGCGGCAGAATGATACGAAGAAATAGTGTCCTGCGGTACGAGGGTTAGTGTCCGTAGTTGGGTTTGCTAGCTGGGGCAGGTGGCGGGTATTGGGCCTCGCCCTGGTATTGGACGTTCGCTAAAAATCCGGTGTCGTGATTGGCTGTATACGAGACCACCTGGACTCGGCCATCTGGGAGCTGGACTCGGTACTCGCCCTGGACGTTCTTCCCGTCCGAGTTCTCGTTGTGGCCGAAGTCGTTGCCGTATTCATCCCGAACGTTATATAGGAACTGGTGGGGCATGGGCTGAAAAGGAAGGTGGAACGTTTGGAAGGGCTGACGTTTAAGGAAGTTTTAACATCAAAAAACGTTTTAAGCAATGTTTGACGTGTATAGGAAAAGGTAAAATTTCAGGGAAGTTTTAATGTTGAAAGGAAGGTTTGACGTTTAAAGGAATTTTAATGTTAAAAATATTTTAAAGAAGGTTTGACGTGTATAGGAAAAAGTGAAATTTCAGAGAAGTTTTAACGTTTGAAGAAAAGTTTGACGTTTAGGGAAGTTTTAACGTTTAAAGGAATGTGTAGTACGGCTGGGTGTAAACACCGAGCGGGTCTGGGCCGATTCTCCGGAACCGTTGCGAGTTCGTTTAAGTGGAAACGACTTTGGTTACAAATTTTCGTTTTCCCAATTTTCAAATGTCAAATTACCTTTGCGTCGTGTATTGAGAAATTGAATGGCGATCTGAAATTATTTAAACCTTTACAAATGTTAAACACATTGTTAAAGTGTTCGTATGGAAGTCTAGAATGCCGCAAGCTAAGCCTTCTTCTGTTGGTTCAAATCACAGTATTTGACAAGAATCGGCCCAGACTCGCTCGGTCTAAACGCAGCCTAACGTTTAAAGGAAGGCTTAACGTTTATAGGAAAAGGTAACGTTTAAGAACATAAGAACGTAAGCATGGAGGAAACTGCAAGAGACCATAAGGCCTACACTAGGCACTTCCACGTCCCTTACCTCCTGTCATCCCTATCCATAAAGTCATTTTATCTTCTCTTAAAACAAGATTAGAAGGTGTATTGTTTCAAGAAGGCTTTAAAGACCTAGTAATCATGTCGTGAGCGCTGAAGCCATTGATTGTTTTAAGAGAAGCTAACTTTATGGATAGGGATGACAGATGGTAAGGGACATAGAACTGCATAGTGTAGGGCTTATGGTCTCTTGCAGTCTCCTTCATTCTTATGTTCTTATGTTCATTGAAGGAAATGCTGAACACTTAAGGGCGACTCAGCGGCTTGCCGCAACCGAAAGGGCTTGCCCTTTCCTGGGGTTTCTCACTTCCTACTTCGTGGGAATGGGATGGTGATTGTTTTTAAGTTGGTCTACAAAGTTAGTTCGGGATTCTTGTGCGTGTCTCACTCATGGGGTCTCGTCTGGTGTGAAGAAACTATCAATTATAATTTTTTGAACTTTTAAAGACTTAATCTACCCAAAATTAATGTTTGATAAATATTAAATCTTTTGTTCTCTATTAAAGTAATAATGGCGCCATACACACAAAAAAAAGTGTGTGTGTGCAAGTTTACAGTATTAACCATAGATCGGGTTATGCATGAGTTCATAACTCTCATCTGAGAGGGTAATAACTTTCGATCACAAGTCTAACACATGATTTAAGACCATAGTGGTGAAACTAAAAAATCCCATAAAAAGATACTCTAGAAAAGAATCGCTCAGAAGAGATAGGAGCCCCATCCACGGACAGATCTGGTCGGATCCGACCAGATTGGATCGTGTGTGCACTGATTTTGGTTTGTCCGACCGACATACACGATCCGATCATGTTGGATCCGACCGGATCTGTCCGGCGGCCTTGAGACCAGATCGTACCGTGGATGGGGACCCTTAAAGAACTTCCTTACCGAGTGGCCGTCTCCCTTGCATTCCAACCACCACCTTGACAGCGAGAGGGCCAACGAGGTTAAATGCACCTATCATGGTCGTCGGAGAGGATGATCTCCCTCCCTTCTGTCTTTAAAGTTCATCAACACCCATATCTTCACCATAAGGAGGCCCTACTTAAGCTGAATAAAATTATCTGGCATTATCCAAAATATTTTTTTTTAGAGTTGATACCACGGTTATGCGGGTAAGCGGCAGACACTCCAGGGGAAATGAGGGCGTTCCTCCTTCAGGAGAAGAGTTCCCTTTGATGCACAATGTCTTCGTCAAGGCAAGAACCCTGGAAGACCTCCTTCCCGCCCCCGATTCGTTTGGGTAATACCCTTCCCCTTACCTGAATGAAATTGTCAGTCACAGTGATGTATGTAGGTTAGGTCACTATAGTAAAAAAGGGCGGGGGGGCGCCCCATCAGGCACCTCTTCTCCACTTCCTCCTCTTCACCCCCACCCCCCTCCCCCTTCCTCGTACCTGGTATGTTTGTGGACCATATGGGCTCTGACTTGAGAAGGCGACAACCACCATCGACGCGAATACCAAAACAATCTGCGGGAAAGGAAAACAAAATAATTACGATGAGGCATTACAGTGCATGCATTTATTATTTAGTATGTGTTTTTTTCGTGTCTTTTCGTGTGTGTGATTCACCATGGTCTTGGATCACGTGTTGGACTCGTGATCGACACCTATTGCCCTCCCGAAAGAGAGCTCAGAGCTCATATACAGTATGACCGATCTATGGGTAATGCTGTGACCTTACACGCACACACACACACACCCAACTTCCCGCCCACGAAAGTTGGAGTAACGACTCACAGCGCAACGACACTAAAACTATTTCAGTCCTGGGCGGAATTTGAACCCAGACCGCCGTAGTAGCGGCAGCGAACGCTACCACTGCGCCATCGTGTGTGTGTGTGTGTGTGTGTGTGTGTGTGTGTGTGTGTGTGTATGTGTGTGTATGTGTGTGTGTGTGTGTGTGTGTGTGTGTGTGTGTGTGTGTGTGTGTGTGTGTGCACATGATGAGAAGAAATATGAATACATGAAACCTTTAAGATTTCCATTGTCTTGTTTTTGTATGTATTCATCATGGAATTAAGCGAATGTTGAACTTGAATAAGAGGACATATCTATCTATATAGACTCTATCTGTAAAACTATAAACTGATGATGGTTCGATTTACTGTTGCGAACTCCCCTACCAGGAGACTAGGACGGTGTCCCTTACGGAGAACTTTGTGTCATGGAATTTATTGAACCATACTCTTGGTCCAACTCGCTGGAGGCAGGGTTCGAACTATCGTCACCTTGACCTCCGCCACAAGTAGCGACGTTCTAACCTGCTCGAGCAGCGAACATCAGATCTCTAGAATATGAAAAGAAATTATTCATGGCCAAATTCAAAAGACTTTTATTGTAAACCGTCCTTGATGCTATTGGCCCTTTTAAAAGATCCATCAATATTTTTTCCCAGTATCAATACTCATGGGTAATACAGTCTATTAGGCAATATTAACGATTGTGTAGGTAAACCTTATGGTCTTTTGGTCTGATGTTAAGTATTTGTAATCTCATCTATATATTTTTTCGATACATCACAAGTAGCTCATTTTACTGAAACGCAAGTGTACAATAATTAGGGCGAATACTAAAATAATTTACTGAAGCGAAATTAGAAAAAGTTATTCAAAGAAATAATCTTAGAATATTAAATTTAGTGCATTTGAGCCCTGGTTCTTAAGCCTTGTTTACACGGGGCAAGTTGAGAGGAAAGGCAAGTGTGCAAGTTACTTGCAAGTACATGTTCACACAGGCCATTTGTCTCTGATTTGGCCTGTGCGAACATGTACAGTACTTGCTTGCTTTCCTCTCTAGGTCAAGTAACTTGCACACTTAACTTGCCTCTCAACTTGCCCCGTGGAAATAAGGCTTTAGCCCTCGCCGTCCTCTGGGTGCTTTTAAGCTGAATAAAATCGTCTGAAGATTAAATAGAATAAGATCCATGGGAGCCCATCAGGTTTGAAAATATCGGTTGTTTTAAGAGAAGGTTGGAAAACTTTATGGATTGCGATAGAAGGTGCTAATGGACATGGAACTGCCTAGTGTAGGCCTTATGGTCTCTTGTAATCTCCTTCATTCTTATGTTCTTAAATCGTCACGAAGAAGCTGAAACAATTTTTTTTTTTCATTTACTTTCGTTTGATTTTTTTTATTCGTCCGTAACCAACATTATTATTATTCTATTTATCTATTTTTTGTAGTGATGTACCGGGAGTCGTTTTAAGAACATAAGACATAAGAATGGAAGAAAGTACAAGAGGCCATAAGGCTTACACTAGGCAGTTCCATGTCTCTTACCATCTGTCATCCTTATCCTTACAGTTATCACATCTTTCAGGGCAGTGGGCGGGAAACAGGGATGACCCTTCGTCCACAAGGAACTAAGATAAGGGGAGGAAAGGGTGGTGGGTGGGAGTGGAATGAGTGGGAGTGAAATTGGTGGGAGTGGGTAATTGCCTTTAAACTTGGCTACCACCCTCAAAAAAAAAAAAAAAAAAAAAAAAAAAAAAAAAAAAAAAAAAAAAAAAAAAAAAAAAAAAAAAAAAAAACTTGGTATATAGATAGATCTTCCCCTAAAAACAACCCATAGTTTCAGCGCTTACTACATGTTTACTAAGTCTATTCCATTTGTTAACCACTCTGCTAGGAAACCAGTTCCTGCGTATTTCCGTCTTTAACCTAAATTTGTCCAAAACAACAGACAGAGGGGAGAACCGAGTCCCCGGGAATTCTGTCATCATCCCTTTCGATTGTGCCACTTTCCTCGCCGCACATCAATCTATGTGAGTGATGAAGTGCGCGTGTGTGCGTGCGGCTTCTCTGTTACCTCTCGGAGACCCATGACGAAAGCGAGAGTGATGCAGACTGTCTCTGGATCAGAATGCAACACTTATATACACGCCATAACTCACGGAAAAGTGTGCCGCACAGATGTAGGGTGGATGGGGGGAAAGGAGGAGGGTGACGGCGTGTTCAGGGGGGGGCGGGGGGCGGTGCGACGGTGCATATGTTTGGAGTTGGAGGCTGGTGATGAGTGGTGGAAATGCCATGCGACTGTGAAGAATATCTCTTCTCATACATCCGCATACTTCTCTCCTCATACTTCTCTCCTCATACTTCTCATACTTCTCTTAGGTTTTGTTTACTTGAGAATGATACAGCACTCGATCAGTTTGAAGTTAGATTAAGTTAGAAAAAATCGCTTGGATACCTAAAGATGTTTAATGCTATTTATTTAGAAATAAAATCCTCAAAATGAACGCCATAGATCAATGACCCTCAACGTTTGGACCACCTAGTGTTGGGGTGGGCAACCCTTGGCACGCGTGCAAAATCTGGCACACAAACGACTTTTTGTCCGACACGCGAAACCCAGAGATCACCTTAGAAAGTATTTTGATAAATAGATAAATGCATAAATAAATAAATAAATAAATGAATAAATAAATAGATAAAGAAATAAATAAATAAATAAAATAAATGAATAAGTAAATAAATAAATTACAAATCTCCAACTATTTTGTATGACCATTGGTAACCGTATGGTGCGCTGGGGATTGGGGCCCTTATAGGAGATGAAGGGAGCGAGGGGGCCCATGCTCGTGTATACAGTAGGCCTACAATTTTTGTATCAAAGATTTCGGTAAATTTTCGGAAGTGCACACCTACGCGATATAGCATTAGAAAATTAAATATCAATTTTGTAAATCATAAAACTTCCACGTAATATATATTTTTGTTGGCAGAAATTGATAAGAGAAAGGGTTGCTAAAATTGATACACTTACAAACGGATCCGTTGGGGCTACTTGAGACGCCATCTTTGTTTTGATAGGTCCGGTGATTGAAGAAATTAAAATAAGATAAATTCGTCTATTCTAACCTAACCTAACCTAACCTAGCCTAACTTACCGAACCTAACCTGCATCTAGTAATGCGATACCTGCAATTCTATAGGTCATCAAGATCGCCATCGTCGTCGTCGTCGTCGTCAGGGGTGTTGACGGCGGTTTTGGTATCGTGTCTGATCGGACTGCGGGGTACACAGGATTTGCATAGCTTTAAGAAACGCATGAATCTCAGCTCCATAGCACTGTTTTAAAATAATGTACCGTGCGAGGTACTGATGGAAATACTTGGGTGTATTCAAAGGATTACAAAGGCGGAGCATGCCGACAGGAGACCTTTTGGTCCATATCTAGGTCGGATGCGAAAAAAATCATAATAATAATAAAATAATAAATAAGAACTATAATAATGTAAATAACAAATAAAATACATAAATAAATGCATAGGTATAGTTAAATAATAATAAACAAAGAGGTAAATAGTAAATAATAATAAATTGACATATAACTAATGATAAATGAGAATCAAACAGACAAATGATAACAAAACAAAAACAAATAATATAAAATAAATTATAATCATTACAGCATCTTGCTTAGGTGTTTATCTAAATTATTCTTAAAGCTTCGAACTGAACTACATTGCACTACCTGTGCAGGAAGTTTATTCCAATAATTAACTACACGGTTGGCAAAGTTGTTTCTACCTACTTCCAAATTGAATCTATTTCCGGACAGTTTGAGACCATTGTTTCTTGTCTGATTCTCATTCAATGTGAAAATGTTATCACTTTTGATGTTGTCAATTCCCTTTAAAATCTTAAAGACCTGTATCAAGTCACCTCTGAGTCTACACTTTTTTAGGGAAAACAGATTCATATGTTTTAGTCGATTTTCGTATGATTTATTTTTGATATTTGGAATCAGTTTTGTGGCTCGCCGTTGTACTTTTTCCAGTCTGTCAATGTCTCTAATGAGATTCGGTGACCATACGGAAACAGCATATTCCAAATGTGGGCGAACTAACGATTTATATAGCTTGTTAATGAGTGATGGACTTTTGAAATCAAAAGATCGCGCAATCAGTCCTAGAATCTTATTTGCTTTCTCAGAGGCTGAAATACACTGCTTGGATGATTTGAGGTCGTTACTGATAATTACGCCGAAATATTTTTCACTATCTACTTTTGTTAACGAATTTCTAAGTAACTTGTAATCGTACTTACTGTTGTTTTTACTTATGTGCATAACTTTGCATTTACTTGTGTTAAATTTCATTAGCCATTTTTCAGACTATTGCCGTAGTTTATCTAAATCTTCTTGAATATCTAACTGGTTTAAGTGATCATTTGCCACTCCGCATAGTTTTGTATCACCAACAAATTTGGAGACAATAGATTTCAGCCCATGACCTATATCATTTATATATACTAGGAATAGAAGTGGCCCAAGAACGGAACTCCGAGGAACTCCACTCGTAACATTTTGCCATCTAGAAGCTTTGTCATTTAAAGCAACTTTGTTCTCGATCGTTTAACCAATTACTAGTCCAACTTAATAGGCTACTAATTTAGTAAGTAGCTAATTTAGTAAGTAGTCTTTCGTGTGGGACGGTATCAAAAGCTTTTGCAAAGTCTAGATATATTAAATCTATATTGTTTCTTTTGTCATAACTCGAGATGACTATGTTGTAGAATTCAAGTAAGTTAGTCACGCAAGAACGTTTCCGTCTGAAACCATGCTAGCTATCATTTATCAAACGGTTACTTTCTAAATAATGTTCGATAGCATCTCTGATGATAGTTTCCATTATTTTTCCTACGATTGAAGTCAAATTTATTGGCCTTTTTGTCACCTTTTTTGAATATGGGAGTAACGTTAGCTAGCTTCCAT
>NW_027467710.1:4160281-4175281 GCF_046742065.1 Oratosquilla oratoria
TACATATACATATATAATACATACATACATATATATATATATATATATATATATATATATATATATATATATATATATATATAATACATATACATATGGGGACGAGGGAGAGAAGGGGTGGCTATACTAGTAAGTGAAGAGATAAGTAAGCGGGTAGTGGAGTGGAAGGAGGTGTCATCAAGATTGATGTGGAGGAAGGTGAAGCTGGGAAAGGAGATGTGGGTTTTTGTAAGTGCGTATGGACCTGGTAGTGAGAAGAGCGTAGAGGTAAGGGAGGCTTTTTGGGTAGATATAAATGAGTGCATAGAGGGATTAAGGAGAAATATCAATGTAGTTGTATTGGGAGACCTTAATGCTAGGGTAGGAAATGAACCAATAGACGGAGTGATTGGGAAGTAAGGAGTTCCAGGTAAAAATCGTAGTGGAGAAATGATGGTGGAGATATGTCTTGAAAGAGAGCTGATGATAGCAAATACAGTGTTTAAGAAGAAAATCAAGCATAAGTACACATGGGAGAGGGTGGTGGATGGAAGGGTGGCAGATAGAGCGTTGATGGACCATATAGTGGTGACCAGGAGTATGGTAGGAAGAGTTAAGGATATACATTTTCTAAGGGGAGAGAGTTGGGAATATCAGATCATTTTCTGTTGGAATGTAAATTGAGAGTGGAGAATAGGTGGAGAAAGAGGAAAAGGGCAGAAGGTAGGGAGGTACTTAGAGTGAACTGCTTAAATGAGGAAAAAAAGGAGAGTGAGTTTAAGAAGAAACTGAAAGAGGAGTGGGAGGGAGTAAAGGATAGAGTAGAACTAGGAGTGGAGGAGGAATGGGGATGGTTCAAGGAGGAAGTCATAAGGTGTGCAAAGATGGTGTGTGGAACAAGGAGGGCGGGAGGAAAAAGAAGGAAGGGTAGTGAGTGGTGGGATGAGGAAGCAAAGAAATGTGTAGAAGAGAAGAAGCATTCATTCATAGATTGGCTGCAAATTAGGACGAGGGAATCGTATGAGAGGTACAAAGTAAAATGAAGGGAATCTAAGCATGAGATAAAGGAAGCAAAGAGGAGAGCAGATGTGAAATGGGGTAAGAGTATGACAGAAATTTTTGAAAGCAATAAAAAGATGTTTTGGAAGGAAATTAAAACAGAAAAAAGGAGGCGAATGAAGTAGAGAAGAAAAGGTAAAAGGTGGAGATGGAGAGATGATAATGGAAGAGAAGGGAGTTGCTAAATGTGAAGGAGGATAGGGAGGGAAAGGTAGTTGCAGTGGGAAGCGCTAAGAAAATGAGAGTGATGAGTGAGGAAAATGGAGAAGAAATAGGGAAGGATGAAGTGAAAGCAGCTGTTAAAATGATGAAAGCAGGCAAGGCGCCTGGTCTGGATGGATGCCATGCAGAATGTTTGAAGCAAGGAGGTACAGTGATGGTGGATTGGCTGGTGAGGTTGTTTAATGTTTGAGAGAGGGTAGAGTGCCGGAGGACTGGATGAGTGCCTGTATAGTTCCGCTTTACAAGGTAAAGGGGGACAAGTGTGAGTGTAGTAGTTTCAGAGGGATCAGCTTGTTGAGTGTAGTTGGGAAGGCTTATGGGAGGGTTTTGATTGAGAGGATTAGGAGACGAACAGAGGGAGTAATTGATGAGGAACAGTGTGGGTTTAGGACAGGTAGGGGTTGTGTAGATCAGATTTTTGTGGTAAGACAGATATGTGAGAAAGCTATAGGAAAAGGTAAGGATGTTTTTTGGGCTTTTATGGATCTGGAAAAGGCTTATGACAGGGTAGACAGGAAGGCACTGTGGGAGGTATTGCAGATATATGGGATAGGAGGAAAGCTGTTAAGAGCAGTCAAGAGTTTTTACGAGAGTAGTAGAGGTTGTGTTAGGATTAGAAATGGAGAGAGTGAATGGTTTGAGGTAAAGGTGGGACTTCGTCAGGGATGTGTTATGTCGCCCTGGCTGTTCAATCTTTACATGGATGGGGTGGTGCGAGAGGTGAATGCAAGGATAGTGGGTCAGGGGTTGGAGATGATTAAAGAAAATGGAGAAAAGTGGGAGGTGAGCCAGTTGTTGTTTGCTGACGACACTG
Source organism: Oratosquilla oratoria (assembly GCF_046742065.1). NCBI lineage: Eukaryota > Metazoa > Arthropoda > Malacostraca > Stomatopoda > Squillidae > Oratosquilla > Oratosquilla oratoria. Next base: position 4,162,356 of record NW_027467710.1, read on the forward strand.
CGCTTGTAGCAGGATCAGAGGAGGGATTGAGGAAGTTAGTGACAGAGTTTGAGAAGGTGTGTGAAAGAAGGAAGCTGAAGATAAATGTGGGTAAAAGTAAGGTGATGAGATGTACAAGGGGAGAGAGTGACAGCAGGCTGAAGGTGAGCATTAAGGGTGAAAGACTGGAGGAAGTGGATCGTTTTAGATACTTGGGTGCGAATGTGGCAGGAAAGGGAAGAGTGGGGGTGGAATGTAGATTGAAAGAAGCAAGTAAATGCCTTGGTGGATATAGTGTCCTATACAAACAAGTTTCACCTATCCGGTCGTGCCTTGGGCGGCCATTTGTATGACGTCACTCTTTGTTTACCTTTTGAAATGTAACCCCCCTTAGTGACGTCTTGTGTACATTTACGTATCAGTACATTATATATTTTTTACGTAATTTTTACTACTTACGGTCTTAATATAATTTTTTCTCATTATTATTTGCTATATGTATTGCATTGTTTCTGTGTTACAGTGCTTCTGTTTATGTGAATTGTATCATCTTATGTTCGTGTCCCATGTCCATGTGAATTCTCTATATTATTACTATTATTATTATTATTATTTTTTTTTTTTTTACATTATTTCATGCTTTGTGCTAGTGTCTTGTATTTGCATTAATTCTTGCTTGGTGTCGGTGTTTTCGTATGCTCTTACGAAGTGGGTTACGGTTGTCATCTCCTATCATGTCTAAGTCAAAGAGGCCTTCGTTTATCAGTTCACTAAACTCATATGAGACAATGGCTCACAAGTTGACATTGCTCCCTCAGGACCCATCAATCATGAAATTCTCTGGTCAAGATCCTCATTATAGGGCGGCTGATTTTATCCGCCAATGTGAGGACGCCATTGTCCATTCAAATGTTTCGACGGGGCCTGAAAAGATCTCCTTTGTGAGGTCCCAGATTGTGCCAAATTCTCTAGCATCGGAGTTACTTTCGGCGTCGTGTTTAGATCCCAAATCTCTGGACTATAATTATGACACCTTTAGGTCTAACTTCCTTAAACTTTTTTTCAGATACCTCTTGTGGTGGTTCGTTCCATTGGTGCTTCAAACTGGCTGATACTCTCGTATCCCGACTGGGCACTCTTGACGGGTGTTAGCTCAGGCCAGTATACTTGTTGTTGACGCTTTAGAGTCACTTTCACATTCAGATTGGGTAGATAATGGCAATATCACGTTAGATAGATTTCGTCTTTTCTTAGAATTTGTCTTCTACATCCTTTTTTGGTGCCTTCTGAGAGAAGAGCTGCATCTTCTCTCATGTATAAGCCTGATGAGACCCTATTGTCTTTTGCGACACAGTTTTCCCGTAAACTAGGGGAAGTACCATCTAGTTCCTTGTGTATTAGCAATGCTCATCAACATGGCCATGTCCCTTGTTCTCCTCAGTCCTCTCAGTCTACAGTTCCTACTCATAGTTCCCCTCAATCTACAGTTACCCCCCCTCCCTTGTTATGTACCTTTTGTAACAGGTCTGGTCATTCGAGCGACTTATGTTACCGCCGTAGGCGCCAGGTACACAAGTCAAGACTGTCCCCTGTTCGCAGGAGTGTACCTACTGTTTCTTCTAATCTGTCGCATGACCTTTCCAGAGTAGAACCTCCAGGTAGACTCAGTTATTGCCATATCCATGGTCATTGTAAACACTCGACTGATCAATGTTTCAAGGTTTTGAAACTTAGGGATGAGACTTCTCACCAGCCTCGTCAATCCCATTTTCCCCAGCGTGTATTTCACAACCCAAAGAGTTGACCAGCAATGTTCGGTCTCAAATAATTCCCTTTGTGGCTGTTGAGTCTTCTCACTTACCTTTCAATTTCTTACTAGGGATACGCCTCTTTCTGTCACTGTAGATACTGGTGCAGAATGTAGTCTGTTAAGTAGAAAGGCTTACTTTGCTCTACGGGAATTGTATAATCTCCCTTTATCTCCCTTTTGTAATAATTTGCATTCTGTGCAAGGTTCTCCCTTGCTTGTTCTTGGATCTGTTTGTCTTCCCTTACAGTTTCCCTCGCATGCTACAGTCTTCAATGTCACTTTTGTTGTTGTCTCTGGCATTGCCCTTAAGTGTGATTGTCTCTTGGGTATTGATGCTCTTACAGCTCATAGCATAGATATTTCTCCTAGTCGCCGTGTAGTGACTTTCTGCAATTTTGATATCTCTGCATCGGATAGGCCAGTTTCTGTTTGTGATTCTCCTGTGCTTGATCAGTCCGCACATGTGCCTGTCCCAACTTCTAAGCGCTCTACCCCTGTTGCTCATTGTGCTGCTGTTGTTGTAGGAGAGCATCTTATTGAACCTTCAAGTTCTGTTCGAGTTCCGGTGCGCGTCTCAGGTACCCCGATAGGGTCTGACGTACTCTCTTTGCCTGACTCTATTCGTATTCGTCGGCTTGCCCTAGAAGGAACTCTCTCCACTAACTATTCGTGAGGATCATGTTACCACAGCGATGGTAACCAATGTCACGGGTGCTCCTATTCCTCTCTCTCCTGGCAGTCACTTAGGCTCCTTTGAGGTGGTACACGTTGCTGCTTTCCAGGATTCGCCTATTACAGCAGCTTCTGTATTTCAGTCTCCTCCAACTCGTGACCCTGCTCACTTAGCTTCTGAGCTTGCCACATTTGTAAGCGAGATTGATTTTCCTGAAGAGACGCCTTGTCCCCTTGACCTGCTAGTTACCCACCGTCAGGCTTTGGCTTTACCAGGTTATCCGTTAGGGGTTACGTACCGTGTGGTTCATAGAATTGATCTTCAGCCAGGCACTCGTCCTGTTTACGTCCCCTCTTACAGGCTACCTCACTCTCGTCGGCTTATAGCCCAGTCCTTGGTTGACGATTTGTTGAGTGAAGGTGTTGTACAGGAGTCCCACTCCGAGTGGAACTCGCCTCTTCTCCTGGTGCCTAAGAAAGATGGATCTTTTCGTCCTGTTGTTGATTACAGGAAAGTCAATGAGGTCACTCTTCCAGATCATTATCCTCTGCCTATCTTAAGCGAGCTTCTTCAGTCCATTGGCACTGGTAATACGGTGTTCACCACTTTAGATTTAAAAGCAGGTTTTTGGCAGATACCCCTGGAGGAGAAGTCTCGTAAAATCACGGCCTTCTCGACTCCCAGTGGGCACTATGAATGGCTTCGTTGCCCCATGGGTTTGCGGAATGCTCCTTTGACTTGCCAGCGTTTAGTTAACTCCATTTTTCATGGCTTAATTGGGAATGGACTTTTTGTTTACCTGGATGATTTGATTCTAGTTTCCAAAGATGTGGAAAGCCACTTTTCTAAGTTGTCCATGGTCTTGCAACGTTTTGCTGAAGCTGGGTTGAAACTCAACTTACCCAAGTGTTCCTTTTTCAAGGCTAGTATCCAGTTCCTAGGTCATGTTGTAGACAAACATGGTATCCATACCACAGGTGAAAAGATCAAGGCAGTCAAGGACTTCCCTATACCAAAGTCGGTTGAAAATGTACGTTCCTTCCTTGGACTTGCAGGATACTATCGTGCATTCATTAAAGACTTTGCTTCAATTCCTTCCCCTCTCACTCGCCTTCTCAAGAAGGACTCTTCCTTCCAGTGGCGTGATGTCCATCAGACAAGTTTTGATTCCTTGAAGCTTGCTCTTACTGAAGCACCTGTGTTGGCTTTCCCTGATTATAGTATTCCCTTTACTATTTGTACAGATGCTTCTGGTACAGGTATTGGAGCTGTACTCATGCAACAAGTAGATGGATGTAGACCTCATGTTATTGCATATGCTAGTCGCATTCTTAATAAGCCTGAGTCCCGTTACTCTGTTACTCATTTAGAGGCCCTGGCAGTGGTGTGGGCTTTAAAGCACTTCCGTGATATAATTTTTGGATATCCTATTACAGTCTACACGGACCACACTGCTGTCACTCAGCTTTTTAAGGGCAAGAATCTGTCAGGCCGCCTAGCCAGATGGTTCCTCACGATCGAGGAATTCAATCCAACCCTAAAGCATATCCCCGGGCGTGCGAACCACGTTGCTGATGCACTTTCACGGAATATCCCTGTTGCTGCTGTTACCGTGATTCATAACTTTTCCCTGCAGGATCTGGCCAAAGCTCAGCGTGAAGACCCTGTTTGGTCTGCTGTCATTTATGCTTTGGAGTCTGGTGATGATTCCACCTTACCAGCTTTACCAGTACCTCTGTACCAATTTTCCCTGCAGGACAAGGTTCTCATTCGTAATGTGGAAGTGTTTGAGCAAGATGTGGCACAGCTAGTGATCCCTGAGTCTCTAGTTCCCGTTGTTTTGTCCCTTGCTCATGATGCCCCTCAGGCTGGTCACCCAGGTCGTGACAAAACTCTGGCTATGGCACGGAAGAAGTATTATTGGCCTAAAATGCGACTAGACATTACCTCTCATGTAGCCCGGTGTAGTTTATGTGCCCAGAACAAAGGTTCTACGAGCACTGCTCCCATCTTAGAGTACCCTACTCCTTCTCGCCCTTTTCAGACTGTGGCTATAGACCTTTTGCAACTGCCTCGTAGCACGCAGGGCTCTGTGTATGTCCTTGTGTGCGTGGATCACTTTAGTCGTTTTGTGGTCTTAGCTCCCTTACGTAACAAATCTGCACCAGTTGTAGCACATGCTTTAGTTTCCCATGTGTTGTGTCCATACGGCACTCGTTCGGTGCTCCTTAGTGATAATGGGACTGAATTTAGGAACGAGGTTTTGGCAGGTATTTGTGAACGTTATGGTATCAAACAAACATTCGTGACTGCTTATCATCCAGCGTCCAATGGTCTTGTAGAAAAGGACAAACAGGAAAGTTTTAGAGATCCTACGTCACCTTGCTAGTAATTTTCATAATTCTTGGGAGGATTAGCTTCCCCATGTTAGTGTTTGTTTCAATAGCACCATTAATGTTTTCACGGAAAAAACGCCTCATTATGTTATCTTTGGAGTTGAGAAACGGCTCCCATATGATGTGCTTGACAGCCCTGCTCGTCCCCTCTACAATTTAGATGACTATAGTAAACTACAGAGTCATGTGCTGCATGCCATTTATACTTCTGTTAGAGATAAACTGGATGTTTCAAAGGCCGCCATGTTGAAACAACAACATGCTCGTGCAAAACCTCTGACCATCGGTGTTGGTGATCATGTTTTCAAAAGCATGCCTGATCGCCAGTCAAAATTGAATTGTAAATTTGAGGGCCCCCTTTTGGTGACTGAACGCCTACATCCTAACAAGTTCAGGATTTTTGACCCCTCTACAGGCCTTAGCAAGATTTCCCACTCGGATAGGCTCAAGAACACTCAAGTGCCTATCCCTACTTTTACCTGGCCTCCTCCTGGGCCCAGGGCAAGAACTTTGCCTTGTTTAGCTACCCCTCATTGTTATGACCTTAGGTCAAAGGGTCCTGTAATTACCTGAACTTTCATTGTGTAGTGTTATGTATTCATGTGATGTTTCCCATTTATGTATTCTTGTGATGTTTCCCATTTATGTATTCTTGTGATGTTTCCCATTTATGTATTCTTGTGATGTTTTCCATTTATGTATTCTTGTGATGTTTCCCATTTATGTATTCTTGTGATGTTTCCCATTTATGTATTCTTGTGACGTGCCCCATTTTTTGTGTGTGTCCTTTTCTTGGTTAAGTGTACATATTGTTTACGTCTTAAGTGTACTATCTTGTATTGTATTTTGTCGTGTTAAGATATTAAGTATCATGTCCCGGACGTCCGGCAATTGCTGTATTTGTATTTTTGTTAACTGGCGCCAGTCTTATGTTCCTTTTTGTGTTTGTATGTACTGTATTTGTGTAATCATATATGCATGTGTGTATCTAATGTATTTGTTCCACTCTTTTGTCTGCCACTGTTGTGTATGTGGTATGTGTGTGGTTTGTCCTTGTATATTTTGGTTTCTCCTTGCCTCGGTCAGTCTTTTCTTGTTTCCTTGGTGAGGTCACCGAGTGGCGAGGGCCGAGCGATGTGTTGGCATGGTGTATAATATAAAATTATATTGTATTGTTTTATTATCTATTGTAATATTTATATTATGTATAAAATTTATTTGTATAAGATATCGCAGATGCGATGCACGTCTTCGCGCGCAAAAACTGGAGCTGGGCGCGTTAGTATTTGAGCAGCCTTGTTGGCACGTGCACGCATTCGTTGTGATTGTTATAACCAAATATATCAAATTCGGACAATTGCATTTTGCGCACTCATTTAGCCACCCAATACAATGTATGTGTATATATATATATACACACACGCACGCACGCACACACACACACACACACACACACACACACACACACACACACACACACACACACACACACACACACACACACACACACACACACACACACACACACACATATATATGTATATACGATATACAGTATATACGCAAGCAATCACATCACCGTGCTACAAAAATGCAAAATAACCAGAGAAGAAGGGAAACTTGTAGACAGTAAGTACTTTCGTATATTGCATCTTCAGACTAAATGACAGAGATACAGTTATGTTTAAATGTAAGTATCATGTAGCAACCATAGGGTGGGGAGGAAGTGGGGAGACAATACAATGTGAGGAGGGGGGATGACCTTGCCTCTATCGATCTGCCAACACATAAGGCTCAATCTGGCGAAAAGATCTTGGTGACCATTTGGGTTACCAATTTATCACAATTTCTCAAAGGAAAAAGCCTACAAGAAAGAAATGTAATAGAATCCTGCCTAATATCAGGCACGTTTGATAAAAATATAAGCTTAAGCTATGGTAATTTTAAATGTAATAAATTGGTAACCCAAATGGTAACCAAGATCTTTCCCCCAGATTAAGACTATGTGAAGGTGATCTTACGGGTGGCCGAAAGCAGTGGGTTCGAATCCTGCATGCGACTGTCATAAAAATTAGTATATATGTATATGTATATATATATATATATATATAAATATATATAAATATATATATATGCAAAGAAATCACAAAACACACGTGATAAACTATTTTGCAGAAACCACCGGAAAATTGAAGAAAAAAACGGATACCGAACGTTTTCGTCTATTAAGACATTTTCAAATGTACCCTTGAAAATGTCTTAATAGACGAAAACGTTCGGAATCCATTTTTTCAATTTCCCGGTGGTTTCTGAAAAAAACATACATACGTACATACATATATATATACATATGTACAAGAAGCGGCTTTGCCGCACCTGGCCTGCGGCTCCTGCTCGCTTTGATCGCGGGCGCCAAGCACCCTGGGGCTCCGCCCCTTTGTTAACCCAGATGTGCAAATAAAAGAAGTTTATGCAAAACATGGTTTATATTTAGTCACACTTGTAATATTACGCTTCTTAGCCGCAGGAGGGTTGCATTCTTCGTCGTCTGTCCCGTCAGCGTATTCATCCACGCTTATTCATTTACCTTTTGGTTTCTTCTGTCCGCCACCCGTGTCTTCATCACTCGTACGTTTGATCTCTGTCAGTATGCTTTCCAACTTCTTGCGCAATTCCCTTTTCTCTTCCTTCAAATTTTCGCGCAATTCTCTGTTCTCTTCCTTCAGCTTGATTTAGATTTCTTCTTCTTCTTCTTCTTCTTCTTCTTCTTCTTCTTCTTCTTCTTCTATTTCTTCTTCTTTTTCTTCTTCCTTTTCTTCTTCTTCTTATTATTATTCTTCTACTTCGCGTTCTTCTTCTGCTTCACGTTCTTCTTCTTCTTCTTCTTCTTCTTCTTCTTCTTCTTCTTCTTCTTCTTCTTCTTCTTCTTCTTCTATACACACATAAACATATACACCTACACACACATATACTTATACACATACATATGTTTATATACATGTTGACATATATGCATCGGGGGCCCCCAGAGGATCAGCGGGGGCCCCCAGAGGATCAGCGGGGGCTCCCAGAGGAGCCGCAGAGGCCCCCAGAGGAGCTGCAGGGGCCACCATAGGAGCCGCAGGGGCCCCCAGAGGAGCCACGGGGGCCCCAAAGGAACCACGGGCCCCCAAAGGAGCCATCCCATAAATTCAAGGGAACCCATGGCCTGTCGTTACAAATTACACATTTCGATATAATGTAGTCTATGCTTCTTCGCCGTTTCGTCTCTTGGCATCGTATCGGTAGTTGATATTGTATAGTCAGTCAGCCTTACGAAAGTGTCCCCAAAACACCGTCACCACTGAGGTCATTTCAGAATCATTTTGACAGAGAAATGCATCTATAATTTCCTGTGATCAGACTTTGCACCATTTTTAACGAACTTCTTATATCCTGAGAAGTAATGCCGCATGAACGCCTCTCAATCCTCATCGGATATCATATCGTCCGAACACTCTAATTTGTCAAACATATCTTCACTTTATTCAATTTGTTTATAGTTCTCTAGAGTTTATTTGAAGGCGATCACCTTCCTATGGAACTCGTGTATAGACGCTTTCAACTTAAAGGTCTTGTTATCAGCGTACAACCCAGGGAATGTTTTACTGTGCTCGTCTCTTAGCCTAGCTTCCAACACCTTATCTTCTTGGAACGTCTTCTTCGTTATACCCTTGGTAGCCATTAGCCATTTCCGTAGGTGCTTCTGTCTACGCCTCTGTCCACGCTTCTTCGCCGTTTCGTCTCTTGGTATCGCTTGGACTGCTTCGCGAGGGGGTGCTTCACGCCCTGCCCTTCGCTAGCGGCCAATCAATCGTTTCCGTTGCCGTGACGTCAGCGTTCTTGAACAATCAGTCGTCTGCGTTGCCGTGGCGTCACCACTCACGGCCAGTCAGTCGTCTCCGTTGCCGTGACGTCACCACTCTCGGCCAATCAGTTGTCCCCGTTACCGTGACGTCACGGGGTGTTACCAAAACACCACCGTGACCGAGGAAATTTAGAGACAGTTTTGATTTCCTTTTCTTATCTATACTTATATACATTATATATATAAATATATATATATATATATATATATATATATAAATATATACTTGTATATACATATGAATATACATATATATATATATATATATTATATATATATATATACTGTATATGTATATATATACATATATATATGTGTGTATATATATATATATACATATATATTGTATATACATATATATATACATATATATACATACATATATATACATATATATATACATATATAAATATATATGTATATATATATGTATATGTATAAATATACATATCTATAATATATATATATATATATATATATATATATATATATATATATGTATATATATTTATACATACATACATATATATTATCAATATACATAGGTACAATCAGTATACACACACATATATATATATACATATATATATATATGTGTGTGTGTGTGTGTATGAGTGTATGTATGCATGTGTGTGTGCGAGCGTGACTTTGTCTTTGTGTGTTTGTGTGTGTGTGTTAGCATTCTGAACGTGACATCCGGAGGGATTGTATGGACAATGTACTCGTACGACGAACGAAAGTTGGTAAACAAAGCACATTTAACAGCTGATGAACGTAAACAATCCACTCTAATGCTTGACCAACCTTTGCTATCACAACACACGATATAGAAATGTAGGTGACAGTAATCATCATTGGCTATACGAACACACAGGGCAAAGGTGATTGATCTTTTTTGTGGGTAAAGGCCGCAACACACCATCATGCCAATCATTGTGAATTTTAATACTTAGAAGAAAACTTTGGCTAAAGTATTCTAGATTTCCCTAAGAACATTTTAACATTGTGTGTAACATTTGTAAGTTTTTACCCTCTTTTAGTTTGCCATTCAGGTTCTCAGTTTATGACGAAAAGGTAAATTGACATTTGGATATTCGAAAAATGAAGACTGTAACCGAAGTTGTTTCTACACAAACTCACAAGAGTTGATGATAATCGGCCCAGTGTGAAGGACATCGCTATTTCTGTGCTCATGTTCTCATTGACCCTCTCCTACTTCACCTCCAAGGACAGAAGCGCTGTTTATGGCCGATGAAATAGTCCTTCTGTGTGGAAGTGGGCATCCCTCGGAGCTGAATGAAAACGCATGGTGAAAGGTTAAAATACTGAATTTGTGAAAGGCAGAGGAGAGGTGGATTATGGCACCCATTAGGTTGGTCCTGATCAGTGGTCCTCAATATTTTTCAATTCATTCCCCCCTACTTCAAGAATTTTTAACGTTCGTGTGGCCCCCCTTCATTCTTCTCCCAAATCGCACCCCCCCCCCCCAAAAAAAAAAAAATGTATATATATATATATATATATATATATATATATATATACATATATATACGTATATGAAACTATGATAATGATAATAATAATGGTAATAGCAATAGTAATAATAATAATAATAATAATAATAATAATAATAATAATAATAATAATAATAATAATAATAATAATAATAATAATAATAATAATAATAATAATAATAATAATAATAATAATAATAATAATAAGAATAATGATGATGATGATGATGATGATGATGATGATGATGATAGTAATGATAATAATAATAATAATAATAATAATAATAATAATAATAATAATAATAATAATAATAATAATAATAATAATAATAATAATAATAATAATAATAATAATAATAATAATAATAATTTTGATAATAATAATAATATTAATAATAATAATAATAATAATAATAACAACAATAATAATAATAATAATAATAATAATAATAATAATAATAATAATAATAATAATAATAATAATAATAAATAATAATAATAATAATAATAATAATAATAATAATAATAATAATAATAATAATAATAATAATAATAATAATAATAATAATAACAATAATAATGATAACAATAATAATGATAACATACATACATACATACATATACCAAGGCTTTTTCCCCCTTCCAAGGGAGGTAGCCAAAAAGGGAAAGGCATAAAAACGCTCCCACCCATTTCATCCCTAAATACACTCCACACCCCTCCCACCCTCCCTCTCATCTGAGCACCTCCTGGATGACGGGTCATCCCTGCACCCTGCCCACCGCCCTGGGTCAGAAGCAGTGTAATAATGATAATAATAATAATAGTAATATTAATAACAGTAATGATAATAAAACGTTGATGAAGAGAAACCCTTTGCTTTATTACCTTGTATATGATTATTGTGATATGCTTAACTTAATCACTAGACTGCAATGTATAGAAATGTATAATTTGTAATAGCAGGCCACGGCCCCCAGAAATTCTTGTCATGGCTACCTCCCTTGGGGCCCCCCTGGCCCCCACGTTGAGGACACTGTGCTAGAACCTTTATTTACAGCGGAATGTGTGATTCATCATGGTCTTGGATCACGTGATCGACAGCTATTTCCCTCCCGGAAGAGAACTCAAAGCTCATATATGACCGATCTATGGGTAATGCTGTGACTTTACATGCGCACGCACACACACACACACACACAACTCCCCGCCCACGAGAGTTGCAGTATCGACATGCAACGCAGCGATAATGAAATTTCAGCCCTGGGCGGGATTCAAACCCGAACCGCCGTAGTGGTGGCCTCAAACGCTACCACTGCGCCGTCAAGTTGTGTGTGTGTGTGTGTGTGTGTGTGTGTGTGTGTGTGTGTGTGTGTGTGTGTGTGTGTGTGCGTGTGTGTGCGCGCGCGCATATGGAGTGAACGTGAACTCTTCAACCAACTCTCAAGAGATTTTCCATTGTGCTCAGGATTTCCACCCAAGGGACATTACCATTGTCTCCAGTGACCAGAGGGCCAGGCCTTCTGGTCAAACGCCCGAACATCTGCTTGGACCTCGCCAATTGATTCGACAAACCTTCCGAACAACGTATGGCACCACTTGTAAATAAATATGTACATAATGTATATGGCAAAAGCCTACTTGTACCTGTATAATTTAGAATCTGGCAACCCCCCGAGTTTTCCTCGAAGATTGCATGTACTTGTAAGCGAGAGAAGAACGGAACATTAAAGCAAATACAACTCACAGAGTTTGCCTCTCCAAAACCAGTACCAATGTAGATAACTAACTACAAATCTACGCACACACCACACACACACACCACACACACAAACACACACACACACACACACACACACACACACACACACACACACACACACACACACACACACACACACACACACACACACACACACACACACACACACACACACACACACACACACACACACACACACACACACACACACACACACACACACACACACACACACACACACACACACACACACACACACACACACACACACACACACACACACACACACACACACACACACACACACACACACACACACACACACACACATACACAATATAGATGGAATAACTTCAGGAATGAATGAATTAAATGATTACCTGGCCTTAGAAAAACCAGACATAATGGGAATAGTGGAAACTGAGTTAAAGTGTACTCCACCACCCAACACTGTGGGACAAGGTTTATACAACTGCTGAACAAAGAGCAGCAAGGATAAACAGGGTGGGGGATTATTCATTTTGACTAATAAAGATTTAAAGGTAACAAAAATAACTGAAGGAAAAATAATGTAGACTCAATTATGATACAAGTTAAAAGCAAACATATGAAGATTAGAATATTTGTAGTAGTGTATGTGCACCCCAAAACACGGTCCTGGGCAGAAAGCGATCATTCCAAAATATTAGAAGATATTTCAAAAGAAATATGTTGGGAGGAAATGACAGTGAAGGGTGGAGAGGAACTCTGGGGCAATGTCCTGCTCGACATTACCATTGAATACACAATGACTCAGTGGATAAGGGAAAATACCAGATACAGAGGTAGTGAAGAACCATCAAGGCTGGATTTATTACTTACGACAGAGCCTGAAATTGTCGATAAAA
>NW_027467710.1:4180281-4185281 GCF_046742065.1 Oratosquilla oratoria
TGTACAGGTGCTGTCTTTGGGTGTAAATGTGCTCTCTTTTGGTGGTGACGTCATTGTGTATATAAATAATACAAATATTGTTGCAGTGAATGACACCACCACCCCCACTACCACCACCACCACCTCTACCACCACTACCACTACTACTACCACCACCACTACCACCTCTATCACCACTACTACCACCTCCACCACTACTACTACCTCAACCACCATCTCCATCACTACCATCACCACCACTATTAATACCACCACTACTGCCACCTCAACCACCATCTCCATCACTACCACCACTCTACTACCACCTCCTCCACCAACACCACCGCTGCCACCACTACCCCCAATATCACCACCTACACCACCATCTCCATCACTATTACCACCAACATCATCAACACCACCACTTCCACCACCACTACTACCACCTTAACCATCATCTCCATCACTACCACCACCACCACTACTACCACCTCCTCCACCAACACCACCGCTGCCACCACTACCACCACTACTACCACCTACACCACCATCTCCATCACTATTACCACCAACATCATCACCACCACCACTTCCACCACCACCGCCAACACTACCACCATCAACACTACCACCACCAACACTACCACTACCACTACTATTACCAAACTACCACATTTTCTAGTCGGGTGAATGTATAGAGATGAATATCATTGAATTGTGGTGATGAACATTACACGTGACGTCACATCATCTCGTGACGTCACGTCGTCTCTGTGCATCTATTACGTCACGACAGGTGAGCCATCTGTCGGGAGTTGGTCGACCAAGTGAACGTAAAGAATCACTTTTTTTTTTCTTTTTTATCATTCCAGCAGCTTTCTGCTGGTGGAGGAGAAGATGGAGAGGGATGACAAGTGGCAAGGGACATGGAGCTGCATAGTGTAGGCCTTATGGTCTCTTGTACTCTCCCTCATTCGCACGTTCTTTTGCATTCAAAATATCACATGACCAAAGCCCTTGGTGTGAGAGTCACACAAAATACCGTGCTTGTCGAACGTGGCAAGCTGTAATACTTGTGACTGTATTCCCTTTCCTTCCATTGGAGCCACCTCCCGCCACGTTGACTTAATGAAAACGCCTGACGTCGGCCAGGACAAGTGCCAACCGATAGGGAAGGGGGTGGAAGACTTTAAGTAATCAGAATTGCGAGATGAGGGGAGGGGGATGGGAGGGGGAGGAGGAGGGTGCCTTTCATGGACTCCAGCAACTGCACTCTTCTCCAGTTTCTTCTTTTTTTCCTCCTCCTTTTCCTCCTCCTCCTCTTCCTCTATCCCCACTTCCTCTTCATCATCATCCTCTTTTTCTTCTTCTACTTCATCTTTCTCCTCATCCTCTTCTTCCTCCTCTCCCTCCTTTTCCTCCACTTCGTCGTCTTTTTCATCCTCTCCCTCCTCTTCCTCTTCATCTTCTTCCTCCTGCCTAAGTGAAAATCCAGTCGATGAGGGGACCCTTCCACTAAAGAGTAAAGGATGGCTGAAATCATCACTGAAAGCACTGCTGATGGAAAGCATCATTGATGGTCTTCAGCCAAAAAAAAAAAAAAAAAAAAAAAAAAAAAAAAAAAAAAAAAAAAAAAAAAAAAAAAAAAAAAAAGAAAAAAAAAATGAGGCTCCAATGGAAGGAAAGGGAATACAGTCACAAGTATTACAGCTTGCCACGATCGACAAGCACGGTATTTTGTGTGACTATCGCACCAAGAACTTTGGTCATGTGATATTTTGAATGCAAAAGAACGTGCGAATGAGGGAGAGTACAAGAGACCATAAGGCCTACACTATGCAGCTCCATGTCCCTTACCCCCTGTCATCCCTATCCATCTTCTCTTCCACCAGCAGAAAGCTGCTGGAATGATAAAAAAGAAAATAAAAGTGATTCTTTACGTTCACTTGGTCGACCAACTCCCGACAGATGGCTTTGCATCAACCTGTCGTGACGTAATAGATGCACAGAGACGACGTGACGTCACGAGATGATGTGACGTCACGTGTAATGTTCATCACCACAATTCGATGACATTCATCTCTATACATTCACCCGACAAGAAAATGTGGTAGTTTGGTAGTAGTGGTGGTGGTGGTAGTGTTGGTGGTGGTAGTGTTGATGGTGGAAGAGGTGGCGTTTGTAGTAGTGGTGGTGGTAATAGAGAAGGTGGTGGCAGCGGTGGTGGTGGTAATAGTGGTAATGATGGTGGTGGTAGTGGTGGTGGTAGTGGTGGTGGTAGTGGTGATGGTGGTGAATGTGGTAGTAGTGGTGGTGGTGACAGTGGTGGTGATGGTAGTAGTGGTGGTAGTAGTGATAAAGGTAGTGGCAGATGTGGAAGTGGTGGTGGTGGTAATAACAGTAATGGTGGTGGTGGTAGTAGTAGTGGTGGTGGTGATGACATTCATTGCAACAATACTTGTATTGTTTATATTCACAATGAAGTCACTACCTCACTGCCTAAAGAAAACATATTTACACCCAAAGAGAGCACATTTACATACAAAGAGAGTACATTTAGACTTAAAGGGACCACCTATACACCCAAAGAGAGCACTTATACACCCAAAGAGAGCACTTGTACACCCAAAGAGAACACTTGTACATCCAAAGAGATCACTTGTGCACCTAGAGAGAGCCCTTGTACACCTAAAGAGAGCTCTTGTACACCCAAAGGTAGAACGTGTACCTCTTCCTCCTCCACCTCTTCCCCTCTATTTTCCTTCCTCATCCCATTCCGTCGTATAACTATTTTCCCTCCTCCTCATCCTCATTCTCTTCCTCCCCCTCCTCTTCCTCCTCCTGCTCCACCTTCTCTTCCTTCTCTTCTTCCTTCTCCTCCTCTTTCTCTTTTTTTACTTCGCCTTTCTTCATTACCTCCTTTTCCTTCCCCTTTCCTTTTGAGCTCCCTCCTCCTCCTCCTCCTCCTCCTCCTCCTCCTCCTACTACTACTACTACTACTACTACTTTTCCTCCTATTCCTCCACTTTCTAATCAACAAGGTTGACGCCAGACAATTTTCTTCATTTTTGATGACGAACTTCTCTTTAGAAAGGTAATGCTGACGCCCTTCCGGTGCTCTCAACTCTTGTTTTTCCTTCTCACGACACCGTGAGAGTCAGCTGCAGTCTAAAGACTCACGCCAGACGGAATGCAGACGAGAGGAAAAGACTTTCTGTCCGCGGAAACTCGAAAATCCCCTCGTATTATCCACGGCTGCTTTGCTCCCCGCCAAAAACAGGCGATTTCGTGAAGCCGAGGGGAGTGTGTATGTGCATGTGTGTGTGTGTGTGTATTTATGTGTGTGTGTGTGTGTGTGTGTGTGTGTGTGTGTGTGTGTGTGTGTGTGATGTGTGTGTGTATGTATATATATATATATATATATATATATGTGTGTGTGTGTGTGTGTGTGTGTGTGTGTGTGTGTGTGTGTGTGTGTGTGTGTGTGTGTGTGTGTGTGTGTGTGTGTGTGTGTGTGTGTGTGTGTGTCTAAAGCAGGGATTCTCAGCCTTGCTTGGCCCATACACCCCTTTCACCATTTGTCAGAATGTCATTCCCCCCTTCCTTCCCAAAATTGTCTGTTTCAAAAGGTGCATTCTAAATAATATGAAAATATTACTAAAAATCCGTTTATTTTTTCCAAATTAGTATATATACATTTATAATTTTACATGGATTATGTTTATAGTGAAGTTTTACAAATTAAATGCAAATTGAAATTATTGACAGATATATAAAAATTGAATAAAAGTAAGATAGTTATTTTGATTTATAATAAACTACTTAACAGACGTAACACTTTTCTAATCCTAAGATCAACTTGGGTCAGCACAGGTATAATTCCAGCCCAGGTGACAGGCCAGATAGGCCAAAACCTATAATTGCTTTACTCACCCCGTAAACTTATTGTGGTCACAATTCACCCCCAGAAAACCTAAAACTCTCCCCTTGGGGGTGAATTTCACCCCTAATGAGAACCCCTGGTCTAAAGGGAGAGGAGAGGGGAAGGAGAGACGATGGGAAGGGGCGACATAAGCCTTACCCCCGCGCGCTCGCGTACACACGCACACTCTCTCTCTCTCTCTCTCTCTCTCTCTCTCTCTCTCACACACACAAACACACACACACACACACACACACACACACACACACACACACACACACACACACACACACACACACACACACACACACACACACACACACACACACACACACACACACACACACACACACACACACACACACACACACACACACACACACACACACACACACACACACACACACACACACACACACACACACACACACACACACACACACACACACACACACACACACACACACACACACACACACACACACACACACACACACACACACACACACACACACACACACACACACATACACTCGTGACGCAGTGGTAGGGCTCTAATCCCGCCCAGGGCTGAAATAATTTCAGTATCGCTGTGCTGCGGCTCGTTACTCCAACTCTCGTGGGCGGGGAGTTGGGTGTGTGTGTGCGTGTAAGGTCACATAATTATCCATAGATTGGTCATACATGAGCTCAGATTACATAAACACTGTGTTCATGAAGACTCCGATTAAAGTTTGTATCCATCATATGAAAGACATCATAATCTTGTAACTGTAGTCGTTGGAAGAGTGTTTCTTCCTTTCGTGGCTACACGTTGTCTGGTATTGGGAAGTTAAAGGCTACTGGGTCATTTTCCTTGGTTTTATTCTTGTAGAGCGGTAATATCAAGTACAGATCGGGGGACAGGTAACCTCTCGGTAAGAATCCACGGAAGGGTCCCAAGCCCCTAGTCCGGAGATGTAGTTTCCTATGGGGAAAGTCCCCCTATTGCGACGCAGTCGACGACATTTATACGCAGAAATGCATGTATCCCTATATCTGTGTCAGGTTGTCTATTGACGCTTACATAATCTTTTTCTACAATAATATTTGTGATTTG
>NW_027467710.1:4190281-4210281 GCF_046742065.1 Oratosquilla oratoria
CACACACACACACACACACATATATATATATATATATATATATATCACTTAGACAAAATGTAGTAGCACATTTGTAAATAATATTCACGAAGAACCCATAGTCGGAATAAAAGGAAACTTAGAAAAAAGTATAACTTTTATATTTCGGCTAATAGCTATGGCCCTCTTCAGGAAAGTACAGATTACAAGAATTTGCAGAGACATAAGTACAATTGAGATGTGAGTAGAAGGAGAACACGCAGAGCTAAAACCGGACAATCCGTCACGCAGAGCGGAGTCAGAGGTGAGAGGATGTGTGGGTGGAGGTGTGAGGTCAGGAGGGAAGCGGGGTAGGAGCGGGGTCAGGAGGGTGATAATTCTTAACCAAACGGCTCACAGCTAGCCGTGAGATTGTGTCCGGGGACCATTGACTTTTGGAGATGTTCTTCGATTAAGGCTGATTAAAAAAAATTCTTCTAAAGCTACAATTGGACTTAAACAAAATTTTGGCCTTGTCCCAGTCAAGACTGCATTATTTGGTACTGACTCCGCCCTGCGTGACAGATTGTCCGGTTTTAGATCTGCGTGTTACCCTTTTACTCACATTTCAATTGTACTTATGTCTTTCCAAATTCTTGTAATCTGTACTTTCCTGAAGAGGGCTATAGCTATTAACCGAAATATAGTAGTTATACTTTCTTCCAAGTTTCCTTTTATTCTGAGTGTGGGTTCTTCGTGATTATATATATATATATATATATATATATATATATATATATATATATATATATATATATATATATAGTCTTCTCGTCTCCCTATTTCAGATATTCGCTGCTGTCTGCCTCATATCTGTTGTGACGGCTCTACCTGACCAGGTTCCCTCATACGGCGCCCCTCCACCGTCTTACAACCCTCCCGCACCCTCCTACAAGCCCGAACCCCAATATCCGGTACGTAAATGCTGTTTTGTCATTATGTAGAGTGGCATTCTCACCCTAAGCTACTGTGATACGCGCTGGATTTCGCAAAGGAGATAACAATGTGGCATCGTTACTCGGCTCTTTTGTTGTTGTTGTGTGTGTGTTTGTTTGTGTGTGGGTGTGTGTGTACTGTATGTGTGTGTGTGTGTACTGTATGTGTGTGTGTGTGTGTGTGTGTGTGTACTGTATATGTGTATGTGTGTCTGTGTGAAGAGAGCTCAGAACTCGTATGACCGATCTATGGGTAATGCTGTGACCTTACACGCACACACAAACCCAACTCCCCGCCCACAAGAGTTGGAGTAACGACTCGAAGGTACTGAAATTATTTCAGCCCTGAGCAGGATTCGAACCCGGACCGCCGTAGTAACAGTCGCGCCACCGAGTGTGTGTGTGTGTGTGTGTGTGTGTGTGTGTGTGTGTGTGTGTGTGTGTGTGTGTTTGCGTGTGTGTGTGTGTCTGTGTGTGTGTGTGTCTGTGTGTGTGTTCGTGTGTGTTTTTGTGTATGTGCGCGTAATATGACATTATTGGTACTTATGGCAATATTGTTGTCACAACAAAGTATAGTCAAAATAAAACAAATGTTACGTCGATTAGCTTCAAGAAATACAGGCAAATTCAAGAAAAAGCACAATTCTTCGTTCACACATTGTCTACATAGAATGTGATGAAAGCTGAAGGCAAGGCAGGGTTTCATCGGCACAGTCAAAATATGCTTCATGATTTTGACTAACACAAGATACATTAAGAATCCCGCCTCAGTTCGATTTATGCATGGTGCCTTTTCCCGAGGACAAATATATTACGATTTTCTGTGTAGATTTTGCCATAAACTCAACGACACATTAGAACAACAAATTCAGCTCATAA
The DNA here is from genome assembly GCF_046742065.1 of Oratosquilla oratoria. Taxonomy (NCBI): domain Eukaryota; kingdom Metazoa; phylum Arthropoda; class Malacostraca; order Stomatopoda; family Squillidae; genus Oratosquilla; species Oratosquilla oratoria. Next base: position 4,192,114 of record NW_027467710.1, read on the forward strand.
GAGATTATTCTCTTCCCAATTTTCCAATTGCCATCAATTTTCCTCATGAATTTATGTTTCTTCTTATACTTTCGCATGATGGGACGGGTAGGGAGGGTCACCATATAAATGAAGCGATTTGCTCTGCTGGATATGTTGTGTCTCACTACATTGCTTCTGACCCCTCATCCATAAGGAACTGAGATGAAAGAGAAATGAGCTACCTAGCTAGTCCGCAGCAAAGAACTTGGGAAACACCTTGGAAGTTACCTTAGGTACAGTGTGAATGGACTTGTCCAGCAGTCTGGCGAGCGCAAGGGAATCTTGTTCTTGGGGGTTATTTTGTAAAACCAGTGACGGAAGAAATGGGTTTTGGGAACCACGTGGTATACGCCTGAAGGCTGCACCAGCGATATGTGCTCAGAAATGCATAGTAAATAATGTCTCTATTAGCGTAGAAATAAAGATAATTCGAGTAGCCGGTCGTACGCCGTACCCTTGCTTATCTCCAAGCCCATTTCCATCACTGGCTGGACAAAATATCTTAACTTGCAGTGATAATGCGATTGGCACAAAATAATATTTACAAGAGCGTCCTGGCCCTTTTGAAAGCAAAGAGAGTTTCAGTTTTAAAAAAATCACAAATCTTCAGACCAAACACCAACACTGGGCACAAACTAATTCAGAACTAAGTTGGCGCACTGTCATTGGCTGAAACAGGCCGCGGGATTCTATTACAAATGTTTGCGTTTTTTGTTAACTAAAGTTAGATTATTTCAAACCCCTCGGTGAGGTGATACTCATAAAAATTCTATCATGGTTCGTGCTAAACAATTTTATTTAGACGAAGGGTAGGGGCATGGCAAAGGGTTAAACGGGTCTGGCCTCGTTGAGATAAATGGCTTCATTTATACTATGAGAGGCCTTGAACTGAAGATAATCTTCCTGTGCTAATTGACACATTTTCATCCCTAGTTTAACCTAACCTTACCTTACCTAACCTAACATAGTCTTACCTAAACTAAACTATCCTAATCTAAACTAACCTAATCTTACCTAATATGACTTAACCTAAACTAACCTGAATTAACCTAAACTAATCTAAACTAGCCTAACCCAAACTAAATTAACCTAAACTTTCCTAAACTAATCTGAACTAACCAAACCTAACGTAAGCTAATCTAACCTAGCTAAGTTGATGATATTTTGGGAACACCTGCTCTATAGCTTCTTGCGTGTAGCGCTGGAATTAATTCGGTCATATTTACTGCAACGCAACCAACCACTCCAGATGCGCGCGCAGATTGTCCGACAGTACCAAGAGTGCTTAATTTTCGTCTGCCTATAGCTGGAGCGAGGGGGTACCTACTTTCTAATTCAATCCTAGTTTCTAGTGTGTGTGTGTGTGTGTGTGTGTGTGTGTGTGTGTGTGTGTGTGTGTGTGTGTGTGTGTGTGTGTGTGTGTGTGTGTGTGTGTGTGTGTGTGTGTGTGTGTGTGTGTGTATGTATGTGTGTGTGTGTGTGTGTGTGTGTGTGTGTGTGTGTGTGTGTGTGTGTGTGTGTGTGTGTGTGTGTGTGTGTGTGTGTGTGTGTGTGTGTGTGATTCACCATGGTCTTGGATCACGTGTTGGACTCGTGATCGACAGCTATTTCCCTTCCAGAAGAGAGCCCAGAGCTCGTATATGACCGATCTATGGGTAATGCTGTGACCTTATACGGACACACTCCCCCAACTCCCCGCCCACAAGAGTTGGAGTAACGACTCGCAGCGCAGCGATACTGAAATTATTTCAGCCTTGGGTGGGATTCGAACCCGGACCGCCGTAGTGGCAGTCAGGTCTCCGGCAGTTTCTGTGGTGGAAGAGGAGGAGAAGGATGAGGATGAGGGAGACGAAGAATATAAAGAGGGGGAAGAGGAAGAGGGAGAGGAGGAAGGAGAGGACTGTGTGTGTGTGTGTGTGTGTGTGTGTGTGTGTGTGTGTGTGTGTGTGTGTGTTTTAAGCAAGTTTTAGCAGCAATATTTCAGTTGCCTCCTTCATCGGCCCCATTATTTAACATAAGAACATAATAACCAAAGAATGGAGGAGGCTGCAAGAGACCACAAGGCCTACGCTAGGAAATTCCATGTCCCTTACCACCTGTCATCCGCATCCGTAAAGTTATCTAATCTTCTCTTAAAACAACCAAGAGCTTCAGCGCGGACTACTATTCCACTCGTTAATCACTCTGTTGGTAAACCAGTTCTTGCCTATATCCTTCTTCAACCTAAAGTTTGGTCTCAGCGCGCTTGCCCGCTCCTCACTTTATGACGCAACAAAACTTGTTTTGGCGCTTTTCTATCGTCAGACTATTTTATTCGGTTTTAATCGACTCCCGAACTCTTCGTTGTAATGTTAACGTTTGCGTTCTTCAAAGTCAGCTGATACGCATTATACGACAAGACCTGGTTTCAGATCCGCTAATTCACTAATTCGCGAATTCACAGATTCGACAAATCACAAATTCGCTATTTCATGAATTCACAAATCCACAAATCCTCAAATCTGCTCATTCGTGAATTCGCAAATTCACTCATCTAATGCGCAAATCAGTAAATCCTCTAATTTGCTAATCAGCAAATCAGCTTAGCCACTACTCCGCTTATCAGTAAATCGGCTTCTCCGCTACTCCGCTAATCAGGAAATCAGCAAATCTCAAAATCCGCTACTTCACAAATCCGCTACTTCGCTAATCAGCAAATAAAAAGACCAACTAATTCGCTATTCAACCAATCAGCAAATCCACTAATTTGCAAATCCGCTAAATTGGCTCCAAATCTTCCTACCCCAGCCCATGCCCCACCAGTTCGGCTACAACGTCCAGGACTACCAAGGCAACAACTTCGGCCACAGCGAGAACTCGGACGGCAAGAACGTCCAGGGCGAGTACCGAGTCCAGCTCCCGGACGGTAGAACTCAGATCGTCACCTACAACGCCGACCACTCCGCAGGCTTCGTCGCCGACGTCAAATTCGAGGGGGAGGCTCAGTACCCTGCCCCATCCCCCTCTTACAGCCCCCCAGCTCCCTCTTACAGCCCCCCAGCCCCCTCTTACAGCCCCCCAGCCCCGTCTTATAACCCTCCTTCCCCTTATGTCTGAGTCATGTATGACTTAATCTGACCTGACTGTATAGTATCCTGGAAGATAATAAAATGTTACCTTATGCTATGACTTTCGTATCATTGTACATACCCACCTACTGTTGTTGTTTTCATTCCCTAGACCAGCGGTTCTCAAACTTTATTGGCTGCGACCCCTAGATATCACTTCGATAGCTTCGCGACCCATTCTCCCAACAAAAGAAAAAGAGGGAGAGGAGGAAGAGGAAGTATAGGAAGAGGAGGTAGAGGAAGAAGAGGAGGAGGAAGAGAAAGTGGAGGTAGAAGAGGATGAGGGAGATGATGAGGAGGAAAAAGATGTAGAGGTAGAGGGGAAGGAGGGAGAGGAGAAAGAGGAAGAGGAGGAGGAGAAAGAGGAGGTAGAAGGAAAGGAAGAGGAGGAGGAAGAGGAAGTGGAAATAGAGGAAGAGGAGGAGGGGGAAGAAGAGGAGGAGGAAGGGGGGAAGGAGGGAGGAGAAAGAGGAAGAGGAGGAGGAGAAAGAGGAGGTAGAAGGAAATGAAGAGGATGAGGAAGAGGAAGTGGAAATAGAGGAAGAGGAGGAGGGAGAAGAGGAGGAGGAAGAGGAAGTGGAAATAGAGAAAGAGGAGGAGGGGGAAGAAGAGGTGGAAGCGGAGGAGAATGCAGTTGCTGGAGTTCATGAAAGGCACCCTCCCCCTCCCCTCCCCTCCCCCTCCTCCTCCCCTCATCTCGCGGTTCTAATTCCTGTAAGGCTCATAGCCCCTTCATTACCTGTTAACACTTTTCCTGTCATTCTGGATGTCGTCAAGTAATTTTATTATGTCAAGGGGTTGTGGGGGGCGCCACGCCCCCCACAACTCTGAACACGACCAGGGTCTCGGTCGGATGAAGGAAATTCTGGAGAGAACATAAAAGGGAGTCACCTCTCTTCCCTTTCTCCTCCTCCCTTCCCTTCCTCCTCCTCCCTCCCCTCCCTCCTCCTCCCTCCCCTCCCTCCTCCTCCCTCCTCCTCTTCCTCTTCCTCCTCCTCCTTCTTCTCTTCCTCCAACTCCTCCTCCTTTTTCTTCTCTTCCTCATCTTCTCCTCGTCTTCTTTCCTCTCCTCCTACCCTTTCCATTCCTCCTACTTATCTTTCCTTTCCTCCTTCTCCTCCCCTTCTCCTCCTCTTTCCTCTCCTCCTCCTCATCTTCTTTCCTTTCACTCTCCTCCTCCTCTCTTCCACTCTCTTCCCCACCCCCGTCTCGCACCCTCCCCCTCCCCCTCCCCTCCCCTTCCTCTTCCCCTCCTCCCTCCCCTCCACTCTCCATTCCCCCCCCTCAACTCCCCCTACCCTCCAATCCCCACCCTCTCCACTTCGACCAACCCTCCACTCCTCATCTCCCACCTCCCTCTCCCCTTTCCTTCCCTTTCTCTCCCCTTCCTCCCTTTCCCTTTCCCTTTTCCCTTTTCCACCCCTTCCCCACCCTCCCATCCCCCTCCTTTCCCCTTACCCTTTCCCTTCTCCTCTCCTCCTCCCCTTCCCCTCCACTCCATTCCCCCCTCCCTTCAACTTCCCCCTACCACCCATTCCTCATCCATCCCCTTCACTTCGACCAACCCTCCACTCCCACCACCCCTCAACTTCAACCTCCACTCCATCTTATCCGACTCCCACTTCCCCTACCGTATCCCCTGAACTCCCTCCTCTCCTTCCCTCCCTTCCTTCCCCTTCCCCCTTTCCTCTCCCTATCTCCTCCCTTCCCCTCTGCACCCCTCCCCTCCTTCTCCCCTTCCTCTTCCACGCGTTCCCTTCCCCTTCCCCTCTGCATCCCTCACTTACCCTTTCCCCTTCCCCTCTGCTTCCCTCCTTTCCCCTCCCCCTCCTTTCCCCCTTCCCCCTTCTCTCCCTATCTCCTCCCTACCCCATTCCCTTCCCCTCTACCCCTCTCTCCCCCAGCCCCTTCCCCTTCTGTAGCCCTTCCACTCACCCTTACTCATTCCCCATTCCGTCCCCATTCCCCTACTTATTCCCCACCCATCCTCCTCCCCGTCCCCTTTTCCCCTCCCCCTTAGCCTTCCCCTTTCCCTTCATCTTCCCCTTCCCCGCCCACTTCCTCTTCTCTTCCCCTCTGCCCCCTCCTCTCCTCCACTCTCCCATCCCCTCCCCTCCACTCCCTCCTCTCCTCCACTCCCCATTCCCTCCACTCCTTCCATCACTCAACTTCCATCACCCCTCCACTCCCTCCTCTCCTAATCCCACTTCCCCTCGCCTGCTCGCCCCTCCCCCACTTCCCTTCTCCTACCCTCCCTCCTCTCCCAGTTTCACTTTCCCTCCCCTGCTCTCCCCTTCCCACATCCTCTCCCCTCCCCTCCCCTCCCCTCCCCCGCCCTTCCCCTCCCCTCCCCTCCCATCTCGCCCCCCTCCTTTCCTTTCAGCACCTCTGATCGTCCTTCCCTCTTTTCCCTTTCCTTCCTTTCCCTTCCGTTCCTTTCGTGAATGCGCGCCTTTCGGCCGATACGATGCTTTGCTTCTAGACCAAGCAGCAGGAGGTCGTTTTGCTGTGGCCCTTCATGTCGGTGGGTGGAGGGTGGGTGGGGCTTATCCCACCCCACCCCGCCCCCCTTCTGGCAGGTGGGAGGAAGGATGAGGGGGGGGGGGCTCCGTTGCTCCACCCCTGAAGTAAGAGATCACCGGAAAAAAAAATGCTCTTGACAGATTGAAGAAGTAGAGAGGAGGAACGCATTCAGGACGCTCGCGGAGTGAGTGATTCCGTCGTGCATACGACGATGCACGATGGTGTTCGGGCCGTGTGGGTGTGGGGTGTGGGGAGAAAAGTGGGGGAGAGAAATGGGATCAGAGATGGGGGTGGTCACAGAAACCGTCTCTCCGTAGCTAGATAGACAAATAAATGAACAAATGAATAACGGAATAAATAGATAACAAATAAGTAGATAAACAGATAAATAAAATAAACAGATAAATAAACGAATAAATGAATCATACAGAAGTCGATAAATTAGTAAATAAATAACTAAATGAAATGGCACAACTGAATGTGTTTTTTCACACTTGGCAAATTTTCCTCCCATATCCTTCCTCCAATCTCCATTTGAATAACTGGAATATGATTTCGCTTACAGATATCGACTTCTTTAAGAACCTTTCAATAGTTTGTCTAACACTCGTATGGGTTTACAGTCTCCAGTTTATCATTCAGCTTTGCTTTATATGACGGAAAGATGATATCTTAATATTAGGAGATATGTAAAATGGAATATTATAACCGAAGTCGTTTTCACTCGGACGAACTGTCGACGGTCGGCGCTGGCGAAGCCCGTGGAAGAAGTCCAGTGTGATAACTTCTTTAGGCAGGTCCTGATTTGGGGGCGTCTATGTCGTGGGACCATCCCCCTAGCCTTCAGCATGGAGGTGTTAGCTCCACTGCCACTAACACTTTTAAGTCACTTACTTTATTCATCTTTGGGGCCAATGCAATTTCCTTCTCTTAAGTATGTTTCCACCAAATCTTCTGTAACAAGTTAGTAAAGTTTCTTGATGGGGTGAATTAAAACGGAGATATAGTTTTTCTTCTTTTCTTCCAATTAATTACACTTGGTTATTCAAGCTACACCAAGGGACTCCCACTTGGGATCCTTGTACACCCACAAAGCCAAGTCTGCTTTGACGTCACTATTTAATTCATCCAATAACTTTGAACGTTACAAATAAGTGCCACCCTTTAAGGGCGTGACTTTACCTCCGTGCACCAATAATTTCTCTCCTCCTCCACCCTTTTCTCCAATCAGAAAGGCTGTTATACTGTCTCAAGCAATACTGTTTACGCAAGCACTTCTGTCACAAGCGGAACGTGGCTTAATGTTTACATTTCGTCATATCAGCACTTCTATCGATACCCTAGCCTATATTTACAAAACATCGGACGGCAAGCGAGAATATGCAACTCTGCAACTTCCTCTCGGCCATTGTTTCAAAACATCCAGGTAATAACAATAAAATTTGCATATCTTTCCACCTACCCCTCTATCTACCTAAATGTTGTTGCAGTGGCGACCGCTTGCCAGAATTCACGTGATATATATATATATATTTTTTTAGCCCGTTATTGTTTTAAAAGTAATACAAGATGGTGATTATTAGTGATTCTGGCGTAGAAGCGTTCATAGCACGGGAGCCCACAGTAGAGGAGATAGAAAAGCTCTCAGTTGCTGAACTGCGGGTAGTAGCTGCGTTTAATGGTTTTGACTTGTCAAAAAAAGGCAAATAAGTCAAGGTTTGTTACAGTAGTCTTGCCAACACATTAGGATTAGAAACAGAATCTTTGAACGGAACCGAAATGTCGGACGAGTCACAAAGAGTGAGGGAGGAGCCAGAGGAAGATGTGATTGTACGCCGGCTAGAGTACGAGCTTAAGATAAAAAAGTAGAGTTACGGACAGAGGAAATAAAGTCAGGTGGAAGTAGGTCTCCCCAACCGTCTTTTGTTCAAGATAAGGCAGTTAGGTTAGTTCCACCTTTTTTCAGAGAGCCACCTAGACGAGTTTTTTGCTAGTTTTGAAAGGCTGGCTATCCGTCTCGAATGGCCAAGGCGTTTTTGGACAATTCTGTTTCAACACAGTTTCAGAGGTAAAGCGTTGAAAGCTTATCCGGCCCTTCCTGATGAGGAGGCTTCGAATTATGAGGCAGTGAAATGTCAAGTGCTAAATGCCTATTCCCTTGTGCCAGAGACAAATAGGCAGATATTTCGAGGGTGCAAAAAGACGCTTGAGATTAGCCATTTAGAGTTAGTTCGTACTAAACGAGAAATCTTTTTAAAGTAGAGGAGAGCCTCGGCCGCGGGGAATTTTGAAAAATTAATTGAACTTATCCTAATAGGGGATTTTTATTTGACTATATCCAGAGAGGTAGCTACACATCTCGCGGAAAAGGATTTTAAGACTTTAGAGGAGGCTGCTACAATGGTAGACAAGTATGTGCTGGCCCGAAAGGACGCGTATGTGCAACGCCCAGGAGGTAGGTTGGTCAGCCAATCCCTGCCAAAGGGAATGTCGGGGCCAATGAGACAGGCCGGTCCTCCTTTGCAGAGCAAAGACAGTTCTAAACTTGTTCCAGTAGGTAAAGGTAAAAATAACGTACAGTGCTCTTACTGTAAAAAGAGTGGTCATGGAAAACAATATTGTTGGTGAAAGTTGCAGGCAGGGAAGTCTAAGCCTGTGATGTTAGCTTCGAAGGCACCAGAGCCTGAGGGTGTCCCCGACGAGCAGGTAAAGTCCGTTGGGGTGGTAAACAGCGGGAGTATCAGCCAGTCACCAGACGTAGGTTACAAGAACTTTTTATCTGTTGGTGAGGTCACAGTAGGCGAGGTATCGAAACCCGTCACAGTTTTGCGCGACTCGGGAGCACGTAAATACAGATTGTTTTAAGGGAGTGGCTTCAGTAGCTGTTTTGACTGATCTGCCGATCCAGGGAGTAGATTTTATTTTGGGGAACGATTTAGCCGGAGGGAAAATGGGGAAAGACCCCTCTCCGATTCTTCAGGTGAAGCCGGAAGGTTCGCCGGATTTAACGCAGTTAGAAGAGGCCATGCCCCAGCTTTTCCTTTATGTGGAGTCACCCGCTCGATGACAGCAACTCACCCACCTCCCGGGTCGCCGGGCCCCGTTAAGAGGAACACTGACACCCACCCCGATGATGTAGTTGACATTGCCTCCCTGTTCACCCACAGCGATAATGTTCTTGTTAGTTCTTCCGCAGATAAGTCCATTTCAGGAAGACAGGCGTTAATAATAGCCCAGAAGGAGGACAAGGAGTTGGCGCCCCTTTTGGAGGAAGGTGGTGACCGAGAGGAGGAGGCGAGACCGACCTCCATCTTCTTCCTACGAGAAGGGGTCCTGTGCCGACGATGGTTGCCGCCCACCTACCCTAAGGAGGACGCACCGTGGGCAGCCGTGGAGCAGGTCGTGGTCCCAGCAACCTACCGCAAGGCCCTCTTGGAAGTGGCCCACGACGGACGCTTTGCGGGCCACCTAGGCATCCGGAAAACCTTCGAGAGGCTCAGCCGGGCTTTCTTTTGGCCAGGCATTAGGAAGGACGTCGCGCAGCACTGCAAGCTGTGCCATGTCTGCCAAATGGCGGGGGCGCCCAACAAAAGAAACCCGCCTGCCCCCTTAGTGAAGATACCTCACCTGCCGGAGCCCTTCGCAGAACTCCAGGTGGGCGTCGTGGGACCTCTCGACAAAGCACGGACGGGCAACCAATATCTATTGACCATGGTCGACACGGCCACCAGGTATGTGGAGGCGGTTCCTATGCATAGTGTCACGGCGACTATGATAGTCCGCCACATGATGAACTTATTCTCTCAGTTCGGAGTACCGTGCAGTATGCAGAAGGACAGGGCCTCTTATTTCAAGGGGAAAGTGTAATTTTACAGTCTCCACTGGCTTCCTGCACAAAGTTGCGAGCCCCTATCTCCCTCAAAGCCAAGGGGTAATGGAAAGAAGCCACGAAACCCTTGAAAGTATTCTAGGCAAATATGCGCTTGTATATCAAAAATCATGGGATGACAATTTACAATTTGTAAAATTCGTGCTTAGGGACATGCCATCTGAGAGTACAGGCTTTAGCCCCTTCCGAATTCATTTTTGCCTACCAGGTTAGAGGGCCCTTGTGTCATATTAAATAGAGGTTGTTGGGAGTCGGAGCATAAATATTTCAGCTTGTTAGAGTGGATTGGAGGAAATTAGGCAAAATTTGATCAAGAGCTGGAAAATCGCTGCAGAGCACCTGGACGAGTCTCAGTCCCGTGCTAAGCACTGGTTTGACAGGAACATCAGGTACCGGGAGTTCCAACCAGGCGACTTGGTGCTAGTCCTTCTGCCATTTAAAGGAAACGCCTTTCAGTTCAAGTTCCAAGGCCCTTACAGAGTAATTAAAAAGATGGGGGAAGTAAAGTATGTGGTTGCCACACCAAAGCGTCGCCGCAAATAGTGGTTATGCCACATAAGTATGCTCAAGGACGATGCGCACACCTCTGGGGGAACCTTTAGGGCCCCTCCGTCTGTCTCACGAGCCCGGTGAGTCCAGCCGAGGTCGAGGAAGAGGTCGAGGTCGGCCCCATACCGGTCTCCTTCGCGGAAGCTTAGGGTGAGAACACAGCTGCTCGAGCCTTGCTCGAGATAAGGTTGGGTCACCTGAACGTTGAGCAGAATCGAGAGCTGCTCGCCGTGATGGATAAGTACCCCAATGTGTTTAAAGACCGACAGGGTTTGGCCACCTCGGTAGTCCATGACATTTATGTTTGCAACGCTTCCCCGGTTAAGCAAAGCCCATATAGGTACACCCCGATAAGGCTCCCTTGATTCAGAAGGAGATTGACGCCATTTTGTAGATGGGCCTCATTCGACCGGGTGCGAGTGAGTGGTGTTAACCCGTTCTGCTTGTGCATAAACCAGACGGTGGCCAGAGGCTCTGTATTGATTTCAGGAGGGTCAATAAGGTTACCAAGAAGGATTCTTTTCCTCTGCCTCGGATAGAGGATTGCATAGAGCGCATAGGTTCATCGAACTACCTGTCAAAGGTAGACTTGTTAAATGGTTTTTGGCAGATTCCCCTGTCGAGCAAAGCGCAGGAAATTTGCAGTTTTTCCACCTTAGGACAAACGTATCTTCCTTTAGTGTTACCGTTCGGCCTATGCAATTCTCCCTCCACTTTCCAAAGGTTAATGCACTCTGTGTTAGCCGGCACTGACAATGTCGTAGTTTATTTGGACGACATTTTAGTTTTCACAGACACATGGCAGGGCCATATTAACCAGCTGGATTCTTTGTTTAATGCCCTTAACAACAACAACTTCGTAGTAAAAATTTCAAAGTGTATTTTTGCTCAACTTCAAGTCCCTTACATAGGGCATATTGTGGTTGGGGGCGTTCTGTCCCTCCCCCCCTTTCAGGAAAAGTTGAGTCAATTTCTATGATGGCCGTTCCTAACACAAAGAGACAGGTTTGGAGGTTCCTAGGGGCGGTAGGTTACTATCGGCGCTATATAAAGAATTTTGCTGATTTAACTCTTCCACTCACCGAGTTGCTTAAGAAAAATACTCCTTTCAAATGGTCAGAGCCTTGCGAAAAATCCTTTCAAGGGTTAAAGCAAGTACTGTGCTCGTACCCTGTTCTTGTTGCTCCAAAATTTGGAAAAATTTTGAACTCGCTTGCGATGCAAGTGATGGAGCAATTGGAGGTATCCTGCCTCAGGAGAATGAACAGGGAGATCACCCGGTGTACTTCAACAAAAAGCTTATGCCTGCTCAAAAGAATTATGCAACGGTGGAGTAGTTACTCAGCATGTTCTTTCATTGGACTATTTTTCATTTTATTTGCCTCCTTCAGAGGAAATAAAAATCTACACTGATCACCGGCCACTCACATACCTTGAGTCGTTTAAAACCATGAACCAGCGGCTTACTCAATGTAGTTTGTATCAACAGAATTTCAAACTCGAGGTCATCCACATAAAGGGAGTGGATAATGTTCTGTCGGATATGTTTTCGCGGCCAGTGAATGAATGAAAATCTTAAGAAAATGCGTAAGAGCTACGCTCTTCTACATTTTTTTTTGTGGGGAGGTGTCACGTATCTCGAATGTTCACGTGTTTTCTTTCTTTGTGCGGTGGCTGTAAGTTGTCGGCCAGTACGTACTTTTCATTCCCCTACCCCTTTATCGCCCAGCTGCGTCCAAGTTTGACACACCCAGTAGGTCAAGCAATGGTCAGATCAGCGGCGTCTTTTGTGATGTCCCTTGACTTCAGGTCAAGTACCCGTGAACATAAGCATTGCGGCACATCTTGCCAAATTGTTTTTGAGTATGTCTTCTTTCTTTTTGTCTATGTACTTTTCTGTTTAGTTTGATGGAATGCAGCCAGAATTCCCTCAACATTTATTGTAACCAATTAACATATGATGTTACGCAAGCCACACCCACAATCTTTGTATCTTGATATAATTATTGCCCTCGTATGGCAACACTCAATCGCCGGCCGACTGGCTGGACGTGTGCGCACTCACGTAAAGTTACCATTTTATTTTTGTAGTCCTTTTTACTTTTTGTATTAGTATTAAGGTCTTTTTATGTACGTGCATGTTAGTTTTGTGTATGTATTTTTAAGGCTTGTAAGTGGGTTAGGCTTCTATGCCGTTTTTCAAAGTGGTATAGAAAAAAAATACTTCCTGTTTGTCCTTTCGGCCTTGATGACTCCATTGTCCTATCAGGTCACTTGCCAATCCTTTAAAAGGTAGGGATCCTCTTGCTTGCTTGCTCTTTCTTCTTCTTCATTCGACGAGTCGGTGGGTGACCTATTTTTGATTCTTCTATTCCCGTGGTAATTCCTTTGGGGGGTAGTTTCTTAGTCCCGTAGTCTCCAGCACACTTTTATGATAGATTTCGAGTTGACGTATCTATTAGGTTATCGTAAATCTCTGTATTCTCCACCCTTTCAATTTCCCATTACTTCCGTGTATTCATTACGGGTGTTTTTACTAGTTTGTTAGGTCACCTTTAGGGTTCATGATTTAGGAGTGTCAATCTGGCTTTTTCCTTTTCGTTCCCGTGCGTGATCTTTTCAATTACCTTTGTTTTTCCACAAGTGCTACTTTAACTACCTATTTGTTTCTTTTTACACAAGTGTTATTTTTTCACCTGTTTGTTGCTTGTACACAAGTGTTCTTAGGGTTAAATAATATAAAAGAAATCATCACGTGAATTTTGTACTGTTTCTTATCTTCTGATTTTTATCTTACATTTAATACTTAACTTGTAATATTTCTGTGACCAAAGGGTTTTCGTTGTTATTGTTATGTTTTTGTAAATAAAAGTTTAAAACGAATCCCTCTTTCCCAAACCTGGGCACGGAGTGGCGGGATAGGAAATAAAATAAATTAAAAACATAAATTTCAAATCTTAAAATATCTCTCCTCCCCCGGCCCCATTTGTTACAATGTCTACCTCAATCTACCGGCCTCTTACACTTCCTCTACCCTCCCCTCTCGCCACCTTCTTTTCCTCTCAGCACCTCTCCTCGTCCTTCTCTTCTCTTTCCCTTCTGTTCCCTTCATGATTCGCGCATTTTGTCCATCACGACGCTTTGCTTTCTGGCGAAGTAGCAGGAGATCGCTTCGCAGTGCCACTCCAAGTCGGTGGGTGGATGGTGAGTGGGGCCTAATTCCCTCTTCTGGCCGTGTGTGTGTGTGGGGGGGGGGCGCCTTCACCCCACTGCTGAAGTAAGAGATGATCTTTAAAAAAGTGGAGGTCCCGACCTCCAGAGGAGTCGAGAAAGACTTCTCTAGATCCTACAACCCCTCCTACTTCTTCCTCCTTCTCCTCCTCTTCCTATTCCTTTCACTACCCATCCTAACGCGTCTACTACTTGTCACCGTTGTACATACATAGACAGGCAAGCAGATATTTTGTTGCTGGGGGAATGGGTCGCGAAGCTATCGAAGTAATATCTAGGGGTCGCAGCCAATAAAGTTTGAGAACCCCTGGTCTAGGGAACGAAAACAACAACAGCAGGTAGTTATGTGCAATAAGACGAAAGTCATAGTATAAGGTAACATTTTATTATTTTCCAGGACACCATACAGTCAGGTCAGATTAGGTCATACATGACTCAGACTCAGTAATTAGGCCCATAACGGGAAGGAGGGTTATAAGACGGGGGTGGGGGTTTATAGGAGGGGTGTGGGGGGCTGTAAGAGGGAGCTGGGGGGCTGTAAGAGGGGGCTGGGGCAGGGTACTGAGCCTCCCCCTCGAATCTGACGTCGGCGACGAAGCCTGCGGAGTGGTCGGCGTTGTAGGTGACGATCTGAGTTCTACCGTCCGGGAGCTGGACTCGGTACTCGCCCTGGACGTTCTTGCCGTCCGAGTTCTCGCTGTGGCCGAAGTTGTTGCCTTGGTAGTCCTGGATGTTGTAGCCGAACTGGTGGGGCATGGGCTGCGGTGGGAAGATTTGGAGCCAATTTAGCGGATTTGCGGGTTTGGGAATTAGTGGATTTGCTGATTGGTTGATTAGCGAATTAGTTGGTCTTTTTATTTGCTGATTAGCGAAGTAGCGGATTTGTGAAGTAGTTGATTTTGAAATTTGTTGATTTCATGATTTGCTGATAAGGGGAGTAGCGGAAAAAACTGATTTGCTGATTAGCGGAGTAGTGGATATACTGATTTATTGATTAGCAAATTAGAGTTTTTGCTGATTTACGGATATATAAATAAGCGAATTTGCGGATATCCGAATTAGCATATATATGGATCAGTGAATTTGTGAAATCGCGAAATAGCTAATGTGTGAATTGTCGAATTTGCGGTTTCGCGAATTAGTGAATTAGTGGATTCGAAAGCAGGTCTTTTCGTATAACGCGTATCAGCTGACTGTGAAGTGCGCACACTTTAACATTGTAACAAAGAGTTCGGGAGTCTACTAAAACCAAACAGAATCGTGTGGCGATAGTTAGGAAAACTCTAAAAGTAGTTTTGTTGCATGATGAAGTGAGGAGCGGGCAACCGCGCTGGGGCCAAACTTTAGGTTGAAGAAGGATATAGGCAAGAACTGGTTTACCAACAGAATGGTTAACGAGTGGAATAGTAGTGCGGGCTGAAGCTCTTTACGGATGCGGATGACAGGCGGTAAGGGAAATTATACTTTGTAGCGTAGGCCTTGTGGTCTCCTCCACGGTCCCGGACGATTGGTCTAACGACGATTGGTCTAATTCCAATTGGTCCAAAGCGAATTGGTCTAAAACCATCTCGTCCAATAGTACGATTGGTCCAACAACACGATTGGTCTAAAACCATCTCGTCCAATAGTACGATTGGTCCAACAACACACATTGATCTAAAACCAACCGCTTCACCTAAAGGATAGTTTGTGCAAAATTTCTTTATTCTAACTACCGATTTAACTAAGATTGGTCCAAAGCGAATTGGTCTAAAACCAAATATACGATTCGTCTAATTACCATAGCTAACTACCGCTTCATCTAAAGGATACTTTGTGCAAAATTTCTTTATTCTAACTACCGATTTAACCAAGAGATAGTTTGTGTCGAAGTTCTTTCTTACTTTATTTTAGAGTATTTGCATTTTGGAGTATTCTCCTAAGCCCTTAGCATGGAGTTTCCTTAAAAGTGGCAGTTGCCGACAAGATTGACAAGATAAACACCATGTGAGGACGGAGCCTTTATTTGTACGACGTTTCGCTTATTACAGCTTTTTCAAGGGGGGAAGGAAGAGGAGGAGGAGGAGAAGGGGGGGGGATTTGACACTGGGAAAGGATGAGAATGCTGGCCCAAACGTCCGTGGGCGAAAAGTCCACCAAGGGTGGTTTAGATATTTAATATTTTGCTGGCCATGGGTATTAGGGGAATAATGTGAGGCGAGATGTTAAACATGCCCCTATTTTGCTCAATAGTGTTCGTTCCTTGAATGACTGCTGCTTCTAAACATTTCCTGCGGACTGGAAGAATGCAGAGCTGCTGATACGGGAACCAGACAAAATCAGCAGGAAATGTTTAGAAGCAGCAGTGTGTTATTAGAGGAGAATCTAACGCTAAACTCAAGAGAAAAGATATTGAACGTGAAGAGAGAATCTTGTCTGTTTTTAGCGAGAAGGACAATAATATTACGATAGGTTAGAGTTTCTACGAGCGCTGGCACATAATCTAAAATTTTGAGCTTTCAGTATATAATATTGCTTATTAAGTTAAATTTTTATATCCTTTTTGTATTTTTTAAGTATATCTTTATGTGTGTCCTAAATAAAAGTCTCTATCATTGTCTTTAAAGTATATTTTTATGTGTGTCTTGAATAAAAGTCTCCGATTTAAATTCTTGTATTTCTATCATTGTCTTTACATCAATTTTAGACTAATCGTCATTAGACCAAATAGTATATTGGACGAATCGGTTTTAGACGAATCGGTTTTAGACGAAATGATCTATTAGACCAATTGGCTTTGGACCAATCGGTATTAGACCAATCGTCGTTAGACCAATCGTACCAAACCCCTCCTCCATTACTTGGATTATTTTGTGTTCTTATATTAAATAAAAGAACCGGCGAAGGAGGCAACTGAAATATTGTAAGTAAAACTAGCTTAAACACACATACTCACACACACACACACACACACACACACACACACACACACACACACACACACACACACACACACACACACACACACACACACACACACACACACACACACACACACACACACACACACACACACACACACACACACACACACACACACACACACACACACACACAGAACTGACTTGTTGATTATAGAATCATGAGAGGTATGGAAGTCCTTGATAGAGAAGATTTACTAAATTCATAAATTGGGATAAGAGAAATACAAGGGGACATGGAAGGAAGCTCAAAAAGGACAGTTTTAGAGGAGACCTGAAAAAGAACAGCTTTCTCCACAGAGTGGTGGGTGTATGGAACAAACTAGAGGAAACTATAGTGTGTACAAAATCCATGCACGAATTTAGGAGCAATTTAGACACTGCGAGATACAGAGACGGGACACTACGAGCGTAGCTCCCCTTTCCCTAAGATACAACTAGGTAAATACACACACAAAAAATGCGTAGCAAAGTTGCCACATTGTTATTATCTCCTTTACGAACTCCAGCATATGTACATGGATGGGGTGGTGTGGGAGGTAAATCCAAGGGTAATGGGCAGGGGGATTGGATATGGTGAAAGTAAATGAAGAAAAGTGGGAGGTAAACCACATGTCGTTTGCTGACGACACTGCTCTTGTGGCAGGACCAGAGATGTTAAGGAAGTTAGTCATGGAGTTTGGGAAGGTGTGGAAGAGGAAAAAGTTGAAAGTAAATGTTGATAAAAGTAAGGTGATGAGATGTAAAAGGGGAGAGGATGACAACAATTTGGAAGTGTATACATCACTATAACCACATCACCATTCCCATAAATCATGTGAGCGGTGTCACAATCATCACCCAGACATTCTGTCGCCAGAACATCCGCTCTGACAAGCTGACTCAACAGTTGTCGAGCACTCGGAACCAAGATACACACACAGACATACGAACGCACACATAAATGCGGTCAATCGCCAATTCCGAATGATACACGACAACACAGTAGTAATCAACCCTTGCCCCCTGGATATATTATACAATATAAAAAAGGATATAAGAAATAATTTATGAACTAACAACAACCATGTAAAGGGCCGGATTTTCCTATTAAAATTGTTTTCAAGGTGACTAAAGAGCACCTCAGAATTTTACAGACTCGGCACTTCCTCCCACAAAAACGGAGTGCAGAGCTCCAGGGTCGGTCGGTGTCTGACGTGCCCTGTGTATCATAATGTACAGAACTGTGCGTGAACTGTGTAAATAAAGTGAAGAAACTGAAGGGGGGTACACAGGTAGCTACGTAGTTGGCTACAGAAGTGAGTATTAAAAAAAGAAAGAGGATGAATAACTTTAGGTACTTGGGGCTGCATATGGTGGGAAGGAGAGAAATGGAGGTGGTGGTAGATTGTAGACTGAGAGAAGCCAATAAGTGCCTTGGGGTATTAAAAAGTATAATGAGAAATAGACTTTTGGAAATGGGTGCTAAGAAGAGATTGTATGAAGGAGTGATTGTGCCGACGGTACTACATGGATCATACGAGAGGAAGAGTTTAAATGTATTTGATATGAAATATCTGAGAAGTATGGTAGGTGTTACAAGGTTGAATAGAAAGAGAAACGAGGAGGTGAGGAGGAGAGTGGGGGTGAAAAAGGAGACGGGAGATAGGGTTGATTATAGAGTATTGAGATGGTTTGGACACATGGAAAGAATAAGTGAAGAAATATTAGTAAAACAATGTGGAAGGCAGAGGTGGATGGAGTGAAAATGAGGATGCGACCGAGGATGAGATGGATGGATGGGGTGAAAGGGACATTGAGGAAGGGAGAGAAAAGGCAGGAGAAAAGGGTGAATGGAGAATGGCTGTGTATGGATGATACTGTGATACATAGAAAGGAGTGGGTGGGG
>NW_027467710.1:4215281-4225281 GCF_046742065.1 Oratosquilla oratoria
CTTTATTCTGAAAAATCTCCAGTGGCTCTAAAGCATATCGAGGAAGTTGAATTAAGGCAGGGGAGAGGTAATCAACAACAGAGCGTATAAAAGTAATATAGACAGTTCTGGCCACGGGGATGGAGATACCGGAAGAGTTGTTGGTGAGCCACTGGAGAGGCCGGAGCCGACGTTGGAGACGATCTAGCAATTCACGAATTACGGTATGGGATTGACGCCGGGCAGAAAGAGTTTCCGAGATTCGTACTGGTGCACCAAGGTAGCAGTACTGGGAGCTTAGTGGGATGATGCAGTCTCCAATCATGAACTCTGGCAGCGTGGCAGGAGGGCGGTAGGAGAAAATTCTGCTCTTCTGTGGGGAAGCAACAAGGCCACAGTTAGCAGAAGCTTGGGAGAGAGAAGTAAGAAAGAGTTGTAGGTGTGTTGGGGAGGTAGAGTGAATACATAGATCATCTGCATAGCATGTAATTGTGACCTCAGGAATAGTGGACAAAGACGTGAGGAGACGATGCATAAGTATATTAAAGAGAAATGGACTTAGTACCCCTCCTTGAGGAGTGCCGAGATGAAAATCCCGTGAGGAGCTGTAGGCACCGCTAAAGAAGACACGGGAGGTCCTGTTACTGAGGTAGCCCTTAACCCATCGTAGTAATTTACCCTTAATTCCAAAGTCAATTAATTGATCTAAAATAACGTCTCGGTTTGCTATATCAAATGCACTTTTTAGATCTATAAATGCCACAACACTGTCACGGGAGAGGCGAGAATATAAGTCGACGAGGCAGTGATGGGTGCTGCGTTGGGGTAGAAAGCCGAAGAGACGTGGAGAAAGGCGATCTTGTAGTTGGTACATCAGTCGGGTGAGCAAGATTCTTTCCATTACTTTGCAGAAGCAGGATGTAAGGGAGATGGGCCTGAAATTTGCTGTACCGGGCTTGGGTATGGGGATTATTGTACTCGTGGTCCAGGCATGTGGGATATATCCATCTCGTAGACACATATTGTAGAGGCGAAGGAGGGGGTTACCGGGTACACGGTGCAGTAATCGTAGCACATTGTAGGTAATGCCATCATCCCCAGGGGACGTGGCTTTACCTCTCAAGAGAGCACGTCGTAGTTCATCTTCAGTGATTGGTATATTTTCTTCATCCTCCTCTTGCAGCAGAGCATGTACTAAGCGGAGTCCACGAGCAAAAGCACCGGAGGAGAGGGCATCCTGGACGGGGGTAGGTAGGTTGGCAGTGTTGGACTGGTTTGACCACGTGTCGATGAGCTGTTCGGCAAATACGGTGGGGGAATGATGACGGGCAGTAGCAGGAGTCTTCTTAATTACCCTGCGAATAAGGTGCCACATGGAGGCTACACTAGTTTGGTGATTAATTCTGTCCGTGAATCTCTTCCAGGAGTCAGTACTTACACATTCTAGGAGGGTTGTCAAATCGTCTCTGGATTGCTGGTAACGATGAAGTAGTTCAGGAGATGGGTTAGTTTGGAACATGAGTCCAACGCGCTCCGCTTCTTTCTGTGCGTCCTGAAGTCGGGTGTCTAGGTACCACGAGTGAGGAGGAGGGCGACGTTGGAGGTGGGGTCGTGATACGTAAAGCCTGTAAAAGTCGTGGGTGGCGGAGACAAGGCTATTGTATAACTGGTCGGGGGAGTAACAGTCTAAGTGAGGTAGTATGCAGGTCATGTATGAAATGTACGTCGGGCAGTATTTGGGGGGTATGGTGAGGCGTAGGCGTGTGATAGGGGGTGTAGGTATCGTAGGAAGAGAATAGTGGAAGAGAAGAGCAATATGGTCTGAGAATAATGCAGGTACTGAGGAGCACTGGATGCGGGATGATACCAAGCCAGAGGTGAGGACGTGGTCCAGGGTGCCTCCCCGGGAGTGTGTGGCGCCACCTGTGTCCCAGCGGGTCAGATGATGTTGTCGGATGAAGGATAGTAGGTGAACACCAGGGCGGTTAGTGGTGCCAGGACGATCTCCCAATGCAGGATGTCGAGCATTGAAATCCCCTGCGTATATTATACCTTTGATCGTAGGTGGTGGAAGAGTGGTTGGACGAAGAGTGCGGGAGCAGAGTAGATATTGCAGAGCTGTAGGATTCCGCCCCCAATTTCTATCTCGAAGAGTTGGAATGTTACGTCAGGGTCTGTAGAGGAGCGCAGAAGACGGTGTATCAGTGTATTGTGTATGTATGTTAGAAGACCGCTGTCAACTATCACCAAGACTTTCCACCTGCAACGGGATACGGCCGAGGTTAAGATGGCTGCACTCACCTCTCGATTCATCTACATATCAAGACAACGCACAGACATCCTGGACCGAGTTACTACAAATGAATTTATGTCACTGCCTCTTCTCCCTCAAGACTCCCCCGAAAGACCTCGTAAGTACCCCCAATACCTGCTCACTCGCTATCCCGTTGACGTGGATCACAAGCTTGCCCTACAGCTCCCAGGAGTACACTCAGCCAGGCGCTTCATGCAGAACGGTACCCCCATCAACCGCATTGTTATTGTGTGGAGCCTCCCCGAAACACCCCCCGACACCATTACCTTTGACTTCCTCCCTCTCCTCCCCCCGTGTCAAGTCCAATGACTCCGTGACGACCGACCCTGGTGCTACAGGTGTTGGGGTATCGGTCACATATCCAGGTACTGCTCCGCCTCCCCTAAGTGTGCCTGGTGTGCCGCCGCCCTTGATTCCATAGTATGTCCCGTCCGAAGTGTGCCCCCGCCTCCATCAGCGACTACTTCCACCTCTGAACCTCCACCACAGCCGAACCCATCACAATGGAAGTGCCCCCGAGGTCTACAGCCAGGTGTCAACGTCTGGCACGGCTGTACTCGGCGCAAGACCCAGACCAATGGCCCCACCTCAGCCCCACCACGTCCTCCCGCCCGGACTGTTCTCTCTGCTCCCACCCCCCCTCAGCAAGACGCTGCCCTCCGTAAGGCCGTTGCAGCCCTTCAGGCGCGATGTGCAGCACTCGAGGACCGCTTCACCAGATACTTCATTAACCGTTCCTATATATCTCCAGTTACAAGATTATGTTGTCTTTCATATGGTGTGTAAGAGACTAGTAGATAAAGGTAGACAAGTAAGGTAGATAGAGGGATAGGTGGTGACAATATCATTTTATGAGTTAGACGTTTGGTAAACAATAGCCGCGAAGGAGTTACATAATCTCGCTCTTGGTTTGAAGTTTACAAACAACCGTTAGGGACCAGATTTTAATGTTGATGTGACAATATGTAAACTAAGCCATTCATGCATTGATATCGTGATTGCTTGTGTAAGCAGTATTGCTTAAGACGTTGTAGCATTCTTTCTGATTGGAGAAATAGTGGAGGAGGAGAAAAAATTATTGGTTCACGGAAGTTAAGTCACTCCCGTAAGGGAAGCACTTAATTGTAACAGCAAAAATCATTGGACTAAGAAACTCGTGACGTCGGTGTAGAGGTGACGTAGGGAATGGATTGAGGACAAGCCGATTGAGGACAAGCCGAGTGTAATATTATTCGGGAAGAAAAGAAGAAAAAAATTACCTCCGTTTAATTCACTCCATAAAGAAACTTTACTTACTTCCTACAGAAAGATATGATGAAAGCCATACTTAAGACAGTGATGAAAAGAAAGTTGAAAGTGAAAGAAGAAATACAAAACTATAGAATGGAACAGTAATCAGAGGTAAACTAGTAGTAACGGAGAGATGGAGGTAAAAGTGGCGAAAGCTAAGGAAATAACAAATGAATTGAACTCTCCGAAAAGACTGGTGAGTGCAAGATACGGCTACAAGTGTACAGGTACACCAATCTACAGTGTACGCAACCACAATCACGCAGTGCACAAACGCAACCACAATCATGACCACAACTACGCAGCCACACCCATGCTGACTTGGAGGGAACCACTACAAGCAACATTGAACGAAGGGGTCTACAACCACTACAAGCAACAGTGAACGAGGGGCGAGGAAGACGTGGTTAATGTACGTGTGAAGGACGAAAGTACGTTGAGGAAACCTACGAGGAGGCAGTCAATTCAAATCGAAGGTATGAATACAAGTGGTATTTTGAGGCATGAGGTTCTTACCTCGAATGTCAATATTCCCAAATTCACAGGTGATGAAAACGCGTTGGGACTTAATAGGTTTCTCAGTTTGATTGACACTTTAGTAATTAAATAAAAGTATTACAGATGAAAAATGGAAAATAGAAATTTTAAGAGAATGTAGGTATTCATTAAACTTTTTAAGTTAAAGTGTGATCAGGACCTTATCAGGTTTTTGGTTAGAATGATAAAGATAGTAAAAACAAGTAAATCAGACACAGAATATTTTGCAAAATTTAAAATATGGTCTAAGGACATTGAATTCTACAATGAAAGATTCAAATTGGATAGAAAGATCTATTGACAACATGAAAGTTTCTCAGGCAATTAATTAATCACATTTGCCTAGCTAGCAAACAGCTTCGACGATTTAACGTAAGAATAGCCGTATAAAGATCTTCAGGCAACTATGAATTTAGGGGAGGTAGATTATCTTCTTCAAGAGTATAATAAATCTAAAGCAATTAGTGCATATGTGATGACTGTGGGAATGCAAGAACAGAAAGAAACTAGAAACTCTAGAAATGATTATAGAATATGATCTGAACATAGAGCTAGAAACAGTTCAAGGAATGCTAGAATTAAATGTTACAATTGTAATACCTGGGGGCATAAAGCACAAGAGTGTTTTTATGAAACTATTTGTAGGAACTGCAAATACGAGGGTCATGATGAATGTCAGTTTTGAAATCCACATTTCTATATGTATCACCAGAAGATAGGGCATAGAAAAGAGGAATGTAGAAATTTTCGTATGCATCCCGAAACATGAGAAAAAACAAATAAAAAACACACACAAAACAAAACAAAACTACAGAGCTATCCATAGAAATGCACATTGACATTATTGTGTTAGGGATAAGAGTCATAGAAGGGTGAAAGAAAACCCCAACATCAAAGATAGTTGTAAACTGATTATAACAATTGGAAAGACTTTTGTAGGATCTTTCATTGTTGGTTGAGTGTTCAATAAACCTATTCAAATATTTATCAATACATGATCTGTAGTTAATGTTATAAATAGTAGATTTTTAAACCAATTGAAACCAGGAGTGAAAATCTTAGAACCAATCTATTACTCATTGCAAGGAGTAATTGGAAACCAATTAAAAGCATTAGGTAAGGTTGAATTAGAAGTCATCTGATATAAAAATGAACATTTGCACATTTCAGTGATAGTTGTAGAAGAATCTGTCTTCCCAGGAGATTTACTGATACGATATGCAATTATGAGGAAAGAGGGCATGCTCATATGTCTTGCTGAGTTAGGGATCTTAGTGAAATCACAGTTAATCCCATTTTTTAATCAACCAGATTTAAAGCCAGTGAGAGAAATAGATAGGAAATATAACAACTACATTTTAGATAGCGAGGCAGAGTGGTCCAGACTATCAGAAAATAAAGTATCATATAGTGAAACCAACTTAGATGTTCAAGAAATCCCAGAAATTACTAATTCATCAACTAGTAATGAAGCTTTGCTAATTGTGGAAGGTGGCGTAATAAAGTCGACATTATCACACTCCAGAGGAATTAACAGGGTAGAGCTACAGTTGGAAGAAATCATTGTAGACTCTGAAATATTAACCATCCCAGAATCAATTAGATTAGAAGGCTTGAAATTGTACTCAGGGATTTATAAATCAAATAAGAACACGGTAAAATATTACTGATTACTACTTTGAATAAAGACAAAGTCTTAAGAAAAGGTACAAAAATAGGATGCTTTCAAGTTTGTACAACCCATTAAAATTTTAAATGAGAGTATTGAGGAGGTGGAATTACTAACTTTATCAATCTGTTCAGTTCAGGAAGAAACAGAGTTGGAAAAGAAATACAAGAATCAACTAGAACCTACTAGTTGTCCTGAGTTGGATGAAAGCTTAGTTGCTTTGCTCTTGAAGCACAATAAAGCAATTGCTTTGCCGGGGGACGCCTTAGGCAAAACAACTGTTTTAAAACATCAGATCAAATTAAAACCAGGGACTCAACCTATCTATATACCTGCCTACAGATTACCACATTCTAAACTAGCCATTGTAGATAAATTGATCACTGAAATGTTATCGCAGGATATTATTGAACATAGTAAAAGTGAGTGGAACTTCCCTCTGATTCTGGTGCCAAAATCAGATGGTACCATGCGTCCAGTTATTGATTATAGGTAATTGAATAAGTATACCATACGCAAATGATTACCATTACCTGTAATAGGGGACATTCTTAGAAGTTTGGGAACTGAAAATAGGTATTTTAGCACTATAGATTTCAAATCTGCTTTTTGGCAAATAGAGTTGCATGAAGACTCACGGGAATTCATAGCATTTTCTTCTCCAACGGGATCCTATGAGTTCAAACGAATGCCATTATGGTTATGTAGTTGTCCAATAGCTTACGTGAGATTAATGAATACAGTTCTACATGGGTTGTAAGGAAACAGTGCTAGTGCATTTATAGATGATATCTTAATAGTTACCGAAACAGCGACTAATCACTTTAAGGAATTAGATTTGATATTCTCAAGACTAGTTGAAGCGGGATTGAAAGTGAAACTTGAAAAATGTAAGTTTTTGCAGGACAGTGTTATTCATTTGGGACATAAGATAGACAGGCAAGGACTTAGTACAGTAATTTCAAAGGCTGAAGCAATAAATAATTTTTCAGTTCCAAAGAATGTAGTAAAAGTTAGAAGTTTCGTGGAATTGACAGGATATTATAGGAAATTTATGCAAGGATACGCAGGCATAGCTAATCCATTAAGTACTTTGTTGAGGAAAGACTCAAAGTTCATGCGGGGACCTGCACAACAATAAGCCTCTGACAAGTTGAAAGACAAAACTTAGAGACAAGCACAGCTTAAATGGTTTTGGACAGGTATGAAGAAAGATATATATGATTATATAGAAAATTGTTTGAAATGTGCTAAGGTGAAAGGAAATACACCAAAACCTGCTCCTATGTTATCATATCCCATTCCGCAGAAACCTTGGGAAAGAGTTTACATAGATACATTGGAGTTACCTATGTCTGAGAATGGATATAAATATGTATTTGTTGCTATTGATTATCTTTCAAGATTTTGTATTTTACAACTCATTCCAAATAAGAAAGTGGAAAAAATTGCTTCAGTAATCTATGATCAGATAATCTGTAATTTCACTACACCTAAGATCTTAGTTTCAGATAATGGAACTGAATTTAATAACAAAATCTTGGAAGAATTATGTAGATTATTTAAGATCCAGAAGATCAACATTTTAGTGAATCATCCTCAGAGTAATGGAGTTGTAGAGAGGTTAAATAAGAAAATTATTACATGTCTTGGAGGTATGGTAAGTCCTCATAGTATAACTTGGGATACTTAGATTCCTTGTGTGAAATGTACTCTGAACGACCAAATTAACATAGCTGCAGGTAAAACACCCCATTTTATTATTTTTGGGGAGGACAAAATTCTTGCATATGAAGTCTTGATTGCAGAGCAGAGACCTGTGTATAATATAGATGATTACATTTCAAATAAGATACATACATTTCAAACTATGCATCAAAGAGCTAGGGAACATATGCAGGAGTATACTTAAGAGATAAAAAAGCAACAGCACAAAATAGCATATAAAATATAATTGAAGATAGGAGATTTTGTCATGGTCAAATTACATACACCTCATAAT
This sequence comes from Oratosquilla oratoria, assembly GCF_046742065.1. NCBI lineage: Eukaryota > Metazoa > Arthropoda > Malacostraca > Stomatopoda > Squillidae > Oratosquilla > Oratosquilla oratoria. Next base: position 4,223,073 of record NW_027467710.1, read on the forward strand.
AATCTTTCACCGAGGTACTCAGGTCCATTACAGGTAATTGAACTGCAGGTGGAAATAAATACAAGATCTTACACTTAGAAACTAGGGAATTATCAATTAGTCACTTAGATGATATAAAGAAGGTTAAGATACAATTTGGTGAGGAGGATACTTGTGACACCCAGTGTATAATTTATCAAAAATCTTGAAACCCAGAAAAGTATGGGGAATATGCTGATAATATCACACGGGAATTGAATATCAATCTTGATAATTTTTACAGATAGTATTCATATTGTTGAACTATATGATGCTTGATTGTGACGGGAGACCTGAACTACTGGAACCTTGGTGTGTCACACAGATGTACTACCTGGAGCCTAGGTCAGACATGAAGACCTGTAGCCTTGGTCAATCATGAAGACTCGGAAACTTGCCAATACATAAGGACAATGCCAATAAGTATTGAACCATTTTCTTTTGTGAAGCATTGAAAATTCTTATGCAGTGTGTGTCCTAGACAAAAAGTGAATTGTGTGTGAAACAAAAATGAAATTATGCAGAGACACTCTACTATGCTGTGTATATAACTGTTGTGACCTATCTCTTTAATACACGGTTCAACATCTTTGAAAAGATGAAAACATTCTCCATTGAAATCTAATGTTGCTGTTCTTAATCAAATTTCACAATCAGAAGGAGAAAGACATTAAATACTATTTTGTTTTGTGTCTTTTGTTGTCGTTGACATCTAATACTGGTGAACACATACCTGTTTGAATTATTTTCTTTTAAAAGTGCTACTGACAATAATGTTTTTTGGAAGGGTTACTTATTTCTTTGCTATGTGTGGCATATGTTTTGATGCCAGCATCCATTGAAGGATAATACTTTTAACATTTTTGCCAGTTTATGCAGATGTAGTTTTAAATATTTAGCTTCTTATATATGGTATTTTCCAAGTATATATTTTAGCGAGCCCTGTAGGAGTGCAGTAGAAAATGGTTGGTCGAGACGACAAAGGGTAGCTGCCGAGCCCTGTAAGAGACTAGTAGATAAAGGTAGACAAGTAAGGTAGATAGAGGGGTAGGTGGAGACAATTTCCTTTTATGAGTTAGATGTTTGGTAAACAATGGCCGCGAAGGAGTTGCATAATCTCGCTCCTCGTCTAAAGTTTATAAACAACCGCTAGGGACCAGATTTTAATGCTGGTGTGACAATATGTAAACTAAGCCATTCATGCATCGATATCGTGATTGTTTGTGTAAGCAGTATTGCTTAAGACGTTGTAACAGTCTTTCTGATTGGGGAAAGAATGAAGGAGGAGAAAAGATTATTGGTTCACGGAAGTTATGTCACATTAAGGGAGGCACTTAATTGTAACAGTAAAAATCATTGGACTAAGAAACTCGTGACGTCGCTGGGGAGGTGGTGAATTGAGATTCCCAGTGGAGAGTCCCTTATTGTAAATTGACAAGCCGAGTGTAATATTATTCGGGAAGAAAAGAAGAAAAATATTACCTACGTTTAATTCACCCTTAAAGAAACGTTACTTACTTCCTACAGAAAGATATGGTGAAATATATACTTACTTAAGACAGTGATGAAAAGAAAGTTGAAAGTGAAAGAAGAAATACAAAACCATAGAGGGGAACAGTAAACAGAAGTAAACCAGTAGACACAGAGAGACTGAGGTAAAATGGCGGGTTGAAACGTTACTCGGAGTCTACATGAATAAAGTGTTTATGTAATCTGACTCGGTTCACTGGGAGAGAAAAAAAGCGAAGAGCCTACGCCAGAAGGCGCTGAGTATCTGCGTCTGAAGCTGTCACCTTTGTCCTATTATACGCTTTAAGGAGTGTTGTCGTAGGTAACAGTCTTTGCTGGGAGTCGGAGAAGAATGCGGGATTCGAACCCCCAATTAAGCGAGTGGAAGTTAAGGATAACTAATGAATCTCGCAACTGTTACACGGGTGCATTATTGAGTTAGTTTTAGTCTATACTAACTAATCCTAGTTTATATCTACGAAATAAGGAAACTATCTTTAATGAAACTGTCGCTACAGGTGGAGTGAAAAAGAAATCATTGCTAATGGAGACATTGTAGCAAATCCTTTCACCGTGATAATGTCACTGATGACGTGTTGATGATATAGACTCTGGATATGGTTCCACCTAACTGTGCTAGGCGGTTTTATGCAGTAACGAGCGTGTGTGTGTGTGTGGGGGA
>NW_027467710.1:4227781-4230281 GCF_046742065.1 Oratosquilla oratoria
TGGCCACTAAGGCGGGGTTAGGGACTTTCCCGGTGTTGCCACATCTCAACAGATAACACGGCCCGCCCGGCTCGCCCACCCACCCACCCACCCGCCCTCTCTCTCTCTCTCTCTCTCTCTCTCTCTCTCTCTCTCTCTCTCTCTCTCTCTCTCTCTCTCTCTCTCTCTGTATATATATATATATACACACACACATATATATACATATATATATATATATATATATATGTATATATATGTATATATATATATATATTTATCCATGGCGAGAATGTGCGTGTGGATGCAATGTTTTCTGAATGCAGTGTGGGGGCATGGCCAGAGAAGGAATAGAGTGGCAACGTCGCTCTCTCCCGCACATATGCCATGTCCACGAATCGAGGAAACGAAACCTTTGTATAGAAAACATTGCTTTGATTTATACCTCAGTGGTGGTGTGTGACAAAAAATTATAATATAATTATATGTGTAACACATTATAAATCATAAAATAAAGTTTAAAATAAAATAGAATTATAAGATAATTATATGTGGCAACACAGGGGGAATCTCCGTGCTCCGCCCTAATGGCCAGTTTTCGATGCACCGAGTATAGTGGGGTGGGCGATCCTGTCTTGCACACGACGATGCACGATAGTGTACGCTCAAGGAGTGGGGGAGTGGGGAGAGAAATAGCGATCATAGTTGGGGGTGGCCACAGAAACCGTCTCTCCATAGCTAGACAAATAAATAAGCAAATTGATATTAAAACAAAATAGATCAATAGATAAAAAAAAAATATATAAAGAAATAAATAAAAAATAGACAAACAAATGAATGACATAAATTAATAAGGAAATAAATAATAAACAGGTTATTAGGATAGTAAATGAGTAACTAAATGAAGTGGCAGTATTAAAGGTGGTTTTCCTCCCACATCCTATCTCCATCGTCCATTTGAAATAACTAGAATAAGACTTATCATACAGAAATCTAGACTTTTCTAATAACATTTCAACAGTATGTCTAAATTCGTTTAGGTTTACAATCTCTTGGTTCATCATTCAGCTTTGCTATATATGACGGAAAGATAATTTGATATTCAGAAATTTGAAAAATGAAATATTGTAACCGAAGTCGTTTTTACTCAGACGAACTCTCAAATGACGGCGCTGGTGAAGCCCATTTAAGCCGAGTGTGATAATTCCTTTAGGCAGGTTCTGATTTGGGAGCGTCTACAGTCCATCGTGTGATCACCTCATAGACCCCACCATGGAAGGCACTGTAGGCCATACCGCCACAGGAAGAGCTTGATCCCTTCGGGACTGCTGGGCCAGACAGTCTAGGGCAGAAGTTTTCAAAGTAGGGGTCCCGACCTCAAGAGAGGTCGAGAGGGAATTTTGAAGAGTCTCGAGATCCTAGAACCCCTCCTACTTCCCCCTCCTTCTCCTCTTCCTCCTTTTGCTCCCACTAACCATTCTAACGCATTTAGTACCTGTCAGCGTTGTACATACATAGACAGGCAAGCAGATATTTTGTTGTTGGGGAAGTGGGTCGCGAAGCTATCGAAGTGATATCCAGGGGTCGCAGCCAATAAAGTTTGAGAACCGCTGGTCGAGGGAATGAAAACAACAACAGCAGGTAGGTATGTACAATGATACGAAAGTCATAGTATAAGGTAACATTTTATTGTCTTCTAGGATACCATACAGTCAGGTCAGATTAGGTCATACCTTACTCAGAGTCAGTGAATAGGCCCATAAGGGGAAGGAGGGTTATAAGACGGGGGTGGGGGTGTATAGGTGGTGGGGGGGGGGCGGGAAGAGGGGGCTGAGGCAGGATACTGAGCCTCCCCCTCGAATCTGACGTCGGCGACGAAGCCTGCGGAGTGGTCGGCGTTGTAGGTGACGATCTGAGTTCTACCGTCCGGGAGCTGGACTCGGTACTCGCCCTGGACGTTCTTGCCGTCCGAGTTCTCGCTGTGACCGAAGTTGTTGCCTTCGTAGTCCTGGACGTTGTAGCCGAACTGGTGGGGCATGGGCTGAGGTGAGAAGATTTGGAGCCAATTTAGCGGATTTGCGGGTTTGGGAATTAGTGGATTTGCTGATTGGTTGAATAGCGAATTAGTTGGTCTTTTTATTGGCTGATTAGCGAAGAAGCGGATTTGTGAAGTAGCTGATTTTGAAATTTGTTGATTTCATGATTTGCTGACAGCGGAGTAGCGGAAAAACTGATTTGATGATTAGCGGAGTAGTGGATAAACTGATTTATTGATTAGCAAATTAGCGTCTTTGCTGATTTACGGATATATAAATAAGCGGATTTGCGAATATCTGAATTAGCATATTTATGGATCAGTGAATTTGTGAAATCTCGAAAGAGGGGATTTATGGATTAGTGAATATGCGAAATGGCTAATGTGTGAATTGTCGACTTTGCGGTTTCGCGAATTAGTGAATTAGCGAATTCGACAGCAGGTCTTTCCGTATAATGCGTATCAGCTGACTGTGAAGTGTGGTCT
>NW_027467710.1:4240281-4255281 GCF_046742065.1 Oratosquilla oratoria
GGGAAGGCTTATGTGAGGGTCTCGATTGAGAGGATTAGGAGAGGAACAAAGGGAGTAATTGGTGAGGAACAGTGTGGGTTTAGGACAGGTAGGGGTTGTGTAGATCAGATTTTTGTGGTAAGATAGATATGTGAGAAAGCTATAGGAAAAGGTAAGGATGTTTTTTGGGCTTTTATGGATCTGGAAAAGGCTTATGGCAGGGTAGACAGGAAGGCACTGTGGGAGGTACTGCAGATATATGGGATAGGAGGAAAGCTGTTAAGAGCAGTCAAGAGTTTTTACGAGAGTAGTAGAGCTTGTGTTAGGATTAGAAACGGAGAAAGTGAATGGTTTGGGGTAAAGGCGGGACTTCGTCAGGGAAGTGTTATGTCGCCCTGGTTATTCAATCTTTACATGGCTGGGGGTGGTGCGAGAGGTGAATGCAAGGGTAGTGGGTCAGGGGTTGGAGATGGTTAAAGAAAATGGAGAAAAGTGGGAGGTGAGCCAGTTGTTGTTTGCTGACGACACTGCGCTTGTAGCAGGATCAGAGGAGGGATTGAGGAAGTTAGTGACAGAGTCTGAGGTGTGTGAAAGAAGGAAGCTGAAGATAAATGTGGGTAAAAGTAAGGTGATGAGATATACAAGGTGAGAGAGTGACAGCAGGATGGAAGTGAGCATTAAGGGTGAAAGACTGGAGGAAGTGGATAGTTTTACATATTTGAGTGCGAATGTGGCAGGAAAGGGAGGAGTGGGGGTGGAGGTAGAATGTAGATTGAGAGAAGCGAGTTAATGCCTTGGTGGATTAAAAAGTGTAATGAGAAATAGACATCCGGGAATGGATGATAAGAGGAGGCTATATGAAGGAGTGATTGTGCCAACAGCATTGTACGGGGCAGAAACATGGAACATGAGAGACAGGATGCAGGGATGACCCGTCATCCAGGAGGTGCCAAGATGGGAGGGAGTGGAATATATAGGAAATGGAATGGGTGGGAGTGGTTTCTATGCCTTTTTCTTTTTGGCTACCCCCCGTGTAGGGGGAAAAGCCTTTTGTGTATGTATATGTATGTATTATTTGTTTTGTTATCATTTGTCTGTTTGTTTATTATTATTTGCTTGATTCTCATTTATCATTAGTTATATGTGAACCTATTTTTGTTTACTGTTTACCTGTTTTTTATTATTTAACTATACCTATGCATTTATTTGATCTATTATTAATGACTTTATTATACTTTTTATTTATTTTTTTATACATCATTATTACTTTTTTTTCGCATCCGACCTTGATATGGACCAAAAGGTCTCCTGTCGGCATACTCTGCCTTTGTAATCCTTTGTAATTTTTGTGATATATATATATATATATATATATGTATATATGTATATATATGTATGTATGTATATATATATATATGTATATATATATATATATATATATATATATATATTATATATATATACATGTATATATATATATATACTCCTGGCAGATCGAAGAAGTCGAGAGAAGGGTCGCGTTCAGGGTGATAGTGGGGTGGGCGATCTTGTCGCGCACACGACGATGGACGATAGTGTACAGTCAAGGGGTGGGGGATGGGGCGAGAAATAGGGATCAGATTTGGGGGTGGCCACAGAAATCGTCTCTCCATAGCTAGACAAATAAACAAAAAAATTAATATTAGAATAGAATAAATCAATAGATAAAAAGATAAAAATTAGACAAACAAATGAATAAAATAGATTAATAAGCAAATAAATAATAAACAAGTCATTAGGATAGTAAATGAGTAACTAAATGAAGTGGCAGTATTGAAGGTGTTTTTCCTCCCACATCCAACGTCCATTTGAATAATAAGAATATGACTTATCATACAGAAATCTAAACTTCTCCAAGAATATTTCAACAGTATGCATAACACTCGTATAGGTTTAAAATCTCTTGGTTCATCATTCAGCTTTGCTATATATGACGGAAAGATAATTTGATATTCAGAAATTTGAAAAATGGAATATTGTAACCGAAGTAATTTTTACTCAAATGAACTCTCAAATATCGGCGCTGGTGAAGCCCATTTAAGCCGAGTGTGATAATTCCTTTAGGCAGGTTTTGATTTGGGAGCGTCTACAGTCCATCGTGGGATCACCCCATAGCCCCCAGCACGGAAGGCATTGCTGGCCAAACCGCCACAGGAAGAGTTTGATCCCTTTGGGACTGCTGGGCCAGACAGTCTAGTGCAGAAGTTTTCAAAGTGGGGGTCCCGACCCCCAGAGAGGTCGAGAAGGAATTTTGAAGAGTCGCGAGATCCTACAACCCCTCCTACATCTTCCTCCTTCTCCTCCTCCTCCTCTTCTTCCACTACCAATCCTAGCACGTTTAGTACTTGTCAGCGTTGTACATAATAGACAGGCAAGCAGATATTTTGTTGCTGGGGAAGTGGGTTGCGAAGCTATCGAAGTGATATCCAGGGGTCGCAGCCAATAAAGTTTGAGAACCCCTGGTCTAGGGAATAAAAACAACAACAGCAGGTAGGTATGTACAATGAAACGAAAGTCATAGTATGAGGTAACATTTTATTATCTTCCAGAATACCATACAGTCAGGTCAGATTAGGTCATACATGACTCAGACTCAGTGAGTAGGCCCATAAGGGGAAGGAGGGTTATAAGACGGGGCTGGGGGGCTGTAAGAGGGGGCTGGGGGGCTGTAAGAGGGAGCTGGGGGGCTGTAAGAGGGGGATGGGGCAGGGTACTGAGCCTCCCCCTCGAATCTGACGTCGGCGACGAAGCCTGCGGAGTGGTCGGCGTTGTAGGTGACGATCTGAGTTCTACCGTCCGGGAGCTGGACTCGGTACTCGCCCTGGACGTTGTTGCCGTCCGAGTTTTCGCTGTGGCCGAAGTTGTTGCCTTCGTAGTCCTGGACGTTGTAGCCGAACTGGTGGGGCATGGGCTGGGGTGGGAAGATTTGGAGCCAATTAGTGAATTTAACGGATTTACGGATTTAGGGTTTGCGAATTAATGAATTGAGTAGATTTACGGATTTGTGGATTTGCAAATTAGTGGATTTGCTGAATGGTTGATTAGCGAATTAGGGTATTTTCTATTATATGATTTGTGGATTTGTGATTAGTGAATTAGCGGATTTGCGAAGTAGCGATTTTTCAGGTTTGCTGATTTGTTGATTAGCGGAGTAGTAGATAAACTGATTTCCTGATCAGCGGAGTAGCGGATAAGCCGGTTTGCTGATTAGAAAATAAGCGGATTTGCTGATTTACGAAATCACAGATTAACAGATTTGAGGAATTACGGATCAACGAATTTTCGAAATCACGAAACAGGGGATTTGCTGTTTTATGGATTAGTGAATTTGCAAAATAGTGAACTCATGAACTATTGAATTTTTGGATTCATTCACGAATTAGTGAATTAGCGGATCCGAAAGCAGGTCTTTCCGTATAATGGGTATCAGCTGACTGTGAAGTTTGCACACTTTAATATTGTAACAAAGAGTTCGGGAGTCGACTAAAACCAAATAGAATCGTGTGGCGATAGTTAGAAAAACTCTAAAAGTAGTTTTGTTGCATTATGAAGTGAGGAGCGGGCAACCGCGCTGAGGCCAAACTGTAGGTTTAAGAAGGATATAGGCATGAACTGGTTTACCAACAGAATGGTTAACGAGTGGAATAGTAGTGCGCGCTGAAACTATTGGTTGTTTTAAGAGAAGATCAGATAACTTTACGGATGCGGATGACAGGTGGTAAGGGAAATTGAACTTTGTAGCGTAGGCCTTGTGGTTTCATGCAGTCTGTCTTCTCCATTCTTTGGTTATTATGTTCTTATGTTAAGCTATAGGATCGGCGATGGAGACAACTGAAATATTGATATACAGCTACATTACTACTTCTTCGAGGCCGCTCAGGTGAGACATCTTGCGGAGGCTTCATGTAATACATTATCGCTTCAACCGGTAACCTAATTGTTATGAATCCCGTGACCTGTTTCAGCCAATGACAGTGCGCCAACTTAGTTCTGAATTGGTTTGTGCCCAGTGTGGGTGTTTAGTCTGAAGATTGTGATTTTTTTCTTGTGTGTAAAAACTGGAGGTTCTATTCCTTTTGAAAGGACCACGGCGTTCTTCCAAGTATTATTTTGTCAATCGTGTGGTGAATGCAAGTTTGCGTTAAAGTGTTTTGTCCAGCCAGTAATAGAAATGACTTAGGGGTTGTAGGGAAGCGAAGGTACGGTGTACGATGCACAACTAAAATTATTTCTATTTCTTATATTCATTCTCTACATTAATAGAGACATAACCTATTATACATTTTTGACCGCATATCGTGGGTGCACCCTTCAGGCGTATACCACGTGGTTCCCAAAACCCATTTCTGCCATCACTGGTTTCATAAATGAACCCTCAAGAACAAGATTCCCTTGCGCTCTCCAGACTGCTGGACAAGTCCATTCACACTGTACCTAAGGTAACTTCCAAGGTGTTTCTCAAGTTCTTTACTGCGGACTAGCTAGGTAGCTCATTTCCCTTTCATTTTAGTTCCTTATGGATGAAGGGCCATTCCTATCTCCCGCCCATTGTCCGAGTCAGAAGCAATGTAGTGAGACACATCACATCCAGCAGGGCAAGTCGCTTCATTTACATGGCGACCCTCCCTACCCGTCCTATCATGCGAAAGTAGAGAGGACGAGTAAGTGTAAGAAGAAACATAAGTTTATTCGGAAAGTTGATGACAATTGGAAAATTGGGAAGCGAATAATCTCTTTCGATTTGAATTTGTTGTTCTAGTGTGCTACAGACTTTGTGACAGAGTCAACACAGAAAATCTTAATATATTTGTCCTCGGGAAAAGGAACCATGCATAATTCGAATTGAGGCGGGATTCTTAATGTATTTTGTGTTAGTCAAAATCATGAAGCATATCTTGACTAGGCCAATGAAATCCTGCCTTACCTTCAGTTTTCACCATATTCTTTGTAGACAACAATGTGTGAACGAAGAATTATATTTTTTCTTGAGTTTGTTAGTATTTCTTGAAGCTATTCAATCTAATAATTGTTTTATTTTTTACTTTGTTTTCTTTGTTTTCTTTTTGGCTACCTCCCGTGTAAGGGGGAAAAAGCCTTTGGTATATGTATGTATGTATGTATGTATGTATGTATGTATGTATATATGTATGTATGTATGTATGTATGTATGTATGTATGTATGTTTTCTTTGTTAAGACAACAACATACGTACCGGATACTGGGGTTCGGGTTTGTAGGAAGGTGAGGGAGGATTGTAAGACGGTGGAGGGGCGCCGTAGGATGGGATCTGGTCAGGTAGAGCCGTCACAACAGATATGAGGCAGACAGCAGCGAATACCTGAAATTGGTAGACGAGAAGACTATATGTATATATATATATATATATATATATATATATATATATATATATACTGTATACACACACATACACACACACACACACACACACACACACACACACACACACACACACACACACACACACACACACACAGATATATATATATATACATATGTATATACATATACACACACACACACACACACACACACACACACACACACACACACACACACACACACACACACACACACACACACACATATATATATATATATATATATATATATATATATGTATACATATATATATACATACATATTCACACACACTGAATGGTCCCCAGTGCAGATCTTATATGCCTCCGACGAGCGCATTGTCAGTCTCGTTCGTGATGACATGGAATTAAAAGTAAAAAGGTAATGTGGTTGAAAAAAAGATATATACATGTGTATATATACATATATATATATATATATATATATATATATATATATATATATATGTATATATATATATATATATATATATATATATGTCCAGCCATTATGAATATTTGTAGAACTGGTCGAACGATCCTAACAGAACTTGGCGGACACAGACAAAAGACCCTACTTCGCATAAGTGAGCAGCCATACCCCCATGTGACAGCTCAATTACCCACCCAGCCAGACATAGTTGAATGAAGGTGTGTACTGTTTGACCGTAGCATTGACAATGACTGAGCGAATAGATCAGCGAATCTACATAAAATTTTGTTGCAAACTTTAACATTCATCAGTGGAAAATATACGAATGATTCAATGAGTGAAGAACAGATGAAAATGTGGTACAAAGGCGAAGCATACCGACAGGAGACCTTTTGGTCCATAACTAGGTCGGACGTGAAAAAATAAAAATATTGATAAATGAATAAGTAAAAAAATAGAAGTTATAATGGTATAAATGATAATAGATAAAATAAATAAATAGATAAATGCATAGGTATAGTTAAATAGTAAACATACAGATAAATAGTGAATAATAATAAATTGACATATAACTAATAATAAAGGAAAATCAAGCAAATAATAAACAGACAGATAATAACAAACAAATAATACAAAATAAATGGCAGTCATTACAGCATCTTGCTTAGGTGTTTATCTAAACGAATCTTAAAGCTTCGAACTGAAATACATTGCACTGCCTCTGCAGGAAGTTTATTCCATTCATTAACTACACGGTTGGCGAAGTTGTTTCTACCCACTTCCAAATTAAATCCATTTCTTAACAGTTTCAGACCATCATTTCTTGTCGGATTCTCATTCAGTGTGAACATTTTGTCAATATTGATGTTGTCAATTTCCTTTAGAATCTTAAAAACCTGTATCAAGTTACTTCTGAGTGTACGCTTTTTTAGGGAAAATATATTCATATGTTTTAGTCGATTATCATATGATTTATTTTTCATATTTAGAATCAGTTTTGTGATTCGACGTTGTACTTTTTCCAATCTGTCAATGTCTTTAATGAGATTCGGCGGCCACACGGAAACAGCATATTCTAAATATGGATGAACTAACGATTTATATAGCTTATTAATAAGAGATGGACTTTTGAAGTCAAAAGATCGCACAATCAGCCCTAGAATCTTATTTGGTTTCTCATAGGCTGAAATACACTGCTTAAATGATTTGAGATCGTTACTGATAATTACCCCGAGATCCTTTTCACTATCCACTTTTGTTAACGAATTTCCAAATAACTTGTAATCGTACTTACTGTTATTTTTACCTATGTGCATTACCTTGCATTTACTTGTGTTAAATTTCATTAGCCACTTTTCAGACCATTGCTGTAATTTATTTAAATCTTCTTGAATATCTAATTGGTTTAAGTGATCATTTGCCATTCCGCACAGCTTTGTATCATCAGCAAATTAAGAGACAATAGATTTTAGTCCGTGGTCTATATCAAAGGAGGCCGAGAAGCCGTCGAAAGTGATCCACGTTCTGGAAGGTCTTCGACTAGCAGAACATACAAAACTATTGAACGTGTGATGACTGCAATAATTAAAACTCGGGCATGTGTTTCAGAGATTTAGATGGAAGATCTTGTCTCGACACGCATGGCGCCAAAATTCGAACCACGTCTCCTGACCCATGAGCAGAACGAATTTTGCGCTGAAAGTCCACAGGACTTGCTTCAATGTGTTACAAATAACCCAAATGTCTTGAAACAAGTAATAACTAGAGAAGAGTCATGGATGTACGGGTATGACCCAGAAATGCGACGGTCAAACAGTAGACACCTTAACTATGTCTGACGGGTAACTGAGGTGTCACATGGGAGTATGGCCGCTCAATCACACGTTTTAGGGTATTCTGTTAGTGTCCACCAAGTTCTGTTAAGATCGCAGAACCAGTTCTGCAGATATTCATAATGGCTGGAAACTTTCCGGACGGACCTCGATTTTAATGTAACAAACTCCCACTATCAGGAGGATGGGACGGTGTTCCTTACAGTAGATTTTGTAGCGTGGAATCTAATGAACCATGCCCTTAGTTCAACTCGCTGAGAGCAGGGTTCGAACTACCATCATCACTAACTCCGACGTAAGTAGCGACGCTCTAACGCGCTCGGTCAGCAAGCATCGTCTTGTATATATATATATATATATATATATATATATATATATATATATATATATATATATATATATATATATATATATATGTATGTATGTGCGTGTGTGTGTGAGTGCGTATCTACAGTATAATGAATATAATTCTAAGATGATTTGGGCAACTAATCAATGGAATTGTGAGGAAGTGGGGGGGGGGGGGCGGTCGAATAAGTTGCATCTTCGCCAGGTTACAAAGAACGGATTTTATGCAGCTCGTACACCGACGAAACCAGTTGCATGGAATTGATTGCAACGGATGCCTACACTCTGTGAAAGCAGTGTTTCATATATGTTTTCCCACAAGCAATCAAGTTCATATATTTCTGAAATGACAACTAAAGGAAAATTATACATTCATGTCCATACAGTATAGGAAATACTGCTTTCACAGAGTGCAAGCATCAGTTGCGATTAGTTTGATGCAACTAGTTGCGTTGGTGTGCAAGCTGCCTTACAGAAGCCCATTGAATCCCCGCTACCCCTCCTGCTGAGACCACGATGCATACAACTGACGGAATAGGGAACCTCCTTGTCATTTACCTTTGCGAGCGGCGCCATGTCGGGAGATGCAGCTTCGTGTGATGCCTCGTAACATTCGTGCGGGCCTTTATATATCACGCTCTTGTTGATAGAAAACGTCATGTGCTGCCTTCGAAACAGGTGAAGGCGGGGGAGGGAGTGGGGGTGGGGGAGGAGTCAGTGTGTCTGATGGCACTTGAGAGACTGGCCACTGTGAAATTACAGAAGATAAAAGACAGAGAGAGAGAGAGAGAGAGAGAGAGAGAGAGAGAGAGAGAGAGAGAGAGAGAGAGAGAGAGAGAGAGAGAGAGAGAGAGAGAGAGAGAGAGAGAGAGAGAGTGAGAGAGATAGAGAGGAGTTGAGGGATTGTGGGGGGAGAGATGGGGAGGTTGCTTAGAACAGACGTAGGACATAAGAACAAATAAATAAATGTGAGACAATATCTACAATAGAGAAGAATGACTAAAGCTAACAGTGAGCCCCATTCATTAAGATTCAACACTGGTTGGCAGGGAAAGAAGTTCACTTTGATTCCTGCATGTGTAATGATGATGATTCGCCTTAACGTCGCGAGTTCCCTCCTATGAGGAGGCTAGGATGGTGATCCATGTAAAGGACTTTATATGTGGAAATTGAAAAATGATGAACTCGGTCCAACTCACTGGCGGCAGGGTTTGAACTCCCGTCACCTCGACCTGCACCGCAAGTAGCGACGCTCTAACCCGCTTGTGATGGTAATACTTCTGCTTAATAAAGTCATTATAATTTGAACTATCTTATGGTATTCATCGCAGTACCAGTGTATATTGAATTATTCCTTAAATATTACAATATAATATCCAATGTAACCCATTGGGTTCCGTCTTGAACTGATGATAAGGTGGTTCAGAGCTGGAGTTCCCAACAGAGCTGGAGTTCCCAACAACCCTGGCCAGGCAGGTAGGCGACCTATCGTCTGCACAAACAAAAAAAAAAAAAAAAAAAAAAAAAAAAAAAAAAAAAAAAAAAAGCTTGCCCCACAAGAGATTTTTCACTTTCCACTGTGTTGGAGTAGGATGATGATTTTTCTTTTATTTAATTCGATGTCAAGTTGATTGAGGTACGGGCAGATATTTTTTATAACATTGAGGTGTCTGAGGTAAAAGGTTGAGAACTCTTGTTACGTGACCATTACTAACCCTATAATCATATGCAACCAACCGTATATGTCACACGCATGACACATGATCCACAGACCTCAAACAGGATATCGACAGCAACTGGCGCCTTTGAACTCACGCTTAGCCTAAACAATACCACCAATTTTCCTGACCTATAATTTTCTCATATCACACCAAATAGCATGAGTTAGCGAGACGCCACGATCGCGTCATCCTATCAATATGCTACAAGTCTTTCACCTGATACATAACTAACCGTCCCTATATATCTACCCAACTATATAATCATAACTATAAACCATAAACCACGTCAAGACACATTCACTAACACTAACTAGATACATTATACTACAACTAACTTACAAATATGATTATAGAGAAAGGTCATGTAAACGTCAATAGACAACCTGATGCAGAAATGTAGATATATGTACTTTTGCGGATAAATGTCGGCAAATGCGTTTCCATGAGGGGACTCTCCCTATAGTGGGTTACATCCTGGGACTCTGCCGAGGAATATTACCAAGAGAACACTTGTCCCCCGATCTGCACCTGATATAACCGCTGTGCAAGAACAAATCCAAGAATACGGCTCCTGTAGGCTTTAACTTCCCAACACCAGATATGTACTCGTAGCCACGAAAGGAAGAAACATCTTGCCAGGAGGCGCTGAGTAGGTGCGTCTGAAGCTGCCACCTTTGCCCCATTATGCGCTGGACTGTTGGGGTAGGTAACAAACAGTCATTGCTGGGAATCGGAGAGAAGTGCGGGATTCGAAGCCACAATTAAGCGAGTGGGAGTGAAGGATAACTGATAAATCTCGTAATTGTCACACGTGTGCATTGTTGAGCTAGTTTTAGTCTAGATCAGTCTTAGTTCATACATATTCATGAAATAAGGGAACTATCTTTAATGAAACTATCGTTACAGGCGGAGCGAAAGAAAAACAATTGTCAATGGAAACATCGTAGCAAATCCTTTCACCGTGATGACGTCATTGAAGAGGTGGTGATGGCGTCATCAATGTATTGTTAATAACATTATTATTGACGTTAATGACGTAGCGTCTGGGCACGGTCCTACCTACCTGTGCCAGGCTGTTTCATGTAGTTAAAAGCTCGCGCACGCGTGTGTGTATGTGTGCGTGCTTGTGTGTGTGTGTGTGTGTGTGTGTGTGTGTGTGTGTGTGTGTGTTCGCGCGCGGGGGGGAGGTTTATGTTACTCCCCTCCCGTCCCCTTTCATTCCCCTCCCATCTCTCTCTCTCTTTCTCTCTCTCTCTCTCTCTCTCTCTCTCTCTCTCTCTCTCTCTCTCTCTCTCTCTCTCTCTCTCACACACACACACACACACACACACACACACACACACACACACACACACACACACACACACACACACACACACTCTCTCTCTCTCTCTCTCACACACACACACACACACACACACACACACACACACACACACACACACACACACACACACACACACACACACACACACACACACACACACACACACACACACACACACACACACACACACTCTCTCTCTCTCTCTCTCTCTCTCACACACACACACACACACACACACACACACACACACACACACACACACACACACACACACACACACACACACACACACACACACACACACACACACACACACACACACACACACACACACACACACACACCTCGGCTTCACGAAATCACCTGTTTTTTGCGGGAAGCAAAGGAGTCGTGGATAAAACGAGGTGATTGTGGCGTATCCGCGGACAGAAAGTCCTCTTTTCTCGCATGCATCCCGTCTGGCGTGAGTCGTCAGACTGCAGCTGACTCTCACGGTGTCGTGAGAAACAAAAACAAGAGTAGAGAGCCTCGGCAGGACGTCGACATTACCTCTCTATAGAGGAGTTCCTCCTGAAAGACGAAGAAAATTGTCTGGCGTCAACCTCGTTGGTTAGAAAGGAGAGTAGTAGTAGTAGTAGTAGTAGTAGTAGTAGTAGTAGTAGTAGTAGTAGTAGTAGTAGTAGTAGTAGTAGTAGTAGAAGTAGTAGTAGTAGTAGTAGTAGTAGTAGTAGTAGTAGTAGTAGTAGTAGTAGTAGTAGTAGTAGTAGTAGTAGTTGAAGTAGTAGTAGTAGTAGTTGGAGGAGGAGGAGGAGGGGGAGGAGGAGGAGGAGGAGGATGGGGGAAGAAAAATTATCGTCGTAGTCATCATCACCACCACCACAATCATCATATGGTCATATCGTCCTCATATCATATTATCATCGTATCATCATCATCATCATCATCATCATCATCATCATCATCATCATCATCATCATCATCATCATCATCATCATCATCATCATCATCATCATCATCATCATCATCATCATCATCATCATCATCATCATCACCACCACCACCACCACCACCACCACCGCCACCACCACCACCACTACCGCCACCACCACCACCGACAATAACAACAGCATACTTCACACGCAGCACTTCCCACCATACCGACCATACCACCTTACCAACCCGGATTAAGCCACCGTAATGAGGTACAGGGGCCGCTTCGTCTCACATGGAATAGGCCGGTCTTGCGGTGGAACATTAAGGCTTAACTACATAGATAGCAATCTGACTGCAACATCTGTGCTTAGCGCCGTCATTAACGAGAAAGTGTGAAACAGCTGAACAAGTACAAGGAACCTTCCATCCCCCATCCACTCCTCATTCATCTCCCCCCCCCCTCCCAGCTCTGACACGGGGGTGGGAGGATTAGTTCGTGATAAGTTACCAAAGGTTTAAAAGAAGAATATAATAAATTCTCCCCATCCCCCCTTGCTGAACCGGGGGTGGTTTGGGGGGGGGGCTTAATTGAGATGGTTTTAATACTTTTGTTACTGAGAATGGGTGTATAGAGATTGGGGGTTGCCACACATGTAAATAAAAATTACCAGACCTTAACCAAACTGAAAACAACACGCTAACCCTTTTCACCCTAAGGTTTAATTAAGGACTAAACGAAAGAATTTAACCATGTGGTAAACTTAGAGCGTTTCCTTATTTTCGGAACAGTCATTAGTGAGGGAAAGAGGGAGGGAGGGGGAAATGGGCCAACATACCAGAAGGGATCTCCGGAAGGGCTGAGAGTCGTCTTTAGGACCCCATCCACGGTACGACCCGACCTTGAGGCCGTCGGAAAGATCTGGTCGACTTCGACCAAACTGGATCGTGTATGTCGGTCGGACAAGCCAAAACCAGTACCCACACGATCCAGTCTGGTTGGATCCGACCAATTTAGATCATGCATATCGACCGGACACCGATATCAGTACATACACGATCCAGTCTGGTCGGATCCGACCAGATCTGTCTGGCCGCCTCAAGACTACATCGTCTCGTGGGTAGAGTCTTTTAGGCCGGTGTCACATTATGTGGCGGCGCCTCAAGCAGCCAGATTGTAGCCAGAACTTGATATAGCGACCACCATCTCCCTCTGATTAAACTACTCTCATAACCTCTCGAGTCTAATGACTCATAATAAAGGAGACTTTGCTATGGCAACAACAAGCCGCACTGGTGGCGCCGGACAGTGTGACACCGGCAGCCGAAGTGGAAGGCGTCCTGGTGGAGATAACGACGGGCCCCATTATGGCTCAAGTAACTCATTGGAATATTCTGCTGAGGTTCAGCTGGTACCGAAAAGTGCCTCTTGCCATCACCTGCTCTGCTCGGCTGGGTTTGTGTTGTGGTTTGCTTTGGCCTCGCTCGGGTGGTGTGAAGAGAGTGAGATAGACATATATATATATATATATATATATATATATATGTATATATATGTATATATATATATATGTATATATATATATATATATATATATATACATATATATATATTAATATACATTTATATAAATACATATATATTTATATATATATATATATATATATATATATATATATATATATATATAAGCTGGTACATTGTGACAACCTGATGAAGGTGGAGAGAGAAGTCACGGGTCTAGTTCTGAGTTCCTGAGTTTATTACTGACCGGTTTCGCTCTATGCTTCTTCTCTGAAGAAGCATAGAGCCAAACCGGTCAGGAATAAACTCAGGAACTCGGAACTAGACCCGGAACTTCTTTTTCCACCTTCATCAACATATATATATATATATATTTATATATATATATATATATAAATATATATATATACAGATAGATAGATAGTGAGAGAGAGAGACGAATGAACCTCATTGACTCATTTGCATACTGGATATAATACGTGTGTATGTGTATCAATCCGTTGCCCCAGTTGTCTTTCGCAGGAGACCCACGGCAACGGTCTCCTTTCTGAACCAGATGTCACTCAAGGAAGAAATATCACATTGTTGTCTGGGAACAGTTAATGTGGGGCAATGTAAGACGAAAGATTCAATATCCTCCATGAGATAAAGGGTTCTCTCCCCAAGAGACAACCCTTGATGGAAGAGACCAAAAAGGGGACGACGTCCACAGAATTTATGGCTGCCTGGGGCAAGTTGATCGAACCTGGCGAGAGTTGGTTGGAATGGGAAGGAAGGAAGGAAGGAAGGGTGGCTGTCGGCGAATTTACTCGGAGAGACAGTGAAGGGGACTGGCGCCGGCATGGGAGTGATGCAACGCGCTCCTCGGCGTATGATGCTGCCCTCAGTTGATGATGGTGATGATGATGATGGTTGTCTCTGATGCTGATTGTTTCTTTGGTCAGACCTGTTTTGTGTTGGCCTTGTCTTAGTACAGGTTGGTGACCTGAACGTATGCGTACTAGTGTGGGCGGTTCCATCTTCTCTCGGCGGCGATTTCCCTGGCTGTGGGGCACAAAGTGGGGGTGATGTTGGGGCAATCGGAAGCGCGCTGGTCACGCATTTTTTTAGTTGTGGGTTCGAATCCTACACTCCTTTCCAATTCCTAACCGTGTGTACACACACACACACACACACACACACACACACACACACACACACACACACACACACACACACACACACACACACACACACACACATATATATATATATATATATATATGTACAACACTGAATGGGTTCAAGTGATTAGAGATACATTTTAACAACCACAATGCATTTTAATTCTAAGCCATCAAAGGCCAGCATGCTGAAATTAAAATGTGGTACTGCCCAGGACTCGAACACGGCATCCTCATGACAAATGCGACAGTGTCTTTCCAACTAGGCTATCAAGGGAGTTGAAAGTTCAGCGCATTTTTTCTTATATATTTATATCTATGTACC
>NW_027467710.1:4260281-4265281 GCF_046742065.1 Oratosquilla oratoria
TCAAGACTGTATGTAATGACTTGCCATTAAAAAAAAATATGATAAACTGTAGAATAATATTATAAAAATGAGTCCCGCCATATGAAATTAGTTTGTGGTACGTTTCCTTGATGTGATATGATGATAAGACCATCAAGGAAACGTACCAGTCTAACCTCTAACTAAGTAGCCCTGGTTCTCTGTAAAGTAATAAGTACGGACGGCAGTAAGCAGTCGACTTAGTTCCTCGGGAAGTAGATTAACTTCCAGGTTGGAGAATCTTATAGGGTCAGTAGCTCAGACGGTAAGGCGACGGCAGTGAGATTTCACGAGCCCGGTTCGAATCCGGGGACGACAGTCGGAATTATTTGATTGACATCACCGTCACTGGTGATTCTATTTAGTTATGAGAATGACGTTAAATCCATCAAGGAAATGTACCAGTCTAACCACTAGCTAAGTAGCCCTGGTTCTCTGCAAAATAATAAGTACGGACGGCAGTTAGCAGTCGACTTAGTTCCTCGGGAAGTAGATTAACTTCCAGGTTGGAGAATTTTATAGGGTCAGTAGCTCGGTCGGTAAGGCGACGACAGTGAGATTTCACGAGCCCGGTTCGAATCCGGGGACGACAATCGGAATTATTTTATATATATATGTATATATATATATATATATATATATATATATATATATATATATATATATTTAATAATTGTCAACTCTAGGCATAAACAGATAAGTACATAATAAATATTGGTTGACTAAATGTAAGTGGCAAATACTTTTTTTGGGAGAAATTTGGTAAATATTTAGTGTATTACTGTTCTAAGCTGAGTAAAATAATCTAGCATCAGTGCTCAAATTCTTAAAAACTTACCAATTAATACTTTTGAGTTCATTTATAAGAAAATAACAGATAGATGATGATTCGGTATACTATCGCGAAATTCACCCTATCAAAAGGCTACGACGGTGACCCTTGCAGAAGACTTTGTAGCATGGAATTTAATTAATCATGTCCGTAGTACAATTTCCCGGCGGCAGGGCTCAAACCGCTATCTGCTCGACCTACGCCGCAAGCAGCGACACATGAACCCGTTCGGCAAGCGAGCATCTGGCTCGACTTGCAAGACCATACAAGGGGTGTTGGTCCCCCTCTTTAGCAACCCACTGTACTTCCTTTACAACTTTATAAAAATCAGGAAAGAAGAGTTGGTTTAGATCGAATAAAATTTTAAATGAAATACAATGGGCTGTTAAAGGGGGGACGACACCCCTTGTATATTCAAGTGTGTTGAGCTAAGCTAGACCTTTATGTTAATTTCCAAATATGCAGGCTGATCACTGTAGCCCACTGAACTTCCTTTCTAACTTTATTAGTTCTAAATCAGCTCTACTTTCCTGTCTTCTCTAATAAAAATAAAATTAGTTGCCGTCAATTTACAGTTTCGCTTCGTTATAGATATATAAATTTTGGTTAGGCAAGCGCCATTATATACATAATTACACTGGAATAACTAATCTTAATCCTACTACTCAGTATTTGTTTGATTCGTTTATCTATTTTCTGTTTACTTTTCTACTTTATCTATCTACATATTATAAGGCAAAAACTATTGCATGATAAAATGCGTAAGCGTAACAATTGTTGTTGAGAAAATTGTGTAAATGTATACGATTTAGTGGACACCTTGAGGAGTGGTACGTTTGGAACAAATTATCTATATCATATTTAATTTTTTTTCCAAAATGTAATGCAGGAAGTAATGACATCTTTTCATAAGGGACTTTTTATTATTTCTATATAACTATATCTTTCTGTACTCTTTTATATCTTCGATAGGCCAGGTTGTAGTTACGTATAGTGCTTCTCACACTTCCAAATTCATAGTCATAGTATCCACCCGGTATCGCTGTGGCCGGACAGCCCAACACGAGATGGTGTGTGTACTGTGGGGATCTGCATGATATGCTGGGCACATAGGGGATTCACAATAGTACCATCGATGCAGGTTGGCTGCTGTTCTGCCATGGACTGATCTCAGCCCATTTGCCAGTGTCCACTGCTTTCTGGTTAGATCAGTAGTTCTCAAACTTTTTCGTGAGCGACCCTATTTGGAACATTTCAATCCTTCGTGACCCAGAATAAAGTAAAGAGAAACAAAATGGACAGTGATATATACCCTTTACTTTGAAAAAAAAAATGTGTACAGCTTTTCTTTGACAAAACTAAATTAACAGAATCCATGGCACTGCATTTCCTTCAGGAAAATAAATCAATTAGTCAAATATTTGAAATACTCTGAAAGCGTGAGAATTTTCCGTGTCCCTGTGACCCATCAAAATTGATCTCGCGACCCAACTTTGGGTTGCGACCCATAGTTTGAGAACCACTGGGTTAGATGGTACAAATGGAGCAGTGGCTCAGTGGGGTCCCTAATCCAGAAAGGTGTTCGTTCCATCCTGCTCTCCAAACTCCCTTAATGTTGTAGTCTTGTTTAGCTGATATGTAGAAAAGACCTTTTGATTTAAGTCTTGATGTAGTGGGTGCTTCGTCAATTATTCGCTTCAAGGGTATGTAGAAGTTGATGTAACTACCTCTCTTGTGGTGGCGCAATCGCGCCCCATTGTCGGCAGCTACATCAACGGTCTAGATTTGATGGCACCGGCTATGATCTAGTTGGGCGCCAATATTGCCTGTGTGGGCACTGCCTGGTCACACTGGGACAGTACTCTTTACGCTGTAACATACGACTAGTGCGGGTGTTCTTAACATAGTGTGAGATGCACCCCATGACGTTCCAGCTAATTTCTTGATGAGCGAATTCGTATTCTTTTGTTTTTATGCAGTATTTTCAAGGTATGTCAGGGTTCAGTTTTGGGTGTTTATCTGGTGGGAGTAGTTCATTGTTAAATTGTATTTGTAGGGGTTGATTTGGTTGATGGTTATTGAGGTGGACTAATGTCGTCACTGTTTTTGTAGCATGCATTTACAGGTGCCATTTATCGAAGAAGGTCTTGTGACCTGGGTGTCTACTAAGTACTACGTTACTATTCCAGGTCACTGAAGACTAAACAAAAAACACAGCGTAGTAAGAATACCTTCACCTGATTCTTTATTATTTGTTAATAAACGTAATCAGTTGTATCTGTATATCCATTTAGTTTTACATTCATTCAATCATAGCCCTTCATTAGCAGTAGAAGTGCATAAACACGAATAATAACGGAACGGTCAGCCCTTACTTTTGAAGTTTGAAGTTTTTTCTTTAAATGTCTTAATTTCGATTAAGTTTGAGTGTAAATATAATCATATTACAAAATATATAATAATTACCATCATATCTAATAATTAAAACAAAACATGTATACTAAACAAATCGAGGGGATTATTTTTATTATTATTTTTTATCCATTTGATAAAAAGAAACTGCAAATCAATGAAATGGTTGATTATTTAGCACTGCAGTTGGCCCTTGTTCCTATGTTAACGTAGTTCGAGTTGACGTGTGTTCATGAATTACTACAAATATACTTTTTCACTTATGTATTTATTTTCTATTATAATTTGTGTAATAATTCATTCATTTATCCATGAATTGATGGAAAAACTACATATTAATGTTACCCCTAAACTATTTTTTTTTTCTCAGATTATTAAATTATAGTATTGAATATAGTAAAATAATAATAGAATAATTATTACGTTACCGATTACTGAATATATAAGCAAAACACTTCCAAATAAGTTAAGATTTTTGAGAGACTTGCATTACTCGAAGATATCTAATTCGACTTGAGATGTCGCGTCGTCGTGTACCAAAGAAAACGGAAATCTACATTTCTAGACATCTCGGCAAAGAAAATTTATGCCAATGTCAGAGAAAATCAAAGTACTCCTTGCAAAACCAAGGATAGGCCCATAATAGAATATCCGCACGTCCTTCTCAACATTTTATCTAAAGTCCAGCTATAGAATCTAGAAAAAATAAGAATAAATGCCTCAAATTTCCCAGCAGCCAGGCGCAACTATATCATGAAGTTATCCAAGAAATAAAATTAAAACAACAACAACAACAACAACAACAACAACAACAACAACAACAACAACAACAACAACAACAACAACAACAACAACAACAACAACAACAACAACAACAACAACAACAACAACAACAACAACAACAACGATCTATCTAATATCAGATTCTGCATCATGGCGAATCGAATATGTGATACATTAATTGAAGACAACCATTAGTAATTGTTAGTCAAATCCCATTATTAAACCTGCCGAAATAAAATTACTATATCACCTTGTTCGTATCCACACAAAGGACTTGAAAAAGACATTTACGGTGAACAAAAATCACCAAGGCCCATGCAACGCCGGTCATGTGACCTGAGCCACCAAGATGCGAGCATGCGTGCCGGGCGTGTTGGCCTGAGCTCCGTCCCCTCTTGCTACCTCACTGTCTCACTATAAATACACATTGTTCTGTACTTTGTAACTCATATCTGCTGAAGAGGATCACAGTAAGTGATCGAAATATACAGATCTCTATATCTTCGCTTATTCTTCTCCGAAAGTGGGTCATCAGTATTATTTTACAAATGTGCTACGACATATCTTTGTTGTCAGATATATTAGATGATGATAATTTTGAAGAAATAGAAACGTGGAGGTATTTAGGCCAGATCTTAAAAGTGGTTTAAAAACAGTCATTGTTGAATAAAAAAAAAAAAACGATCATATTTGATTGCATAGTGTTTGGTGAATATGCGATTAGCACGAGAGATTCTTTATGTATGTATTGAAAGGAATATTTTGCAATCAATGGACAATTCCAGCAACAGCGTAGGTGTATGGTACTTTGCAGATTACACACACACACACACACACACACACACACACGCGCGCGCGCGCGCACACACACTCTCACGTGTGTGTTTGTGTGTGTTTTTTGTGTGCGTGCGTGCATGTGTGTGTGTGTGTGTGTGTGAGTGTGCGTGTGTGTGCG
>NW_027467710.1:4272781-4275281 GCF_046742065.1 Oratosquilla oratoria
TGGCGTCGTAAGTTTAAAACCTACCTCAATGAACTCACAAAGTTTGCATTACCCCCTATCGCCTGATAATTTTATTCAGCTGAGGGAAGGGTTTCCCAGAATGGCGAAAAAAAAAATTCGCAATGAAAAAAAAAAAATCTTGGAAATGATCAAGAAGTTTACGATAATTCAAATTTTTGTCCTCATTCTTTCTGTAGAAATTTAGCTACAATTGACATATTTTCAAAGCTAAGTGTTTTTCCTTAATGAAACGATATTCTTTCATAAATTTCTAAAACTGATTAGATTTCAAGTTTAGATTTTTGTAATTTAGTCTGTTTTCAAGCGATGTTTAGCGTTCGATTTGGACTTGGTTCTAGCAGTGGTACCGAGAATTAGATTGGACATATTTTTGAACTGTACTTGTATAAGAAATATTTTCATGGCTTTACCAGCCTATTATAAGTAACAAATGCAGAATATGTGTATATTCAACGTAGAACATTAATTCTTCCATGATTGACAATTTTTAAAGCCTCAGAAATGGGCGAAGAAACCTAAGTTATCCTTTGTAATGTCATTTTTAGAAGCTCAATAATGAGAAGCAGAGACAGAGAGAATGTGGCTGATTTGAGGGGGCTGTAGGAGAGTTTTCTGACGGAAATAACGCGATTTGATCGCTCTAAGAAGTGAAACCTCTCCAAAGTACAATTGTCCAACAAGTTGTGCTCCAGATGAACTAATTTTTCCGTGGATCAGGTCGATTTGGTCGACTTCCTCCTGTGACACGCTGTAGATGAAAACAGCGCTGAGGTCGATTAGATCCTCTTTTTGGCTGAAGAAAAGAAGGAGGCCATTAACTAGGACGGCAAGACGGTAACCTCGAGTCAATGGTCATCTATGATGCGCAGCCCGGTGGTCAGGCGGAAGGCTCTCACGAAGTCACGTCGGCCTCACCGGAGGACATCGAGAGAAGATCCCGAAGACCTAAGCGGAGGATCCGGACACGAGACCTCAACGGAAATCAACTGGAGTGACACAGGAGAAATAGACGAAAGAGGACGTATTGATTGAACACCTCGATGGAAGATCTAATCGTAAAAATTAGAAAATAGACGGGGAAGAAAACCCTTGGCAAAGGACCTGGAGGGAAAAAGCTAAGTAAACGAACGATGTGAGAAACCTAACCAAAGGAAAAGAACTAGAAGGAGAACCTAGTCAGAGAAGCTAGGTAGAGGATCTAAGTAAAGGACCTAGACGGGATGTCTAAGCAAAAATCCTAAGAGGAGAACCTGAGGAAAATATCTAAAAGGAACTAGGAAGAAGACATGAAAAAAATGTGGCAAAAGTCTAAAAGGCAGCCCGAGGCAAAAGACCTTGATGGGAGACTCTAGACAGAGGGCCTAGGTAGAAAAGCTATTCAAAAAGTCTTAGAGGGCATCCCTAGGCAAAAGACCTAGACGGGAGACCTAGACAGATGATCTAGTTACAAAACCTATTCAAAAGTCCTAGAGGGCCACACTAGCCAACGACATAGACGTGAGACCTAGACAGAAGATCTAGTTAGTAAAGCTATTTAAAAAGTCCTAGAGGGCATTCCTAGGCAAAAGACCTAGACGGGAGACCTAGGCAGAGGACCTAGGTAGAAAGGCTATTCAAAAAGTCCTAGAGGTCATCCCTAGGCAAAAGACCTAGACGGGAGATCTAGGCAGTAATTCTAGGTACAAAACCTAGAAAAAAAGTCCTAAAGGGCCACCCTAGGCAAAAGACCTAGACGGGAGACCTAGGTAGAAGATCTAATAACAAAACCTAGCAAAAAAAAGTCCTAGAGGGCAACCCTAGGCAAAAGACATAGACGGGAGACCCAGGCGGAATATCTAGATACAAAACCTAGGAAAAAAAAGTTCTAAAGGGTAACCCTAGGAAAAAGACCTAGACGGTAGACTTAGGCAGCAGATCAAGGTAAAAATAAAAAACTAGAAAAAACGTCCTAGAGGGCAACCCTAGGAAAAAGACCTAGACGGGAGACCAAGGCAGAAGATCAACATACAAAACCTAGGAACAAGTCCTAGAGGGAAACGCTGGGCAAAAGACCTAGACGGGAGACCTAGGCAGAAGATCTAGATACACAACCTTGGAAAAAAGTCCTAGAGAGTAACCCAAGGTAAAAGACCTAGACGGGAGACCTAGACAGATGATCTAGGTACAAAACCTAGACAAAGAGTCCTAGAGGGCAACCCTAGGCAAAAGATCTAGACGGGAAACATAGGCAGAAGAACTACATACAAAACATTGACGAAAAGTCCTAGATGGTAACCCTAGGCAAAAGACCTAGACGGGAGACCTAGGCAGAAGATCTATATACAAACCCTAGGAAAAAAATCCTACAGGGCAACCCTAGGGAAAAGACCTAGACAGGACACCTAGGCAGAAGATCTATATACAAACACTAGGAAAAAGGTCCTACAGGGCAACCCTAGGCAAAAAATCTAGACGGGAGACCTAGGCAGTAAATCTAGGT
>NW_027467710.1:4290281-4297781 GCF_046742065.1 Oratosquilla oratoria
TTCTCCCATAAGCCTTCCCTACTACTGGGTAGATTTTGTCGAGATATGCGTGCGAAACTTTGGTAGAACATCCGTAGGACATCCTTGGTTGAACGAGGTCGTATTTTGTCGGAGAAGCTTAGTTAGAATTTCAGAGTGAATGAATTTGAAATCTATGATGTTTCAAGTCAATGTACAATCGCCCATAATAGTCTGATACTTATGGAAAACGTGTTTAAAGATAGTTTTTGTAGATTATTTTGGCAAATATATATCACTTTGTTATGTGCTAAATTGATTTTTCGGTATATTTTTTTATGTAATTTCTTGGAGGATAGGTGATTGTGGTGTTTCTTATTGCTTTGGCAAATGTTTTATCAAGCATCCATCAAACCATTATTACTTGACCACATTTTGTATTACGCATTTATTACGAAAATTGGTGGTGCGAAATTACCAGTTCTATACGTCTGAATACGTACTAAATAGCACTTGCCTAATTATCAAAGTACAACTTCACCTCATCATACATTGTCTCGTACACTAGAATAGCCTAACTTACGTCCTAAAGGCCGATTTTATACCCCGAGTTAACTCCGAAAAATTGCTGCCATGGTTGCAAGTTTAGTCAATAAATAAGAATATTTAAATCTTTTCATAGCCAATAAATAGGGCTATTTGGTCATAACCACAGATTTAACCCTTGAAATAATGCCTATTTTCGGCAAATTTTTAAAATTGCGGCATACGACGTATGCCGCTCACACTAATGCATAATACAATTGCGGTATACTACTATGTCGCTGAAGCTGTAGGGGTTAAGCAGTGCACTCTAAGCACCTCATTACCTTCTGTAATTTTCCTCTTTCTCCATCTATCCTCCTCTCTCAACCTTCTCTCATCAAAATATGATCTGATATTCGCCCACTCTCTCCCCTTAGAACATGTACCGTACATCCTTAACTCTTCCTACTACACTACTGGTTACCACTACATAGTCTATTAACGTTCTATCTAAACTTGCAACCATGGCAGCAATTTTTCGGAGTTAACTCGGGGTATAAAATCGGCCTTTAGGACGTAAGTTAGGCTATTCTAGTGTACGAGACAATGTATGATGAGGTGAAGTTGTACTTTGATAATTAGGCAAGTGCTATTTAGTACGTATTCAGACGTATAGAACTGGTAATTTCGCACCACCAATTTTCGTAATAAATGCGTAATACAAAATGTGGTCAAGTAATAATGGTTTGATGGATGCTTGATAAAACATTTGCCAAAGCAATAAGAAACACCACAATCACCTATCCTCCAAGAAATTACATAAAAAAATATACCGAAAAATCAATTTAGCACATAACAAAGTGATATATATTTGCCAAAATAATCTACAAAAACTATCTTTAAACACGTTTTCCATAAGTATCAGACTATTATGGGCGATTGTACATTGACTTGAAACATCATAGATTTCAAATTCATTCACTCTGAAATTCTAACTAAGCTTCTCCGACAAAATACGACCTCGTTCAACCAAGGATGTCCTACGGATGTTCTACCAAAGTTTCGCACGCATATCTCGACAAAATCTACCCAGTTTCTCCACTTATAGGCTAAGGTGAATCAAAATAAGCAAAATATATTGGTTTTACATAATTTTGTTGATTTAAGCAATAAATAATCGATTTTTCCTCCGACGCTGGAAGGGGTGAGTATATACAACATTCGCCTGGCGACGTACGGGTTAAATGAGAAAGAAAATAAGAAGTACAAGAAGAAGCTTAGAGAGGAGTGGAATGGAATGAAGGATAAAGTAGAACTTAGATTGGAGGAGGAATATGGATGGTTCAAGGAGGGATTCACAAGGTGTGCAAAGATTGTGTATGGAAGAAAGAGGACGGGAGGAAATAGAATGAAGGGTAGTGAGTGGCAGGATGAGAAAGCAAATATATACACACACTAACGCACATACAGAAAAACACGTGCACATATATACATGCACATATACGTGTACACATATAGACATGCACATATATATAAACACATGAATACATACACACTTACACTTGAACACATGTATATGAACACATACACATAAAATCATACACATAAACACATACACACATACATCAACACACAAACACACAGACATGAATACAAAGACATAAACAAACACTTACACACACACATACACACATACACACACACATACACACACACACACACACACACACACACACACACACACACACACACACACACACACACACACACACACACACACACACACACACATACACACACACACACACAAACGTACACAAAAAGAAATGTTCCAAGAAATGGAGCGCTAGACGCTATGAAAAGAGTAACAGAAAAGATCGATGAAAAAAAAATACCCATTCAAAATCAAAATTATTTACAGATAATCTTATCATGCATTAACATCAACCCCTCTACATTCAACCAAATAGAATATAGATAACACTACTGTCTTCTAATGGGGTCACCGTTTAATACAAAAGCTGCAAATCTTTCCTTAGAGACATTAGAAATATACAATATACACTCTAGTCTGCTCTCTCACCCAACTTGCTCTCTTTCGGTCTCTCAGCGTTATTCCCATCATTGATCTCTCCATTCTCCTCTGTGCTGTCCTTATTTTTTATTCCTTTACCTTCGATAGTTTCCAAGTCTTATATCCGTAGATTATTGCTGGTAGAATGCATTGATTGTAAACTTTACGCTTCAAACATAATAGTAGAGAGCCTCTCAGGATCTTATTATACTTACCAAACACTTTCCAACCAATTGTAATGCGTCTTTTTATTTCATTATCATGATCTTTAGCACTTTCACCATCTGGCCTAAATAATCATACTCTTCAACTTCTTCAAGACTCTCATAATCAATTACATTCTCTTTACTTTGAACTTTCGTATTGAACATTACTTTGGTTTTACTTTTATTCATTTTAAACCTACTTTGACACTTTACTTGTTTAGATCACTCAGCATATCTTGCAAGTCTTCTGCTCTTTCTGAAACAAGAATAATGTCATCCGCAAATCTTAGTTGGTGCAAATATTCGCCATTAATCTTCAAACCTTTCTTTTCCCAACTCAATCTTTTCAAAATATCTTCCAAGCAAGCTGTAAATAGTTTCGGTGAAATTGTATCGCTTTACCGTACTCTCATCTCGATCTTGATCTTTTCTGTAAATATATGTAGTCGAATTATAGCGGCACCTTGCGCATAAATCTTTTCTAAAACCCTTACGATATGTTCGTTTGTATCCTGCTTGCGTAGCGAGTTTAGTATTGCTAGTTATTCAACCGAGTCAAAGGCCTTCTCGTAATGTACACACACATATATATATATATATATATATATATATATATATATATATATATATATATATATATAGTTAATAGTGCAGTTCCTCTAGACCGCAGTATTAACGACATCATCGATAGAGTATACCACAATGAAGCCACCCCTATCCTTAACATCCCTGAACAAGTGCTCCGTAAACTACTTGAATGTTGCACCATAGAAGCCCTTTTCATTTGTTCACAAGGAAACAAATATTACCAAATTGACGGCGTTGCTATGGGCTCTCCATTAAGTGTTCTAATGTCCAATTTCTTTATGGGCTGCGTGGAAGAAGTTTTTAAGGCAACTGAGAAACCATATATATGCTGCCGATATTTAGACGACATATTCATCATGGCCAAGACTAGAACAGAAGTAGAACAACTCCGACTTCACCTCCAGCAAACATCAGAGCTTAAATTCACCATAGAGGACTGCGTTGAAGGAGTACCATTCCTGCACATACTCGTCAAACAACAAGATGAGTCTTTCAATACTAGCGTCTACACCAGGGGTCTACAACCTTTTTTCCCAACGGGCCACTAGTCACTACTCTGTTGGTATGGAGGGCCACATAACCTTACTATTTCATGTTATTTACTACGATCGAAGACATATTATGTGAGATTATACTGATAAAGATAGATAAGTAGTTTGTTACTGATTTTATTTAAATTGGGATCACAAAAATAAGAATTGTCCGAAACAAATGTATTTTCCTTACTATAAATGAGCAAATGAAAGACTACCGTACCTTATTATTATAATGTACAATGGTTAATTGGGATCATTATCATAAGAATGATTAAACACAGACATTTTCCTAACCATTAATTAGCAAATGAAAGGCTACCCTCTCTCTGAGAACCGCATTATAGCTTATTTATTTTTAGGAAAAAGGGCCGCAATGAAAGCCTTTGAGGGCCGCAGGTTGCATAAGGCTGGTCTACACCAAAGCTACAGACACCGGACATTGCCTCAATGGAAACAGTGAGCGCCCACAGCGCTATAATGACGCCACCATTGGTGCCTAAATTAGAAGAGCCTTAACACACTGCAGCTTCTGGCATCAAATACACTACGAGATGGAACGCTCCACCCAAGTATTGATTAATAACGGTTTTACTGAAAAAGATAGATGACGTCAGAATTCTAAGATTATTGATAACTGGTACAAGAGCGGTGACAACAACCAACGACTGAACCGGTATATTAACCAGCACAACTCAGCACGGAACCATTCTCTCTAAGACCACCATAGAGTAAGAACCGCACCAACGAGAAGACGAACACCATCGCCACTGAAGAAGGCTCGAGGGAGCCGAAATCCGAATCTGGCAACGATGACCGACTACGGTAGAGTCATCTCTACACTTCCAAAAGAGATTAAGACCTTTCTAAGGTATAAAGAAAACACTTTCAAGAAATTAATTAATACTGAGCAATCCATCACCTTTCAATGCGTCCACAGACCTTCATCGTCAAGGTTCTTGATCACGAAAAACGAGGGATTTCTCGGAATAAAATTGCCTGGTTTCTGCTAGAACAAAGACCATGGAGAGTTCTTCACTCGTCACTAAAGGGTCAACCCTTATCGAGACCGGAGAATCTTCGTCGGTGACGAAAATCGTCTGACGTCGACTCGCACAGACTCCTTCTATGCCTCGCTCCTTCGTCCAGGAAGTTCTTTACCACTTCACGGACCAAAGGTTTTTCCTGTGGTATTCTGTGTGTGTGTGTGTATGATTGTGTGTGTGTGTGTATGATTGTGTGTGTGTGTGTGTGTGTGTGTGTGTGTGTGTGTGTGTGTGTGTGTGTGTGTGTGTGTGTATTCACCTGGGATCTGCTGCAGTCTCTGTCGAGACAGCCAGACACCACCCTACGGCAGTGAGCTCAGAGCTCATTATTTGCCGATCTCTGGGTAGGTCTGAGACCACTCACACACCGCACACCGGGACAGCAAGGTCACAACTCTTTGACTAACGTCCCGTACCTACTCACTGCTAGGTGAACAGGGGTTACACGTGAAAGGAGACAAACCCAACTTATCTCCACCCGGCCGGGGAATCGAACCCTGATTCTCTGGCTTAAGAGGCCAGTGCTTTACCAATCCGCCACCGAGCCGTGTGTGTGTGTGTATTCACTTGGTCTTTGGATCACGTGTTGGACTCGTGATCGACAGCTATTTCCCTCCTGGAAGAGAGCTCAGAGCTCGTAGGTCCGATCTATGGGTAATGCTATGACCTTGCACACACACACACACCCAACTCCCCGCCCACGAGAGTTGGAGTAACACCCCTCAGCGCTGCGATACTGATATTTTTCAGCCCCGGGCGAGGATCGAACCCGGACCTCCGTAGTGGCAGGCCAGAGCTCTAACCACAGCGCCATGAGAGGTGTGTGTGTGCGTGTGTGTGTGTGTTTGTGTGTGTGTGTGTGTGTGTGTGTGTGTGTGTGTGTGTGTGTGTGTGTGTGTGTGTGTGTGTGTATGTGTGTGTGTGTGTGTGTGTGTGTGTGTGTGTGTGTGTGTGTGTGTGTGTGTGTGTGTGTGTGTGTGTGTGTGTGTGTGTGTGTGTGTGCGTGTGTGTGCCTGTTTGTGTGTTTGTGTATGTGTGTGTGTGTGTGTGTGTGTGTGTGTGTGTGTGTGTGTGTGTGTGTGTGTGTGTGTGTGTGTGTGTGTGTGTGTGTGTGTGTGTGTGTGTGTGTGTGCGTATATATTTTCTGTATGTGTGTATGTGTGTGTATGTGTGTTTGTTTGTGTGTGTGTGTGTGTGTGTGTGTGTGTGTGTGTGTGTGTGTGTGTGTGTGTGTGTGTGTGTGTGTGTGTGTGTGTGTGTGTGTGTGTGTGTGTGTGTGTGTGTGTCTGTGTGTGTGTGTGTGTGTGTGTGTGTGAAAAATCCTATAGGGCAACCCTAGGGAGGAGACCTAGACGAGACACCTACAAACTTTAGAAAAAAAGGTCCTAGAGGGCAACCCTAGGAAAAAAAACTAGACGGGAGACTTAGGCAGTAAATCTAGGTACAAAACCTAGCAAAAAAAGTCCTAGAGGGTCAATCTAGGCAAAAGACCTAGAAGGCATACCTAGGGAGAAGATCTAGGTACAAAACCTAGCAAAAAAGTCCTAGAGGGCAACCCTAGGCAAAAGACCTAGATGGGAGACCTAGGCAGAAGATCTAGATACAAAACCAAGGAAAAAAGTACTAGAGGGTAACCCTAGGCAATAAAACTAGACGGGAGACCTAGACAGCAGATCTAGATAAAAAAATCTAGACAAAAAGTTCTGGAAGGGAACCCTAGGCAAGAGACCTAGACGGGAGACCTAGGCAGATGATCTAGGTACAGAACCTAGACAAAAAGTCCTAGAGGGCCACCCTAGGCAAAAGACCTAGACGGGAGACCTAGGCAGATGATCTAGGTATAAAACCCAGACAAAAAGTCCTAGAGGGCAACCCTAGGCAAAGGACCTAGACGGGAGACCTAGGCAACAGATCTAGGTCCAAAACCTAGACAAAAAGTCTTAGAGGGTAACGCTAGGCAAAAGACCTTGTCGGGAGACCTAGGCAGAAGATATAGATATAAAACCTAGGAAAAAAGGCCTAGAGGGTAACCCTAGGCTAAAGACCTTGACGGGAGACCTAGGCAGAAGACCTAGGTGCAAAACCTAGGAAAAAAGTCTTAGAGAGTAACCCTAAGAAAAAGACCTAGACGGGAGACCTAGGCAGCAGGTCTAGGTACAAAACTTAGCAAAAAGCCCTAGAGGGCAACCATAGGCAAAAGACCTAGACGGGAGACCTAGAAAGTAGATGTAGGTACAAAACCTAGACAAAAACTCCTAGAGGGCCACCCTAGGCAAAAGACTTAGACGGGAGACCTAGACAGAAGATCTAGGTACAAAACCTAGACAAAAAGTCCTAGAATGCCACCATAAGCAAAAGGCCTAGAAGGGCGACCCAAACAGATGATCTAGGTACAAAACCTAGACAAAAAGTCCTAGCGCGCGCGCACGCACGCACACACACACACACACACACACACACACACACACACACACACACACACACACACACACACACACACACACACACACACACACACACACACACACACACACACACACACACACACACACACACACACACACACACAC
>NW_027467710.1:4302781-4315281 GCF_046742065.1 Oratosquilla oratoria
TGTGTTCTATGATGTCATGTGATATAATATGAATTGATATGACGTAATATGACATAAAATGGTATAAGATTATATCATGGGATATATGGTGTATGTATTAAAAAAAAAATCATTCCGCATTTGACAGGGCTTACCCTACCAGTGGGCTTATCCTTATGGTGAGTAATAATATAATACAATATTATGTGTTTATAATATGATTAATATAATATCACTGAACAAAAGTGGAAGAGAAACGTTTACCCGAGAGAAAATCTTTAAAGGATAGACAGGAGAGAACATGGCGGGTGGTACCTTTTATTATGAAAACTATGCAACTTAATGAATTTAGGCACCGCTGCAGGTGCCTCAAAATGACGGCATCGACCGAGGTGATATGTGCAGAGCTACTTTCCGCCGATTTTTTTTTTTTTTTTTTTTAAGTCCACGAGTACTTCCCACGTTCCTGACACCTGCCTGTCGCTTCCCTACTCAACACTGTTATTAAATCATTTCTAAATGAAGGCCTTTCTCTTAATGGGAATGTATCATCTATTCATGAACAAAATTTTTCCTTTCCGTCTCTACATCACACACACACACACACACACACACGCACAAACACCCACACACACACACACACACATACATACATACATACATACATACATACATACATACATACCTACATACATACATACATACATACATACTCGTAAATTCGTAAATAGCTGGAGTCCAGGAACCATTTTTGTGGGAGAAAGTATACGCTGGACTCGACGTTCGTCAATTTATTCCGACGTTTCGAACCCTGTCCGGGGTTCGAAACGTCGGAATAAATTGACGAACGTCGAGTCCAGCGTATACTTTCTCCCACAAAAATACATACATACATACATACATAAATACATACATACATACATACATGCATACATACATACATACTTACATACATACATATATGCATACATATATACATACATACAAACATACATACATATATATACATACATATATACAGACATACATGCATACATACATACATACATACATACATACATACATACTTACATACATACATACATACATACATACATACACACATACATACATACATACATACATGCATACATAAATACATACATCCATACAGTACATACATACATACATACATACATACATACACACATAAATACATACATAGATACATACATACACATACACACACACACACACACACACACAAACAAACACACACACACACACATACATAAAGACATACATACATACATACATACATACATACATATATGTATACATACATACATACATACATACACTTTCAGAGTGGAGAGGGGGGGGGTCTGTTGCATGGGCAACTGCTTATCCTCCATAATCTTCTGGAGTGGCTTGCGACCTGGAGAGGTCACTAGGAAAATCATGACTTTCTCCAGGAGAAGGGAGAGGAGGGAGAGTGGATGCTATTTGCACGTTGCTGCTGCTACCTAACGTGCGGCTGCGCGCGTTTGACTTCATTCGGCTCGATTTAAGACACTCATACCACTAAACACTAGAATATATCACACACACACACACACACACACACACACACACACACACACACACACACACACACACACACACACACACACACACACACACACACACACACACACACACACACACACACACACACACACACACACACACACACACACACACACACACACACACACACACACACACACAGCTGGTAGAGCGCTGAAATGGGAAGTAGAAGTGCTCCCAGTACCCAGTTCGAATCCTGCCCAAGGCCGAAATTATTTTGGTATGGCTGTGCCTCGGGTCGTTACTCTGACTCTCGTGGGCGGAGTTGGGTGTGTGTGTGTGTGTGCAAGGTCATAGCATTACCCATAGATCGGACCTACGAGCTTTGAGCTCTCTTCCAAGAGGGAAATAGCTGTCGATCACGAGTCCAACACGTAATCCAAAGACCAAGTGAACACACACACACACACACACACACACACACACACACACACACACACACACACACACACACACACACACACACACACACACACACACACACACACACATACATACATACATACATACATACATACATACATACATACATACATACATACAGTACATACATACATACATACATACATACATACATACATATATACATACATACATACATACATACATACATACATACATACATACATACATACATACATACATACATACATACATACATACATACATACATACATGCATACATACATACATAAATAAATACATTCTTACATACGTACATACATACATACATACTTACATACATACATATATGCATACACACACATGGCGCTGTGGTTAGAGCTCTGGCCTGCCACTACGGAGGTCCGGGTTCGACTCTCGCCCGGGGCTGAAATAATATCAGTATCGCAGCGCCGAGGGGTGTTACTCCAACTCTCGTGGGCGGGGAGTTGGGGGTGTGTGTGTGTGCAAGGTCATAGCATTACCCATAGATCGGACCTACGAGCTCTGAGCTCTCTTCCAGGAGGGAAATAGCTGTCGATCACGAGTCCAACATACATACATATCCCATGGCGGAGCTTCTAAAAATGTTCAATCTGTCTTAAGAAACATACACAACTTGTCGGAAGGCGCGCCTAATACGGGATTAGATGAAATTGAGATTAGATCTTCCAATGGTACGTGAAGCGTGGTCGGGGACTAGTACAGTCCTTTTGAACCATCACCATGTAGCATGGTCGCTAACGTCTTGGCCTCGTGATTTTCGACGCACGGGTCAGGGTTCGTATCCCATGGCGGAGCTTCTAAAAAAATGTTCAATCTGTCTTAAGAAACATACACAACTTGTCGGAAGGCGCGCCTAATACGGGATTAGATGAAATTGAGATTAGATCTTCCAATGTTACGTGAAGCGTGGTCGGGGACTAGTACAGTCCTTTTGAACCATCACCATGTAGCATGGTCGCTAACGTCTTGGCCTCGTGATTTTCGACGCACGGGTCAGGGTTCGTATCCCATGGCGGAGCTTCTAAAAATGTTCAATCTGTCTTAAGAAACATACACACACACACATATATATACATATATATATAATATATATATATATTATAAATATACATACATACATATATACAGACATACATGGATACATACATACATACATACATACATAAATACATACATACATACATACATACATACATGCATACATAAATACATACATCCATAGAGTACATACATACATACATACACACATACATACATACATACATACACACATACATATATACATACATACATACATACATACACACACACACACACACACACACACACACACATACATACATACATACATACATACATACATGTATACATACATACATACATACACTTTCAGCATGGATTGATTGGTTAAAAGGCAATTTTATGCATCTATTATCCCATCCTGACAAAATAAAATATAGTGTAGCTTCAGGCCTATTCTTACGGGCTTTGAGAATTTGTAGCTCCCAATACTTAGATTTGGAACTAAATTCAGTGAAAAATCAACTAACAAAATTAGGATACCCGCCGTGGTTTTTACAAAAAGCTCTTAGCAAGGCCAAAATTAGTTTTCACAAAACAGATTCCCATTCCGCCATGAATCATAATTGGGATAATAGATGCATAAAATTGCCTTTTAACAAATCAATCCATGAATTGTCTCACATGTTACCAAAGGAAAAGGTAAATTTTATCTTCCATTATCCCAATAATTTGTTAATTAAAGTTGTCAATATACATCACGCACGCACGCACGCACACACACACACACACACACACACACACACACACACACACACACACACACACACACACACACACACACACACACACACACACACACACACACACACACACACACACACACACACACACACACACACACACACACACACACACACACACACACTCACTCTCTCTCTCTCTCTCTCTCTCTCGAGTGTGTCTCGTCGACACGATGGAAGAGTTAGTGCCGAGCTCCGCGAGCTCAAGACCCGGACCGGGTTCATGACCCCAAGGTCATCCGAAACCGACCCCGACTCCCAAGGACACGTAAAGGATTTGGAGAACCTGGACCTCGATCGATTGGCGTTTTTTTTTTTTTTTTTTTAAACAACCATTAGTAATTGTTAGTCAAATCCCATTATTAAACCTGCCGAAATAAAATTACTATATCACCTTGTTCGTATCCACACAAAGGACTTGAAAAAGACATTTACGGTGAACAAAAATCACCAAGGCCATGCAACGCCGGTCATGTGACCTGAGCCACCAAGATGCGAGCATGCGTGCCGGGCGTGTTGGCCTGAGCTCCGTCCCCTCTTGCTACCTCACTGTCTCACTATAAATACACATTGTTCTGTACTTTGTAACTCATATCTGCTGAAGAGGATCACAGTAAGTGATCGAAATATACAGATCTCTATATCTTCGCTTATTCTTCTCCGAAAGTGGGTCATCAGTATTATTTTACAAATGTGCTACGACATATCTTTGTTGTCAGATATATTAGATGATGATAATTTTGAAGAAATAGAAACGTGGAGGTATTTAGGCCAGATCTTAAAAGTGATTTAAAAACAGTCATTGTTGAATAAAAAAAAAAACGATCATATTTGATTGCATAGTGTTTGGTGAATATGCGATTAGCACGAGAGATTCTTTATGTATGTATTGAAAGGAATATTTTGCAATCAATGGGCAATTACAGCAACAGCGTAGGTGTATGGTACTTTGCAGATTACACACACACACACACACACACACACGCGCGCGCGCGCGCACACACACTCTCACGTGTGTGTTTGTGTGTGTTTTTTGTGTGCGTGCGTGCGTGTGTGTGTGTGTGTGTGTGTGTGAGTGTGCGTGTGTGTGCGTGTATTTGTCATGACGTAAATTGGTAAAGAATAATTTTATTGGAGGAGTAATCATACCAATAAGTTTTAAAGTGAATATGACATACAAATAAACTAATAATCATGTAAATTTCTCTAATTCACAAGTGTGCTTACCGTCATGAACTTATATTCTTTTTAAGGCTTACTCCTCCGAAAGTAGTCGAGGAACTGTGAAGCTGGACATTATGCTTTTATTGTTCTCGGCTAGCAATACTATCCAAACGAGAGTACAATCACCTCATTCTGGCGTCGTAAGTATAAAACCTACCACAATCAGCTCACAAAGTTTGCATTACCTCCTATCGCCTGATGATTTTATTCAGCTGAGGGAAGGGTTTCCCAAAATGGCGAAAAAAAAATCGCAATAAAAAAAAAATCTTGGAAATGATCAAGAAGTTTACGAGAATTCAAAATTTTTGTCCTCATTCTTTCTGTAGAAATTTAGCTACAATTGACATATTTTCAAAGCTAAGTGTTTTTCCTTAATGAAACGATATTCTTTCATAAATTTCTAAAAGTGATTAGACTTACGTGATTTAGTCTGTTTTCAAGAGATGTTTAGCGTTCGATTTGGACTTGGTTCTAGCAGTGGTACCGAGAATTAGATTGGACATATTTTTGTACTGTACTTGTATAAAAAAATATTTTCATGGCTTTACCAGCCTATTATAAGTAGCAAATGCAGAATATGTGTATATTCAACGTAGAACATTAATTCTTCCATGATTGACAATTTTTAAAGCCTCAGAAATGGGCGAAGAAACCTAAGTTATCCTTTGTAATGTCGTCATTTTTAGAAGCTCAATAATGAGAAGCAGAGACAGAGAGAATGTGGCTGATTTGAGGGGGCTGTAGGAGAGTTTTCTGATGGAAATAACGCGATTTGATCGCTCTAAGAAGTGAAACCTCTCCAAAGTACAATTGTCCAACAAGTTGTGCTCCTGATGAACTAATTTTTCCGTGGATCAGGTCGATTTGGTCGACTTCCTCCTGTGACACGCTGTAGATGAAAACAGCGCCGAGGTCGATTAGATCCTCTTTTTGGCTGAAGAAGACGTTTTCCCCCTCTCGAATGGCCAAACCAAAGTCTGTGATTTTGACAGAGCCTGTTCTGTCAATAAGGATGTTTCTTGCTGCCAAATCGCAGTGAACAAGTCCAACCTTGTGGAGGTGGCGGAGTCCCTAGGCATTGAAGCCAGACAGATTTCACTTCACTCTCGGTGAAGGAGAGAACCTGTTCGGCCATCCGTTTGACGGTGTCCTCGAGATCTAAAAGGAACTAGGAAGAAGACATGAAAAAAAATGCGGCAAAGTCTAAAAGGCAGCCCTAGGCAAAAGACCTAGATGGGAGGTCTAGACAGAGGACCTAGGTAGAAAAGCTATTCAAAAAGCCCTAGAGGGCATCCCTAGGCAAAAACACACACACACACACACACACACACACACACACACACACACACACACACACACACACACACACACACACACACACACACACACACACACGCACGCACGCACGCACGCACGCACGCACGCACGCACGCACGCACGCACGCACGCACGCACGCACGCACGCACGCACACACGCACACACACACGCACACACACACACACACACACACACACACACACACACACACACACACACACACACACACACACACACACACACACACACACACACACACACACACACACACACACACACACACGCACGCACGCACACAGACACACACACACACACACACACACTCACACTCTCTCTCTCTCTCTCTCTCTCTCGAGTGTGTCTCGTCGACACGATGGAAGAGTTAGTGCCGAGCTCCGCGAGCTCAAGACCCGGACCGGGTTCATGACCCCAAGGTCATCCGAAACCGACCCCGACTCCCAAGGACCCGACCGAGGACCCAGGATCCCGCCAATTCCGAGAGAGATTCGACCTCACTCGCAAACCTGAACTCGAATCATCAGGTTCCGAACCCGAGTCTCCGGGTCGAGTTGGGTCGGAATCGCCATTTGGCGGCTCCCGGCGTGAGGAGTCCCTGGCAGTCGGAAACGAGCCTCGAACCCCCAGCCAGCCTCCACCCGGCCGAGACCCCCGAAGGCCTCATACTCGGGACAACTCCCAAGGAGAGGCTGGAGCAGGGTCTCTTTTTCTTTTTAGACGCAATAACATCGGAGATTAATGAAATATTCTGCGTCGAACTGTACGTATGTATATATCTTTGCATACATAAATGATAAAAGTATATGCATATATATACATATACATATACATACACATAAACACACACACACACACACACACACACACACACACACACACACACACACACACACACACACACACACACACACACACACACACACACACACACACACACACACACATACACACACACACACATATATATATATATGTATATATATATATGTGTGCGTGTGCGTGTGTGTGTGTGTGTGTGTGTGTGTGTGTGTGTGTGTGTGTGTGTGTGTGTGTGTGTGTGTGTGTGTGTGTGTGTGTGTGTGTGTGTGTGTATGTGGGACGAGGGAATCGTATGAAAGGTACAAAGTTAAGAGAAGGGAAGTTAAGCATAAGATAAAAGAAGGCAAAGAAGAGAGCAGATGTGAAATGGGGTAAAAGTATGACAGAAATTTTGAAAGTAATAAAAAGGTGTTTTGGAAAGAAATTAAGAGAGGAAGAGGAGGCGAATCAAGTAGAGAAGAAAAAGGAAAAGGTTCAGATGGAGAGATGATGATGGAAGAGAAGGCAGTTAGAGGAAGGTGGGCAGAGTATTTTAGGGAGTTGTTAAATGTGAAGGAGGATAGGGTGGGAAAGGTATTTGCAGTGGGAAACGCTAAGAAAATGAAAGTGATGAGTGAGGAGAATGGAGGAGAAATAGGGAAAGATAAAGTGAAAGCAGCTGTTAAGATGATGAGAGCAGGTAAGGCACCTGGGTTGGATGGATGCCATGCAGAATGTCTGAAGAAAGGAGGTACAGTTATGGTGGACTGGCTGGTGAGGCTATTTAATATTTGTTTAGGAGAGAGTAGTGTCGGATGTTTGTGGTTTTGGGTGTTCTGAATGATATATCGTCTACATATCTTAGCTATTTGGTGTATCTTCCTATCATTCTTTGTATATTGTCTATTTCTAATGTCTCCAAGAAAATATTTGCAGCCATTGCACTAAACGGTGACCCCATAAAAAGACCGTAGTGTTGTCTATATTCTACTTGGTTGAATGTGAAGGGGTCGAAGTTAATGTATAATGATATCTTTTTTTAAATAATCTTGCTTTGGGATGGTTAGTTTACTGTCATTGCTGTTACTCTTTTTATAGCAGCTACAGTAGTGCTCCATTTCTTTGAACATTTGTAGTGCGCGAAAGTATGTCTAGGCTGTATAGTTTCTTGTCTTTAAATTGTACAATTTTTTTTATAAATTTGTCATATATCCTGAATTCTTCAGATGGGTTCCCCTTATTGATCCTAACATTTGTGAAAGTGGTTGGCTAACTGTTTGGCTACTCTGTGGTACGCTATCTATTCCTGATGTTATGGGGCTTACTGGAATGCCTGGTTTATGTATATTAGGGATTCCACGTATCTGAGGGAGAGTATATTCCATATTTGCCATTACTAATGCTCATTAAATTGATCATTAATAGTACTTTTTAAACTTGTCCTTATTAGTATATTCTAAACTTGACAATATTAGAAAACATTAAAGTTATCGTGTGTGTGTATGTGTATATATGTTAGTGGACATGCGTGTGTAAATGTGTGTGTGTATGTGTATGTACATGTGTGTGTGTACATGTCAGTTTGTATATGTGTGTTTTTAACTGTGCATGTTTGTGTGTGTAAATGTGTATATATACGTGTGTGTATAACACTGTGGGTGTGTAGGTGTTCGTGTGTACCTATGTGTGTTTACATGGGTATGTATGTGTTACGTGTATGTGTATGTGTGTGTATGTGCATATGTATATGTTTTTGTGTGTACGTATGTGTATAATTAAATATGATATATTATAATATAACATAATATAACATAACATAATATAATATAATATAACATAATATAATATAATATAATATAATATAATATAATATAATATAATATAATATAATATAATATAATATGATATAATGTAATATAATATAATGTAATATAATATAATATAATATAATATAATATAATATAATATAATATAATATAATATAATATAATATAATATAATATAATATAATATAATATAATTACTCACTCCGGTGGTGGTCGGGCCACTTGCTGACCCCTCACCGCTAGCACCAAATGCCTCCAGACTCTACGGTCCTGTGCCACTGTCATCCAATCCCGGACATCTGCTCCAGCCCTTTCCAGGTCCTCCCTCACGTTGTCCATCCATCTTCTGCGTGGTCTTCCTGGGAAACGTCTTCCTCCTACCATCCCATCCATCATCACTCTCATTGGTATTCTTTCTTGTTCCATTCCTGCAATGTGGCCGACATACTACAGTTGCCTTGACTTTATGATATTTATGATATTTATTTGGCCTGATGTTTCCCTTAGCTCTTCATTATGCCGCCTTCTCCATTCTTGGTCTAGTTCGTCGAATACTGGGCCAAAATTTTCCTTAGTACACTGTTCTCAAATACAAAAAGACTTTTTTCCATTTTCTTAGTCGGGCTCCAG
This sequence comes from Oratosquilla oratoria, assembly GCF_046742065.1. Lineage (NCBI taxonomy): Eukaryota > Metazoa > Arthropoda > Malacostraca > Stomatopoda > Squillidae > Oratosquilla > Oratosquilla oratoria. The sequence goes on from NW_027467710.1 coordinate 4,312,453, forward strand.
GCTTCGCATCCATATAATAGAATGGGTTTTATTATTGTATCATATATTCTTAGTTTGGTCTTTGTTGATATGCTCCTTCTTCCCAGTGTATTTTGGGGGCTGTAATAACATCGGTTGGCTGAAGCAATTCTTGATTTTATTTCAGTGTCCATCAGGTTTTCGTCTGTTCCGATTGATCCAAGATACTCAAAGTTTCTGCATACTTCATATCTCACACCATTGATGTCAATACGTTCTTCTCTGTTATTGTTTTTGGTTAGATGTATTAACTCTGTCTTCTTAGTATTCACCAGCAGTCCTACTCTGTTCGCAGTCTCTTGGAAATCTCCAAACATGTCTTTTATTCCGTCTATGGTCCCATTTATTAAGTCGACGTCGTCGGCATACGCCAACATATTCACTCTCCCAGACTCGAACTCTACTCCAACATTATCCCTCTCCACTGCTCTTACTACTCTTTCTAGTAGTAGGTTGAACAGTAGAGGGGATAGAACGCACCCCTGTCTCAAATCACTCTTTATTTCAAAAATTTTCGTCTTCTTGTTGCCAACCCTCACATGTGCTTCTGTGCCATCATACGTTGCCTTCACTAAGTTTACAATTTTGATTGGTACTCCAAATTCTATGAGGATTTTCCACATGGATGATCTGTGTACACTGTCATATGCTTGTTTGAAGTCTACAAACATATGCCAGTGATTTATATTAAACTCCCAGCTCTACTCCAGTATCTGTCTGATCGTAAACAGGTGGTCTGTTGTTGACCTCCCCCTTCTAAGGCCACATTCTACTCTGGGGGCCCCCGTCGATCATCCTCTGGGGTCCCCGCTGATCCTCCTCTGAGGGCCCCTGCCGATCCTCTTCTGGTTGTCCTCGCCGATCCTCTTTTGGTGGTCCCCGCTGATCCTCCTCAGGTGGTCCCAACCGATCCTCCTCTGGGGACCCCGCCGATGGTACTCTGGGGGCCCCCGCCCATCCTCCTCTGGGGGCCCCCGCCGATCATTCTCTGGGGGCTCCACCGATCCTCCTCTGGGGGCCCCCGCCGATCCTACTCTGGGGGCCCCCGCCGATCCTTTTCTGGGGGCCCTCGCCGATCCTCCTCTTGGGGCCCCCACCGACCCCCCTCTGGGGGCCTTCGCCGATCTTCCTTTGGGGGCCCACGCCGATTCTCCTCTGGGGGCCCCAGCCGATCCTTCTTAAAGGGCCAACGCTTATCCTCCTCTGGGGGCTCTCGCCAATCCTCCTCTGGGGGCCCCCGCCGATTCTTTTTTGGTAGCCGCCGCCGATCCTCCTCTGGGGGCCACCGCCGATCCTCCTCTGGGGGCCACCGCCGATCCTCCTCTGGGGGTGGCCCCTCCGATTCTACTCTGGGGGCCCCCGTCGATCATCCTCTGGGGTCCCCGCTGATCCTCGTCTGAGGGACCCCGTCGATCCTCCTCTGGTGGCCCCCGCCGATCCTCTTTTGGTGGTCCCAGCTGATCCTCCTCAGGTGGTCCCAACCGATCCTCCTCTGGGGACCCCGCCGATGGTACTCTGGGGGCCCCCGCCCATCCTCCTCTGGGGACCCCCGCCGATCATTCTCTGGGGGCTCCACCGATCCTCCTCTGGGGGCCCCCGCCGATCCTACTTTGGGGGCCCCCGCCGATCCTTTTCTGGGGGTCCTCGCCTATCCTCCTCTTAGGGCCCCCGCCGAACACCCTCTGGGGACCTTCGCCGATCCTCCTTTGGGGTCAAAGCCGATCCTCCTCTGGGGGCCCCAGCCGATCTTCCTCTTGGGGCACCCGCCGATTCTCCTCTGGGGGCCCCCGCCGATCTTCTTCTGGGGGCCCCGGCCGATCCTCCTGGAGGGGACACCGCCAATCCTACATTGAGGGCCCCCGCCGATCCTCGTCTGGGTGTCCCCACCGATCCTCTTTTGGGGGCCCCCGACGATCCTCCTCTAAGGGCCCCCGCCTATCCTCCTCTGGGGGTCCTCGCGCCGATCATCCTCTGGGGAACCCCGCCGATCCTTCCTTTTGGGGGCCCCCGGTGATCCTCCTCCTCACATGATATCATTTTATACCATTTTATGTCATATTACCTCATATTACGTCATATCATGGATTCTGATACAGCGAAACCTCCTTATCAGATCGTGATCACAAAGGAATGATCAACAACATGTATCGAGTCCTTAAGGGTCCGAAGAAATATCAAACGCAGTAGGAAGCCTCGCATCGTGTTCATCCCTCATATGTGGACGCTTCTTTAAATCATCGTTCATTTTGGAACGTTTCATCTATGGTACTTAGATATGTTATGTTAGAGATAAAAGGGTCATTATGATTCACACTGGATCACTAATATCGTTAGTGGTCAGCTTGAATATGCATAAACGTATGTATATATGTATGTATGTATGTATGTATGTATGTATGTATGTATGTATGTATGTATGTATGTATGTATGTATATATGTATGCATGTATGTATGTATGTATGCATATATGTATGTATGTATGTATGTTTGTATGTATGTATGTATGTATGTATGTATGTATGTATGTATGTATGTATGTATGTATGTATGTATGTATATTATATTATATTATACTATACTATACTATATTATATTATATTGTAATATATTATATTATATTATATAATATTGCATTATCTTATATTACATTATATTATATTATGCTATATTATAATCTCTTCTATTATATTGCATTCTATTCTATTCTATTCTATTCTATTCTGTTATATTATATTATATTATATTATATTATATTATATTATATTATATATTATATTATATTATATTGTATTATATTTTATTATATTATA
>NW_027467710.1:4365281-4385281 GCF_046742065.1 Oratosquilla oratoria
CACCCCTGAAGAAATGCAACATTTGACATGGAACACTAAAAAACAACCACAGCACAAGTACACGATATACTAGAAGACATTACCCCTAACAACTTAGCTGACATGAGACGACTCAACCCAGATAACACACTTACAAAACCTTTTATGCTCAATGACACCAAACAAATAATAAAAAAAAACTTCAAACACAAAACACCCGGACAATCACAAATAAACAAAATAACATTAACTAACATTCCAGACTCAACACTACAATTACTCACAAAAATCTTCAATGGAACATTCAGCATGGGATACTTCCCCGACACATTCCAAACAGCTATGCTAACATTCATACCCAAACACGGAAAAAACTTCACAGACATAAATAACTGCAGACCAATATCACTACTTGAAGTCCCATGAAAAATACTAGAAAAACTCATACTACAAAGACTCCTCAAACACTTGTATAACAACAACCTAATAAACAAAAATAAACACGGATTCACAAGAAGAAGAGGAACACACATAGCCATGGCTACAACTTACGAAACAATAGCCATAAACCAGCAACACAAACGCGGTTGTAACATAATATCACGAGACATAGCAAAAGCATTTGACAAAATATGGCACACAGGACATAAAATACACCAAATACACCTCCTAGACATACTAATAAAAATACTTTGCAATTACCTCAAAACCAGAAAAGCACTAATATGAATACACCATTATACAGTACGACCCTTCAACATACACAGTGGAGTTCACCAAGGAAGCATCCTTTCACCAACCCTATTCAACATCTACACACATGACACCCCTAACCCAACACACGGAGTCACATATACAATTTGCAGATGATCTAACATAAGTAATCACATACCCAAACACAAAAGACATAAACAGATGTTAGCACAAGAAGCAACCAGAACAATAGAAACAATAAACACTTGTGAATAACAATGGCACATACAAACAAACACAACAAAGTTTCATTTACTAAACATATCAACACACAAACCAGCAGAAGTATGGATAGGAGACACACAAATACACAAACAAAGAAACATGAACAAATTAGGACTAACAATTGGCAACAGAGGTCTTCAAACACATACAAACAACAGAAAACAACAGGCAATAAAACACTAAGACGATTCAGAAACCTAGACACCAAAATACTATTAAGACTATACAAAGTACTCGTGAGACCTCAACTGGAATACTTACCAATAACAACTAGTAAGTTTATCTTTCAACTTGTCAAAAGCTTGTTGTTGTGCAGGTCCCCAAATGAAATTTGAATCTTTCCTCACCATAGAACACAGGATTGTAGAGCAATACTAGTATTTCGTATTCACCGAGAAACAAGAGGAAAACCTAGTCACAAAATAAAACAACACTACACAGCTAACTCTAGAGCTCCACTTCAACAACACCCCCCATCTTCACATTTTTAATCCCACAGGATTTTGTGTCTCTGAATTTTTTTTTTCTCGATGTATTACCCATATAAATACTTTTGTAAACCATGTAACCTAGGTGCCGGGAGCCACCTAACCCCAGGGGGAGAGCGATATGTATACGGCACATATACACGACGAGTAATATAACCCCAGTCATATAACCCACTCCTTAACACACTGTCCACCACAGGCATTAATCGCTGAGTCAAACATCACGAGGCTCAGTGGAACCCATAAATCGCTGAGTCAATCCTTTGGCTTCGCAACAACACCTCGACCACCAAACACATGAACGAACACACGCGATCAACCTAGTAGCCACCCAGTACTGACATACGATATTACGTATACTAACGATCCTCCCCTGGATATATAATTAACATGTATGATAATAGACAACAATACATAATCAATGCAGTTGCACCATCCATGTGAGACAACGGACCTTCTCGAAATTAATGTAAAGACTAAAGACACAACACAACACAACACAACACAACACAACACAGACCCAACACAAGAAAGTGCTGAGATTGTCATTATTAGTAGTATCTTCTAAACTTGTCATTATCGGAATATTCTAAACTTTTCATTATTAGTACCCATCAAAGATATCATTAATAGTGTCATCATTAGAATGTTCTATACCTTTCATTATTAGTACACATTAAAGTTATCATTAATTGTACTTTCCAAATTTCTCATTCTACGTATATTCTAAACATGTCTACATTGGAATATTCTAAACTTGTCATTATTAGTATGCTCTAAACTTGTCATTAATAGCTCATATTAAATCTATTATTATTAGCATATTCTAAGCTTGGTAATATTAGTATATGTTAAAGTTTTCATTAAACCTGTCATTATTATTATAGTTTAAACTAGTATATTCTAAAGATGTCGTCATTAGTATATTCAAAAGTCGTCATTATTAGTAAACTTGTCACTAATAGTATCTTCTAATATTCTCATTATTACTATATTCTAAGTTTGACATTATTAGTACACATTAAATCTATCATTAATAGTACCCACTAATCCTGTTTTTATTAGTATTTTCTAAACCTGGCATTATTAGTGTGTTCTAAACTTATTATTAGTGAAAATTAAATTTATCAATAGTACCTTATACACTAATCATTAACAGTATCCTTTTAACTTGTAATTATTAGTATATTCTAAACTTAGTATTATTACTTTATTATTATTATTATTTATTATTAGTATATTCTAAACTTATTACACATTAGTTATCATTATTAGTATTTTCTAAACCTGGCATTATTAGTGTGTTCTAAACTTATTATTAGTGAAAATTAAAGTTATTAATAGTACCTTATACACTAATCATTAACAGTATCCTTTTAACTTGTAATTATTAGTATATTCTAAACTTATTATTATTACTTTATTATTATTATTACTTATTATTAGTATATTCTAAACTTATTACACATTAAAGTTATCATTATTAGTATTTTCTAAACCTGGCATTATTAGTGTGTTCTAAACTTATTATTAGTGAAAATTAAAGTTATTAATAGTACCTTATACACTAATCATTAACAGTATCCTTTTAACTTGTAATTATTAGTATATTCTAAACTTATTACAAATCAAAGTTATCATTATCGTTAAAAACTTATCACTATTAAACTTTAATGTGTACTAATAAAAACAAGTTTGGAATATATATTCCAAACTTGTTATTATTAGTTGTCATTAATAGTTCCTTTTCAACATGTCGTTATAGGTATGTTCTATATTTGTCAATATTAGTACACAATAAATATGTTAATTGAATTTTCAAATGATTACTACACATTAATGTTATCTTTAAAAATACCTTCTAATCTTGTTTTTGTTGTTATATTCTAAACTTGTCAGTATTAGTATATTCTAATTTTTCAATATTACTCCTAGATTTTCTTTATATATTCTAAACTGGTCATTATTGGTTCATATTAACGTTATCATTATTAGTACCTTCTAAACTTATTATTATTATTAGTATATTCTAAATTCTAAATTCTTTCCATTATTAGTACTCATTCATGTTCCTTCTAAACCTCTTTTTATTAGTATATTGTAAACTTCTGATTAATTATTAGTACACATTAAAGTTATTATCAATAATACCTTCTAAACTTGTCAAAGTTAAATGCATTATCAATATATCTTTTAAACTAGTCATTATTAGTATCTTTTAATTTTTCATTATTAGTATATGGTATATTCTAGTCTTTCCATTATTAGTACACATTAACTGTGCCTTGCATTATCAGTATATTGTAAACTTTTCACATTAAAGCTATACCTTCTAAACTTGACATCATTTGAATATTACAAAATTGCTATTTCTAAATTTATCATTATTGGTGCACATTAAAGTTATCATGCAATAGTACCTTCTAAACTTGTTATTATTAGTATACTCAAAACTTTTTATTACTAGTACACATTAAAGCTATCATTAATAATAAATTTGTCCCTATTAATAACAGATCAAATTATTCAATATTAGTACATATCAAAGCTATTTAATAGAACCTTCTAAAATTGTCATTATTAAAATATATTGAAGTTATTACAAATATCATTTTCTAAAATTTTGATTATTGGTTATTGTTGTATATATCATTAATAGTACTATCGACAATATTCATTATTAATATATTCTAAACTTTTGATATTAAAGTTATCATCAATAGTTCCGACTGAATATTCTAAACTTGTTACTATCAGTGCATATTAAAGTTATCATTAAAAGTATATTCTAAACATGTCATTACTAGTATTTTGTAATTTTTTTTCACTATTATTACTCATTAAAGTAATTGTTAGTACACATTAAAGATTTTTATAATAGTACCTGCTAAACGCTATACTTTTTTTTTTTTTATAAATTTCCCATATTATAAATTAATTTTTCATTAGTTTTGAATATACTAACAATAACATGTTTAGAAGACACTACTAATGATAACTTTAATATGTATTGATACTCAAAAAGTTTAGAATATAGTAATAGTGACAAGTTTAGGATAATGATAAACTTGGAATATATTATTATTACCAAGTGTAGGATATATTAATAATGGTAAGGATACAAGGTCCTAGTAATGATAACTTCAATGTATACTAATAGTGATGTTTCGAATTTACGAACAATGACAACTTTTAAATAAAAACTTTAATGTTTTCTGATATTTAATGTTTGGTATATACTAATAATGACAAGTTTAAAGGCACTATTAATGATAACTTGAATATGTACACATATTCACATGTTATCATATGTTATTCACATGTTATTATAATACATGTATTATGTACACATAATCACATGTTTACAATAGTGTAATAAAGTTTAAAAGGTTATATTGATAATAATGTTAATGTGTAGGAATAATGACACGTTTAATTATATTGATAATGTAAAGTTTAATGAATACTAATAATAACATAATTAGAAGTTGCTATCAATGATGACTATAATACGTACTAATAATGATTAGTTTTGAAATAAAGCTAACAATGTCATATTAAAAAGCCAGTAATAATGGTAACTTTAACATGTACTAATACTCACAATTTTAGAATATACTAATAATGAAAAGTTTTAAATAATTATAAAATTTGGAATATATTAGTACTGCCAAGTTTAGAATATACTAATAATGGTCCTAACAATGATAACTTTAATGTGTACTAATAATGACAAGTTTAGAATAATAAAGAAGATATGTTAGTATTTACTAATACTGATATTTTTCGAATATACGAACAATGACAACTTTAGAAAGTATTATTAATGATAACTTAAACGTGAAGCTTTTAATGATAACTCATATATGTGTTAATAATAACAAGTTTATAATATACAAAAATTGACAAGTGTAGAGGGTACTATTGATAATGAATTGAATTTGTACTAAAATGACAAATTTAGAAAGATACCATTAATGATAACTTTAATGTGTAGTTACAAAGACAAGTTTATAAGGTACTATTATTGATAACTTTAATGTGTACTAATAATGACAAGTTCAGAAAGTTCTATTAATATAAACTTTGATAAATTACAATATTGACAAATTTAAAAAACACCAATAATGAGAAGTTTAAATTATTCTAAAAATAAGATGTTTAGAAGGTACTACTAATGCTAACTTATATGGCAAATGGCAAATGACGACAAATTTAGAACATACTAATGAAAAGTTAAGAAAGTTAATGATAACTTCAATGTGTACTAATATATATGCTAGTAACCACAAATTTGAAAAATACAGTAAAAATATATAAAAAAGGGCATGTTTAGAAGAAAATTTTAGAAGATAAATTTAGAATATACTGGCGATTTTAGAAGGTGCTAATATGTGGTAATGTGGTAATATTGACTAGTTTAGAATACATTAAAAATAGCATTTTTGTAATATACAAGTACAGATAAGTTCAGATTGTATCTTAATGACAACTTTTATAAGGTACTATTATTGATAACTTTAATGTATATAGCACTATATACTAATAAGGGTAACTTTGGAAGGTACTATAATTGATATCGTTAACTTGTACTAATAACGACAAGCTTGGAATATACTAATAATGCCAAGTTTAGAATGTACTATTAAGGATAACTTTAATGCCTATTAATAGTGATAAGTTTAGTATACACTATTAATGAGAAGTTTAGAATATACTAATAATGACAAGCTTGGAAAGCACTATTAAAGATTAAATATATGCGAAATGATAATGAAAAGTTTAGAATATGACAAGGTATAATTAAATAAATAATAAAATGGGAAATTTAGAAAGAAAACGTATAGCGTTTAGCAGGTACTATTATTAAATCTTTAATGTGTATTAATAATTACTTTAATGGTTACTAATAGTGAAAAAAATACAAAATACTAGTAATGGCATGTTTAGAATATACTTTTAATGATAACTTTAATATGCACTGATAGTAACAAGTTTAGAATATACTAAGAATATTCTCTGCAATTACCATTATTAGTGCATATTAAAGTTATCATTAATAGTGCCTTCTAAACTTGCCCTATCACAAATTATGTGATTATTAGTACACTTGAGTACATATTAAAATTATCATTAATAGTGCTTTCTAAACATGTAATTGTCTTTTATATTCTAAGCTACTGGTACACATTAGTAAAATGTCCTAAAATTTCATCATTAGCATATTCTGAAATTGTCATTAATAGTACACATTAAAGTTATCATTAATAGTATCTTTAATCTGATCATTATTTGTATTGTAAACTTCTCATTATTAGTATGTTCCTAACTTGTTATATTATAAACTTACCCATAATAGTATATTTTCAACTTTCCTCTACAATTGCCATCATTAGTGCATATTAAAGTTATAATTAACAGTACCTTCTAAACTTGTCGTTATTAGTATATTCTAAACATGAGATTATGAGTACATATTAGAGTTATCGTTAATAGTACTTTCTCAACATGTACTTACATATTCCAAGGTTGTTACCATTAATAGAATATTCTAAAATTTCATTATTAGTATATTCTAAACTTGTCATCACTTTAAAGTTCTCATTAATAGTATCTTTAATATGATCATTATTAGCATGTTCTATAATCATTATTATTACTATTAGTTGTTATTAAGAGTAACTTGTAAACTTGTCATTATTAGTATCTTCTATACTTTTCATTAACGTATCATAATCACTATACATTAAACTTACCATTAATAGTACTTTCTAAACTTGTCATTATTAGTATGTTATAAACTTACCCATAATAGTATATTCTCAACTTTTATAGTCAGTACACATTAATGTTATAATTAATAGTAGCTTCCAAACTTGTATAACATTGTATATTCTAAAGATGTCATTCTTAGTACATATTTAAGTTATTATTAAAAGAATCTTCTGATTTTGTCGTTATTGGTATATCCTAAACTTGCACTCGTTAAAATTATCATTAATACCATAATCTTAATTTGTCATTATTAGTACACATTAAAGTTTTTATTAGAAGTACCTATAAGTGTCATTAATCGTATATTCTAAACTTGTCATTACTAGAACATATTAAAGTTATCATTGATAATTCCTTTTCAACTTGTCATTGTTAGTATAATTCTAACATTAATTAGTAATCATAATTAGTGTATTCTAAAGTTGTTATTATTAGTCATTATTCAAAAACTCTAAAATTTTCATTATTAGTACACATTAAAGTTTCAATTAATTGTACCTTTTAAATATGACATTATGACACATTAAACTTTCTTTAATAGTACACATTTAAGATATTACTGAGAGAATCTTAATCTTGTCAGTATCAATATACATTAAAGTTATTATTACTATTATATTCTATTCTTGACATTATTACAACACAATAAAATTGTCAGAAGTACCGATTATTACCACATTCTAAATTTGACATTATTTGTGCAAATAAGATTTATCATTAATCGCACACTTCTTATTATCAGTATATTCTAAATTTGTTATTATTAGTAAACATTGAAGTTATAAATATTACCTTCTAAACTTGTCATCATTAGTATATTCTAAACATATCATTATTAGTATATTCTAATAAAATATAATCATTCTAAGTAGTATTCTAAATAGTATCTTCTAAATCTGTCATTATTAGAATGTTCTAAACTTGTCATTATAAGATATCATTAGTAGTACCTTTTAAACCTGTCACCATTAGAGTGTTCTATTCTTTTCATTATTAGTACACATTAAAGTTATCATTAATAGTACATTCTAGTTATTGATTAGTGTAGAGGGTACTATTAATGACTTTAATTTTCATGAAAAATAAGTTTAGAACACACTAATAATGCCAGGTTTAGAAAATACTAATAAAAATAAGATTAGTAGGTTCTATTAATGATAGATTTAATGTGTACTAATAATATACTAATAACGACATCTTTAGAATATACTAGTTTAAACTATAATAATAATGACAACTTTAACATATAATAATATTGCCAAGTTTAGAATATACTAGTAATGATATATTTAATATAAACTATTAATGGCAAGTTTAGAACATACGAATAATGACAAGTTTAGAATATTCCAATGTAGACATGTTTAGAATATATGTATAATGAGAAATTTGGAAAGTACTATTAATGATAACTTTAATGTGTACTAATAATGAAAAGTATAGAACATTCTAATGATGACGAGTTTAAAAGGTACTATTAATTATATCTTTGATGTGTACTAAATAATGATGCTATTAATGATAACTAATAATGACGAGTTTAGAATATACTAATAATATCAAATTTAAAGGGTACGTTAATGATAAGTTTCGAAGGTACTATTAATGACTTAAATTTTTACTAGTGATAAGTTTAGAACATACTAATAATGTCAAGTTTAGAATGTCTAGAATGTACTAGAATAATAAGTTTAGAAGGTACTAATAACGTTAATATGAACTAATAATGACAAGTTTAGCATATACAAAGAAAATTCAGAAGGTACTATAAGTAGTGATAATGAAAAAGTTAGAATATACTAATAATGACAAGTTTAGAATATAACAATAAAAAGATTAGAAGGTATTTTTAAAGATAACATTAATGCGTACTAATAATGAGAATTTTAGAATATACTATTAATGAAGTGTGAAAATACAATTAATATCTTTGTGTACTAATAATGACTAATATAGAATATACTTATAACGACAGGTTGAAAAGGAACTGTTAATGATGGAACTGTTAATGTGTACTAATAAAAACAAGTTTAGAATATATTTTAGCAGTGACAATTTTTAACGATAATGATAAATTTAATGTGTAATAATATTGACAAGTTTAGAATATACTAATGATTAAAAATTAAAAGGGTAATTGTATTGATTAGTGTAGAAGTTACTATTAATGACTTTAATTTTCATTAAAAATAAGTTTAGGTTTAGAAAATACTTATATAAACAAGATTAGTAGGTACTATTAATGATTTAATGTGTACTGATAATGTCAAACTTGGAATATAGTAATAATGAAAAGATTAGAAGATACTATTAATGATAAGTTTACTAATAATGACGAGTTTTGAATATACTAATAACGACATCTTTAGAATATACTACTTTAAACTATAATAATAATGACAACTTTAACATATATTGCCAAGTTTAGAATATACTAATAATGATATATTTAATATAAACTATTAATGGCAAGTTTTGAATATACTAATAATGACAATTTTAGAATATTCCAATGTAGACATGTTTAGAATATACGTATAATGAGAAATTTGGAAAGTACTATTAATGATAACTTTAATGTGTACTAATAAAGAAAAGTATAGACCATTCTATACTATTAATGATTTCTTTGATGTGTACTAAATAATGACACGTTTAGAATATTTCAATAATGATAATATTAATGATAACTAATAATGACGAGTTTAGAATATACTAAAAATTACAAATCTAGAGGGTACTGTTAGTTGTAAGTATCGAGAGTACTATTAATGACTTTAATTTTTACTATTGATAAGTTTAGAACATAATAATAATGTCAAGTTTAGAATGTTTAGAATATACTTTAACATATACTAATATTGCCAAGTTTAGAATATACTAATAATGATAACTTTAGATATCTTGTAATGACAAGTTTAGAACACTATAATAATGACAGATTTAGAAGATACTATTTAGAATACTATTTAGAATAATTATTAGAATATACTAATAATGACATGTTTAGAATATACTAATGATGACAAGTTTAGAAGGTAATATTTATAACTTCAATGTTTACTAATAATAACAAATTTAGAATATACTGATAATAAGAAGTGTGCGATTAATGATAAATTTTATTTGCACAAATAATGTCAAATTTAGAATGTGGTAATAATTGGTACTTTTGACAATTTTATTGTGTTGTAATAATGATATATTCAATATAAACTATTAATGGCAAGTTTAGAACATACTAATAATGACAAGTTTAGAATATTCCAATGTAGACATGTTTAGAATATATGTATAATGAGAAATTTGGAAAGAACTATTAATGATAACTTTAATGTGTACTAATAATAAAAAGTATAGAACATTCTAATGATGACGAGTTTAAAAGGTACTATTAATGATATCTTTGATGTGTACTAAATAATGATGCTATTAATGATAACTAATAATGAAGAGTTTAGAATATACTAATAATATCAAATTTAAAGGGTACGTTAATGATAAGTTTCGAAGGTACTATTAATGACTTAAATTTTTACTAGTGATAAGTTTAGAACATACTAATAATGTCAAGTTTAGAATGTCTAGAATGTACTAGAATAATAAGTTTAGAAGGTACTAATAACGTTAATATGAACTTTAATTAATGTGTACTAATAATGAAAAGTATAGAACACTAATGGTGACAGGTTTAAAAGGTACTATTAATGATATCTTATAATGACAAGTTTAGAACACTATAATAATGACAGATTTAGAAGATACTATTTAGAATACTATTTAGAATAATTATTAGAATATACTAATGATGACAAGTTTAGAAGGTAATATTCATGATAACTTCAATGTTTACTAATAATAACAAATTTAGAATATACTGATAATAAGAAGTGTGCGATTAATGATAAATCTTATTTGCAAAAATAATGTCAAATTTAGAATGTGGTAATAATCGGTACTTCTGACAATTTTATTGTGTTGTAATAATGTCAAGATTAGAATATAATAGTAATAATAACTTTAATGTATATTGATACTGACAAGATTAGAATTCTCTTAGCAATATCTTTAATGTGTACTATTAAAGAAAGTTTAGAATATACTAATAATGACAAGTTTAATGTGTCATAATGTCATATTTAAAAGGTACAATTAATTGAAGCTTTAATGTGTACTAATAATGAAAACTTTAGAGTTTTTGAATAATGACTAATAATAACAACTTTAGAATACACTAATAATGATTACTAATTAATGTTAGAATTATACTAACAATGACAAGTTGAAAAGGAATTATCAATGATAACTTTAATATGTTCTAGTAATGACAAGTTTAGAATATACGATTAATGACACTTATAGGTACTTTTATTAAAAACTTTAATGGGTACTAATAATGACAAATTAAGATTATGGTATTAATGATAATTTTAACGAGTGCAAGTTTAGGATATACCAATAACGACAAAATCAGAAGATTCTTTTAATAATAACTTAAATATGTACTAAGAATGACAACTTTAGAATACACAAGATTATACAAGTTTGAGGCTACAATGATAACATTAATGTGTACTAACTATAAAAGTTGAGAATATACTATTATGGGTAAATTTATAACATACTAATAATGACAAGTTTAGAAAGTACTATTAATAGCAAGTTTAATGATACGTTAAGAATATACTTATAATGACAAGTATAGAAGATACTAATAATGACAAGTTTACAAGATACTCTTAATACTAACATTAATGTGTACTAACTATAAAAGTTGAGAATATACTATTATGGGTAAATTTATAACATACTAATAATGACAAGTTTAGAAAGTACTATTAATAGCAAGTTTAATGTATAGTGATTATGATACGTTAAGAATATACTTATAATGACAAGTATAGAAGATACTAATAATGACAAGTTTACAAGATACTCTTAATAATAACTAATACTAATAATGATGATTATAGAATAATGATCATAGTAAAGATACTATTAATGAGAACTTTAAAGTGTACTATTAATGACAAGTTTAGAATATACTGATAATGAAATTTTATAATATTCTATTAATGCTTAAAAATTCTATTAATGATAACTTTAAAGTGTACCAATAGTAGCAACCTTAGAATATGAAAGTACGAGTTGAGAAAGTACTATTAATGATAACTCTAATATGTACTCATAATCACATGTTTAGAATATACTAATAACAAGTTTAGAAGGTTCTATTAATGATAACTTTAATATACACTAATAATGGCAATTGTAGAGGATACTGATGATAACAAATATTAGAAAATATTTTGAATGTTGAAAATATACTATTATGGTTAAGCTTATAATATTACAAATAATAACAAGTTTAGAAAGTACTATTAATGGTAAGTCTAATAAATAGTAATAATGATACGTTAAGAATATACTTATAATAATAAATTGAGAACATACTAATAATGACAAGTTAATGATCAGATTAAAGTTACTATTAATGATACCAATAGCTTAGAATATGAAAGATAATTACATGTTTAGAAAGCACTATTAATGATAATTCTAATATGTACTCAAGTTAACTAATAATCACATAATTTGTACTACGAGTAATAAGGGCAAGTTTAGAAGGTACTATTAATAATAACTTTAATATGCACTAATAATGGCAATTGCAGAGGATATCTTAGTATATTCTAAACTTGTTACTATCAGTGCATATTAAAGTTATCATTAAAAGTATATTCTAAACATGCCATTAGTAGTATTTTTTAAAATTTTTCACTATAAGTAATATTATAATATTATAATGTTATCATTAATAGTACCTTCTAAAAGTTGTCATTAAAGTCTGAACTTATCTTTACTTGTCTATTACAAAAATGTTATTTCTAATGTATTCTAAACTTGTCATTATTACCACATTACCACATATTAGCACCTTTTAAAATCGCCATTATTATTATATTTAACTTGTCGTTAGCAGTATATTCTAAATTTATCTTTTAAATTTTTCTTCTAAACATGCCATTTTTTATACATTTTTACTGTACCTTTCAAATTTGTGATTACTAGCATATCATAATCTTGACAGTATTAGAACACATTGAAGTTATAATTAAGAGTAGTTTCTTAACTTTTCATTAGTATATTCTAAACTCGTCGTCATTTGCCATTTGCCATATAAGTTATCATTAATAGTACCTTCTAAACATCTCATTTTTAGTATAATTTAAACTTCTCATTATTGGTGTTTTCTAAATTTGTCAATATTGGATTTTATTAAAGTTTACAGCAATAGAACTTTCTGAACTTGTCATTGTTACTGCATTTTAAACTTGTCATTATTAGTACGCATTAAAGTTATTAGTAGTACCTTTGTACCTACATACCAAGGCTTTTTCCCCCTTCCAATAGAGGTAGCCAAAAAGGGAAAGGCATAAAAACACTCCCACCCATTTGTAACTACACATTAAAATTATCATTAATAGTATCTCTCTAAATTTGTTATTTTAGTACACATTCAATTTATTATCAATAGTACCCTCTACACTTGTCAATTTTTTTATAATATAAACTTGTTATTATTAACACAATTTTAAGTTATCATTAAAAGCATCTCTTTATTAGTACACGTTAAAGTTATCATTAACAATACTTTCTAAAGTTGTCATTGTTCGTATAACGTATCTTCTTTATTATTCTAAACTTGTCATTATTAGTACACATTAAAGTTATCATTATTAGGACAATACTAATATATTCCAAAGTTTATAATTATTTAAAACATTTCATTATTAGTATATTCTAAATTTGTGAGTATTAGTACATGTTAAAGTTACCATTATTAGTGGCTTCTTAATATGACATTGTTAGCTTTTTTCAAAACTAATCATTATTAGTACACATTATAGTTATCATTAATAGTAATTTCTAATTATGCTATTATTAGTATTTACAAAACTTTGCATTATCAATATAATTAAAATGTGTCATTATTGCTACATATTAACATTATTATTAATTTAACCTTTTAAACTTTATTAAAATATGTGATTATGTGTACATAATACATGTATTATAATAACATGTCAATGTTAACATATAATAACATGTGAATATGTGTACACATTCAAGTTATCATTAATAGTGCCTTTAAACTTGTCATTATTAGTATATACCAAACATTAATTATCAGAAGACATTAAAGTTTTTATTTATAATACATTCTAAGTTTGTCATTATTGGTACGTTCTAAACTTGTCATTTATTAGTACAAATTATAGTTATCATATATAGAACCTTCTAAAGTTGTCATTTTTAGTAATTTCTATACTTTCCATTATCAATTTATTCTGAACTTTTCCACATTAAATTTAGCATGAATCTTCTAAGCTTATCATTAGTATACTCTAATTATGTCATTATTCTAAACTTGTGATTCTTAGTATATTCTAAGCTCGTTATTATTGGTACATACTAAATTTTTCATTGATGATACCTTCTAATTTTTTTAGTATTAGTGTATTCTCAACTTGTCATTACAAGTGTATTCTAAACCTGACATAATTAGCAAATTCTAAATTTGTCATCATTGGTATATTCAACACTTGTCATTATAAGTAAACATTAAAGCTTGTCAATTGTATATTCTACCCTCATTATTAGTACACATTAGTTATCACTAGCAATACTTTCTTAAGTTGTCATTGTTCGTAAATTCAAAACATCACTATTAGTAAATACTAAACATATCTTCTTTGGTATTCTAAACTTTATTAGTATACATTGAAGTTATCATTACTACGACCTTGTATCCTTACCATTATTAGTATATCCTACACTTGGAATTAATAATATATCTATTCCGAGTTTATCATTATCCTAAAATTGTCATCACTAATATATTCTAAACTTTTGAGTATTAATACATATTAAAGTTATCATTAGTAGTGTCTTCTAAACATGTCATTGTTAGTATATTCAAAATTAATGAAAATTTAATTCATGATAATATGGGATTTATAAAAAAAGTATAGCAGGTACTATTATCAAAATCTTTAATGTGTACTAATAATTACTTTAATGAGTACTAATAGTGAAAAATTTACAAAAAACTAGTAATGACATGTTTAGCATATACTTTTAATGATAACTTTAATATACACTGATAGTAACAAGTTTAGAGTACACTAAGAATAACATATTCAGTCGGAACTATTGATAACTTTAATATTAAAAGTTTAGAATATATTAATAATGAATATTGTCGATAGTACTATTAATGATATATACAACAATAATCAATAATCAAAATTTTAGAAAATTATATTTATAATAACTTTAATGTTTTAATAATGACAATTTTAGAAGGTTCTGTTAAATATCTTTGATATGTGTGTGTGTGTGTGTGTGTGTGTGTGTGTGTGTGTGTGTGTGTGTGTGTGTGTGTGTGTGTGTGTGTGTGTGTGTGTGTGTGTGTGTGTGTGTGTGTGTGTGTGTGTGTGTGTGTGTGTGTGTGTGTGTGTGTGTGTGTGTGTGTGTGTATGTGTAATAATAATAATAATAATAATAAAAGGTTTATTTCTATTACAGTGGTACACTGACAATAATACATTGGAAAAGTTGATTAAAGATATAAAAACTTGGAATATATACGTGGAGCAATTTTACAATGAGTTAATTATGTGCACAATAGATGGGATAGCACTGTTTTTGTAGCGGTCTGTCCTTGGCGCTTTGATTGGTATGAGTCTATTTATGTGTCTAGTGGCGTGGCGAGTTGGTGGAGCATCAGGAGGGAGGAGGTGACGGTGTCTAGGGTGGGAAAGCAGGCTTTCCCCAAATTTCCTTAGTGCCTCCCCGTGCCGCTGGGACACCCTTGATAGAGTAAGGGTGGTAAGAGCATGGTCGTAGCTGCTGTACTCCACGCCCAGGATGATCCTGCACGCTCTCTTTTGTACCCTCTCCAGCTTTTGTCTCTGTGTGAGGGTGAGTGAGCTGCACCAGGCTGGTGATGCGTACATGAGGGTGGGGAGTATGAAAGTTTTGTAGACCTCCTGTAGCTCAGATGTAGGTGTTCCTAGTGATTTTAACCTACTCAGCATATACAGTTTGTAAGACGCTGTCCTGACTATATTGGTGATATGTTGGTTCCAATTTAATTGAGCATCGAGTGTGATGCCAATGATCTTTGTGGATTGCACCAATTGGAGGGGGTGGGGGCCCAATGAAAGTTGTGGAGGAGGTACTGCTTGGGTGGAGGTACAAAAGTGCATCACTACGGTCTTGTTGGTGTTGATTGTGACGTTGTTGTTTTCCGTCCACATCATGAGCTTGTTCAGGGTGTTTTGTAGTGGTGCGTAATCAGGCCGCCTGGTGTTGATGGGGATGCCTATGGTGCTGTCATCCACGTACTTCCATCTGTGAGGAGTGTCCAGGAGGGCGTCGTTGATAAGGATGAGGAAGCATAGGGGACCCATTTTGGTACCCTGGGGGACCCCACAAGTTAAAGGGAGGAGGGGAGAAGTTGACCCTTGGTACCTGACCGCCTGCCGTCGTCCGGTGAGGAAATCTGCCAGCCATGCTATTAGGTGGGGCTGGATCCCCAGTTGGATGGCTTTGGAGAGAACAACATTGTGGTCAACAAGGTCAAAGGCCTTCCTGAAGTCTACAAAGGTAACAGCTAGGGATGTGTTACGCTTGTCTAGGTTGCTGTGAAGGAAGTTGAGTAGGTCAATGAGACAGTGAGTGGTAGAGGAGGATTTCATGTTGCCAAATTGTTGTGCATCTATTGAGTGTTTTATGTTGCTGTAAATGGAGTTAAAAACCAAGTCTTCACATATAAGGCTTGGGATAGGGGTGATGGCGATGGGCCTAAGGTCACTTAGTGATTGTGGGCTGAGGGTTTTGGGGATGGGAGTAACATATGATATTTTCCAGTCGCTGGGGCAGGTGTTTTGGCTTAAAGAGGCATTAATTATGGAGGAGAGTGGGAGGGCAAGTTCAGGGGCAAATTCCTTGTAGATTTTAATAGGAAGGTCAGAGGGGGTTGTGGATCTATTTTGTTTGAGTTTACCCAGCTTAGTAGCTACGTCGGAAACTTGACTTTGGGGGGTGAGGGGGAAGGGAGGTAGGCAGGAAGGCGGGAAGGGTCGAGAGGGGGTAATGTTTGACAGATAGAGGCGAAGTGGGAGTTGATCTCCTGGGCTGCTAGGTCAGGTGACAGGTGCGAGATGCAAGGGAGGTGGGAGGTCTTGTTACCCTGCAGGCCACAGAGAGCCCTGATCTTGCTGAACCACTGAGTGTTATTGCGTTGCTGTTTGAGGTGTTGCAATTTGTTTGGGTAGTAAGAGGATTTGGCGGTAATAATCTCTCTGATGACCTTATTCCTCAGGGACCTGAACTGGGCTCGGTCGGTGTAAAATGCCTTGTTGCGTTGTTTGATGAGACGTTTGATATGTGGTGTCATCCAAGGAGCGTCAGAGTGATGGACAGAGAAATCCTTTACAGGGAAGAAGTGGTGAAAGGCCTCAATTGTGGTGGTGGAGTAATTTGTCCACTTGGTCTCCACGTCTTCAACGTTGAGAACCTCTGGCCAGGGATGTTCCACTATCCACCTGCCAAATTCCCTCATGGCGGAATCAGGCATAGGGCGGTGCTGTCTGGTTACTTTAATCCTGTGAATGGCTGCACTAGGGGCTGGGGACCATTGTATGGTGAGGTGCGTGCTCTTACCGATGGGGGGGAGAGGTCTGGGGGTAGAGTACAGCTGCGCCATGTCAGTCATAATTAGGTCAAGGGTAGTTTGGTCGTGGGTGGGAAAGGTCACTACCTGCTTGAGATTTAAATGGTTTAAAATATCACTTGTGTCCAGACGATTAAAGTCCCCGCACACAACTAATTTGGCAGCAGGAAACCTTAAGCGGAGGGAGTCAGCAGTTTCAATGATGTGATCGTTGAGGAGAAGGGCAGTGTTGGCACGAGGAGGGTGGTATATGACGCACATTATAATAGAGGCGGTGTGGCGGGGATGGAAGCGGGGGGTGAGTTTGACACATAAAGCCTCGACTCCCTCTGGTATGTCAACCCTAAGGTGTAAGGGGTTGAGGTCAGCTCGACAATACAATGCCACACCACCGCCTCTGCGGTTTCCTCTGAGATGGTGAAAAAGTACAAAATTTTCTATGTTACACACTTCGGGAATTATTTGCCACGCTTCCGTAATTGCCATCACATCACAGCCTGTGGAGCGCACTAATTCAATCACTTCTTCCATTTTGTTGGCTAATGAGGTAACATTAGATAGTATGATGGAGGGTAGGCTGTACCAAACGCGTGGAACTTCATTGAGAATTCGTTGTCTTGGCTCGACTTTTCGTTTTTTGGTTGCACTTCTTTTATTTGTAATCACAGGCACTGTTCGGGTAATTTTTGAGCCACCGCGCGCGCGCGCGCGCGTGTGTGTGTGTGTGTGTGTGTGTGTGTGTGTGTGTGTGTGTGTGTGTGTGTGTGTGTGTGTGTGTGTGTGTGTGTGTGTGTGTGTGTGTGTGTGTGTGTGTGTGTGTGTGTGTGTGTGTGTGTGTGTGTGATACAAATAGATGCGTACCTACGTTCGTTGTGTGTCTCAATGTAAAGGGAATAAAAAAGTAACATGCGGTCGCTTTCCTGTGTCACTCAGTTCTTGGTTCCCTACAGATGACGTGGAACTAAAACTTGTTATTATTGGTCATAGAACTCAAGACAGCCAAAATATATTTTTTTCGATCTACGTCAGGGGTTATTGACCTATTTTCTCATGTGATGAAAAATAGCCGTGGTTTGCGACCTGGAGGAGCGCAACAATGAAAAGTACTACTAATATTAAAAATGAGAAGTTTAGAATACAGGATTGATGATAACTTTAGTGTCTACATGTTTAGAATATACTAATAATGACAAGCTTACAATGTACCATTAACGAAAAATTTAATGTGCCCTAATAATGACAAATTTAGAAGGTACTACTAATAGTAACTTTAATGTGTATTAACAATTTAGAGTATAATCACGATTATAAGTTTAGAAGGTGCTATCAGATATAACTTTAATTTGAACAAATAAGGACAAGTTTAGTACATACTAATAATGAGAAATTTAGACCGTTCTATGAATAAATAATGTCATGTTTATAAGTTACTATTAATGATGACTTTAATGTGCACTAATAACATACTTAGAATATACTAATAATGAGAAGTTTAGAAGGTACGATCAATTATAACTTTAATGTACTAATAAGGAGAAGTTTAGAAATGAAAATGACAGGCTTAGACGGATCTACTAATGATGTATTTAATTTGTACTAATAATCACAAATTTAAAATGTACTATTGATGACAAGGTTAGAATATTTTAATAACTATAATTTTAATGTGTACTAATAAGAAGAGGTATAATATCTAAATAATGAAAAATTAGGAAGGTATTTTTAATGATAACTTTAATGTCTACTAATAATGACAACTCCTCTCCTCCTCCTTCCCGTCCTCCTCTTCCTCCATCTTTTCCTCCTTTGCGAACTCTTGTTCGAACTCGCCTTCACCCTGTCGCTGCTCCTGAAGTGTCATAGTGTGTGTCTCACAAGGAAACTAATGACGCGAATTCCTAATTATGTCGCGCAACAGTCTTTTTCCAGTTTCTTCATTTGTCGCATTTCTATGTAATCTTTCCAATTAGGTCACCTTTTCTCAAAGGCGTCTCACACCCCAATTTTTCTGCAAGACCTATTTTTTTTTTCACTTC
>NW_027467710.1:4390281-4393115 GCF_046742065.1 Oratosquilla oratoria
TGTTGAGCTATCTATGAACAGTCGCCATTCTGCAGGATCATGTTCGAGTCCAAGGGCTGTAAACAAACCAGTAACATCCTTACAATAACACATATCATCACTAAAGTCATAGTAAATTTTAAATTCTTCATGTCGTTTCCGGTACACAGATGTCCTGCAGTCTTCTCCTAGTAGATTCCATTCTTTCATCCTTGATGTAAGAAGCTCAGATCCTGACTTAGTAAGACCTAAGTCTCTGATTAAGTCATCTAGCTCACTCTGACTTGGAAAGTGAGGCTCCGAAGTCGTTCTTGGTGTGAAATCTTCGTCTCCCATTTCATGGCTGCTGCTACCTGCTGACCCTTCAGATGAAATTTCCATTGCATCTTCCATCTGGAAAGGAAGAAATAACTAAATATAGCAACTTCAACAAAGACGAATAGCATTAGTATTCCATATATCTTTAGGAAAGTGAATGTATATTAAGTACTTAATATTGAAGTTAATTAAAAGTAAAGAGAGTATGATAAAAATAAACTTGCATTTCCTGGTGGTTGTGGTACTGGTAAGCTATCATCATGTGGGACAGGTGCTCTAGATGATGGTATGTCTGGATACTGCAGAGCTTGTCTTCCTTTCACTTTCCTGTACTTCGTCACATCAATCATACAAAAGTAGCAGTCGTCGTGATGGTTCTTCGGCTCTCTCCATATTCTAGGAATGGCAAAAGGCATTGCCCTTCCTGTACCTCTCAGCCATCCTTCTAGAGTAGATCGGCAGCTTCCACATATCACATGAGGTGCCCATGGCTTGTCCTGGTCACCCATGGGCATTCCGAAATAGAGTCTGTACGCTATCCACACTTTAGCACCTCTCACGATCTTATGTAGTACTTGTTTTTTCCCAATATAATAACCACACACATAGCAAAATGTATCAGGAGAATTTTCACATCCTCTAGTAGCCATCTTGACAGGTAAATAGTTCAGTCATTGATCTGAAAGAGAAAATTAGATAAACATTTAGTAGCAGACCACATAACAATTCCAAAATATACATGGTAACATTGAAATTATATGTATTTCTATAACGGTCGATGATACAGAAAGAATAATTGCATATTTGAAATCAGCAGGAAAAAAATACAATAAACAAAACCTTTGAAAAAAAAAATGTTACGTTGTGTTATTAGTATGTTCCATATACATTAAACTTACCATTAACAGTACTTTCTAAACTTGTCATTATTAGTATATTACAAACTTACCCATAATAGTATATTCTCAACTTTCATAATTAGTACACATTATAAGTAGCTTCCAAAGTTGTATAAACTTGTATATTCTATAGTTGTCACTCTTACTACATATTTAAGTTATTATTAAAAGAATCTTCTGATCTTGTCGTTATTGGTATATCCTAAACTTGTCATTAATAGCACTCGTTAATACCATAATCTTAACAAACACACATTAAAGTTTTTTATTAGTTGTACCTAAAAAAGTGTCATTAATCGTATATTCATTAAATTTTTATCATTACTAGAGAAATATTATATTAAAGTTATTATTAAACCCATACCAAAACTTCAACATTATATCAAACCACTACAAAAATAAAAACAATAAACAATAAACAACTTGTCAAAATTAGTACAACAACATCAACTAACAACAACTATAAAATACAATAAACTAAAAAAAAAACCAACAAATCATTATCATAATTTTAATACAATACACCAATACCAAAAACCCCTCAAAATCTAACCCTAACTAATTACAAAAAAAAAATTCCATTCCCACACCCAACAAAAACCAACCCCAAAACATCACCACCACCCCCCCCACTAACACCACCCTAAACAACAAACCAAATACCAACAAATATACCCAAAACAACACCCCAAAACCACAATACACAACACCCAAATACACAACCACAAATCTTAACACCCCCACATACCCAACACCCCAAACCCCAACTAAAAACACCAAAACTAACAACACCACCCAAAACTAACAACACCCCACTACCCACAACAACCCCCAACCCCAACCAAACTACAACCCCAAAAAACCAACAACTACCCCACCCCTACACCAACCACTACCAACACCCCACCAACACTAAAATACCCCCCATAACCCCACAAAACAACACCAATACAACCCAAAACATACAACCCCAATACCAAAAACTACATAAACCCCCCACACCCCACCCACCCAACCCCCTAACACCAACTACACAACACCTCATTCACATACCAAATAAACAAACACCCAAATACCAACAACAAACCCTCTAACAAACCCCCATACAACCATCACAACCCCCCACTACCAAACAATAACCCAACACAAACAAAAATATCACAAACCCAACAAAACACAACATCACACCCCAACAAAACAACAATTACACAACCAATCCCAACAACTACCCCCAACCCAAACACAACCCCTACCCCACCCACAATAACACTACACCCCATCAACACTAACCCCCCCCAATACCCCCAACTACTCCCATTACCCCCCCCAACACCCCCCTACCACCATACACCCCCCACCCAAACACCCCCCCCAACACCATAACACCCCCTACAACACCTACCCCCCACCCCCAAACCCCCACAACTCCATAAAACACAAAACAACAACTACCCCCAACCCTACACCAACCACCCCCCCCCCACCACACAAACCCCATACACAACCCCCCATACAACCAATTACACACACCCAATACACAACATAACACCCCCAAAACCAAACACCACCCAAACACCACCACCACCCCACCAAAACAACTACACAACACCCCCATTCCCACATAACCTCCATACACAA
>NW_027467710.1:4393615-4463615 GCF_046742065.1 Oratosquilla oratoria
TGAGGTGGAATGGGTGGGGGGATGAGGGGGTGAGGTATTATGTATGTGAGCAAAAAATTTGACGCTGCCCAAAGGGATTTCCACTCCCCGTCCTTCTCCTTTTATGCATGAGGGGATGGAGAGGGGGGTCGGCCGATTTGCATTATGAAAGCAGCCTTGGCTGTGTCTTGCAACACTGTCCTCTGATCCCAGGGCAGTGGACAAGATGCAGGGATGACCCGTTCTTCCAGGAAGGTGCCAAGATACGAGGGAGGGTGGAGGGGAGTGGAGTGTATTAGGGGATGGAAGTGGGTGAGGAATGGTTTTAATGCTTCTTCTCTTTTGGTTACCTCCACCGGGGGGGGGGCACCGGGGGGGGGGGTGAACACACCCCCCCCCCCCCCCCCCCCCCCCCCCCCTTGTAAGGGGGAAAAAACCTTTGGTATAATTATGTAATATTGTAAACAAAAAGATGAAAAGCAGAAAATTTGTAGCAGTGTATGTACCACCAAAAACACAGGCTTGGTCTGATAGCGATCATTCTAAATTACTGGAAGACACAATGAATGTGCTAAATGAGTTACTGAAAGAGGGTATTAACATAGTAATCATGGATGATTTTAATGCAAAGGATATAATCTGGGAAGAAATGATAGTAAATGGGGGAGAAGAACTTTGGAGCAACATTCTACTGGATATGACCACTGAATACACATTAACACAATGGGTTAAGGAAAATACTAGATATAGAAACAATGAGGAACCATCAAAACTAGACTTAATATTAACTTCTGAACCAGATATTGTGAACAAAATGGAGTATAAAACACCAATTGGAAAGAGTGACCATATACTAATAGTTTGAATTAAAAGAACAAAACAATGTAAGAAGGAATGGAAAATATAGAGAAGGAAGATTAATGTACAACAAAATGGATTTTGTAAAACATAGAAAAAATTTCCAAAACGCAAACTGGGATAAATTCTCTAAAGAGGAAACAAAGATGGAAGACAAATGGAACATATTCAAAGAAAAGGACAAGGAATTGATAACATGTACCAAAGAAGAAGCAAAAAGAATATTTATATAAAGTGTTGGTATAACAAAAGGTGCAGTGAGGCTAAAGACAGAAAAGACAAAGCCTGGGAAAGATGGAAAAGAGACACAAAACATCCAAATGGCAAACATATATAAAACTTAGGAAAAAATATGTGAATATACACAGAAAAAAAACTATGAAAAAAATATTATAGACAAATGTAAGGATGAACCTAAACTCTTTTACAGATGTATGACAAATGAAAGAATAAACATGAGATAGTAAAACTGCGTGGAGATAAAGAATATATAGTTGACACAGAAATGGCAGAAGTTATGATCAGACATTTCAGGTCTGTTTTTACAATTGAGAGCTCACAAATTTGGAAAGATGGACAACAAGAAAGATCCCCTAAAATGGAATAAATAAAGGTAACAGAAAGAAATAAGAAACCAAATAAAAAACCTAGATGTTAGGAAATTCGCATGGGCCGGATGGAATTGCAAGGAAATCGCATGGACTGGATGGAATTGCAAATTGGATACTGAAAAAAATGTATAGACGAACTGACAGACAAAATTATACAAGATAATAGACTTTTCACTCAAAGAAGGAAAGGTCTTGCAAGATTGGAAAGATGCAAACATAGTACCAATATATAAAGGAGGAAACGAAGAAGATCCTGATTGGGAGGAAAATGAGAGTAGTAATTAGAGATAAATTCTCAAACTGGGAAGAAGTGATAAGTGGTGTCCTACAGAGATCAGTACTGGCCCCAATCATGTTTGCCATATACATTAATGACATGGATGAAGGTGTAGTGTTATATGAATTTCTTGGCAGAATATGCAAAGATACTAAAGAAGGTAAAAACAGAGGAAGACTGCAACTCACTGCAACAAGATTTGGATAAAATCTGGAATTGGACTTAAAAGTGGGAAGTAAAATTCAATATAAAGAAATGTAGTATAATGGAATTTGGAAAGAGTAAAAAACAGAATATCGAAAGATTACAAAATTGGTGAAGAAGAGGTGAACAAAGTAAACTGAGATAGATCTCAGAGTGATCATCAGCAAGGACATGACACCAGATAAGCATATTGATAAAATATTCGGAGAAACCTACAATTTATTGAGGTCAATGAAAGTGGCGTTTGCCTATTTGGATGAGGAAATGATAAAAAAAAATTCAAACTACACTAGTAAGACCAAAACTTGAGTACATAGCAACACTATGGACACCCAGTACCAAAAAGAATATAAAAAAATTAGAAAGAATACAAAGAGCAACAACAAAACTAGCACCAACTCTTTCTGAACTGAAATATAAGCAAAGACTATCCAAACTAGAATTACCAACTTTGGAACAAAGAAGGGAAAGAGGAGACTTGCTGACTATCTTTAGAATAATGAAAGGAATGGAAATTTTAGATAAGAATGACTTGTTAATATGGGATAATGGTAAAACAAGAGGACACGAAAAGAAACTAAAAAAGGATAGCTACAGAAGAGATCTGAAAAGGAACAGCTTCTCACACAGAGTGATAGATACTTGGAACAAATTAGACAACGAAACAGTGTGTGCAAACACTATTCAAGATTTTAAGAATAAACTTGATGCTGAGAGATACAAAGACGGGTCACCACGAGCATAGCTCTCTTCCCGTATAATACAACTAGGTTAATACAAACTTCAGACCAGTATCCCTGACAAGCACAGTAGCAAAAATATGCGAAAAAGTTATCAGAAACAAATGGACCAAACACTTGGAAGAAAATAAAATAGTAAACCCTAAACAATTTGGCTTTAGAAGTGGAAGATTGTGTACCACAAACTTAATATGCTTTTACTCGAGATTAATTGAGATAATACAAGAAAGAGATGGCTGGGCAGATTGCACCTTCTTGGACTTGCAGAAGGCATTTGATAAAGTACCACATAAAAAATTAATAAGAAAAATTGAAATAATAGGAGGAATACAAGGTAAGCTACTGGAATGGATGAAGGATTTCTTAAATGGGAGAAAAATGAGAGTGGTACTTAGAGACAAAAATTTGAACTAGAAAGATGTGAAGAGTGGCGTCCTGCAAGGCTCTGTATTGGCTCCTTTAATGTTATAAAACATATGGATGAGGGAGTGAATTGTTACATGAACTTCTTTGCTGACGATGGGAAATTACTCAAGAGAGTAAGCACAGAAGAAGATTGCAGATCGCTACAAGAAGACCTGGACAAAATATTGGAATGGTGTCAGAGATGTGAAATGAACTTCAGCATTAAGAAATATAGTATAATGGAATTTGGAAAAAGCAAAAATAGAATATTGGGTCAATATAATATTGGAAACAAAGAAGTCAATAAAGTCAATTCAGAAAGGGACCTGAGAGTGATCATCTCAAGTGACTTGACACCTGATAAACATGTCAATAAATTATTTGGAGAGACTTTTAACTTATTAAGATCAATGAAAGTGGCCTTCGACTACATGGATGAAGAAATGGTAAAGAAAATAGTGGTTACACTAATAAGACCTAAACTAGAGTATGCTGCAACACTATGGGCACCTAAGCACAAAAAAGAATATAAGAAAATTAGGAAGAATCCAAAGAGCAGTGACAAAAATGGCACCTACACTATCAAATTTGACATAAGAACAAAGATTGGAGAAATTACATCTATCAACACTGGAACAGAGAAGAGAAAGAGGTGATTTGTTGACCATTTACAGAATTATGAAAGGGATGGAAATTCTCGATAGAGACGACTTATTATAATGGGACAGAAGAGAAACAAGAGGACATGAAAAGAAGTTAAAGAAGGACAGTTACAGAAGAGACCTGAAAAAGAATAGCTTCCTACATAGAGTGATTGATGTTTGGAACAAACTAAACAGAGAAACAGGGAATGCCAAAACTATACACGATTTTAAGAAACTGGATGCGGAGAGATACAAAAATGGGTTACTACAATCATAGCTCTCTTCCTGTAAAATACAACTAGGTAAATACATATTCCCTTACCACTCCCATCTCCTTCCATGCATCACAGCATCATCCATACACAACCATTCTCAACTCACCCCAATATTGGGATGGTTTGGACACATGGAAAGAATGAGTGAAGAAAGACTAGTAAAAGAGGTGTGGAAGAAGTGAACATGAGGGGGTGACCTAGGATGAGATGGATGAATGGGGTAAAAGAGACTTTGGGGAAGAGGAGAATGTCTGTTGAAGACGGACGGGAGAGGACAGAAGACAGGTGAATGGAGAATAGTTGTATATAGATGATGATGTGATCCATGAGGTGGGGGGTGAGGGAGTCTGTATGAGAAAAATTTGACGAAGCCCAAAGGGATTTCTCCCCGTCTTCTCCTTCTCTGCGTGAGGGGACGGGGGGGGTGGTTACTGATTTAATGAACCAGCCTTGCTGTGGATGTGTGGTGTCTTGCAACATTACCTGTAACCCAGGGTACTGGACAAAATGCAGGGATGACCCGTCATCCAGGAGGTGCCAAGTTAAGGAGTGAAGAGGGTGGAGGAAAGTGGGAGTGGTTTTTATGCCTTTGTTTTTTTGGCTACCTCCCTTGTAAGGGGAAAAATGCCTTTGGTATATGTATGTATGTATCAAACTTAATTTCATTATTACTTGCAAGCTGTCAGAGCTCTCTTAAACAACCAATCATTATGATACAAATCAGAGGCATAACTATATAGATAATATTTTAGACACCCAGGGTCCAATTAAGTACAAGTACATTATTGGGCATTTCTAGAATAAGATTTTTCAATGGCCCTACTGTGGATGTACAGTGTCTTGCTGCATTGCTTCTAACCCAGGCTGTGGGCAAAAGACAGGGATGACCCTTCATCCAAGTGGAACTAAGATGAGAGTAAAACAAGAGTTTTAGATGAGAGTGGAATGGTGGGTGCCTGGACTGGTGACCTCCCTTATAAAAGGGAAGAAGCCCTTGGTATATAGATAGGACTGTTGGGGGGCAGGTAACAGTCACTGCTGGGAATCAGAGAAAAGTATGAGATTTAAACCGACAACTAAACAAATGTGGGACTAGCACACTCTTGATAGTCACTCATACTGTATAAGGAGGAAAAGGTTTTTGCATAAGTATAGCCAAACAGGTTAGTGTTGCTACTTGGAATGGAGGTCAAGGTGATGGTTCATTCAATTCTATACTACAAAGTTGTCTATAAAGGGGCACCATCTTAGCCTCCTGATAGGGATGAGTTCATGACACTAAATCAAATCATATATTGGTTTATATGTAGCCAATTATTCAGCTGAGTGATGGACCCTACTGAAATGTTTTACTTGATGGAGACCATATCCAGGGAAAAAAAATACCTGGAACTGAACATATAAAGTCTGGAGGGAAAGAACAAAAAGTGACATGGCATGATGGGGTATTGTTTTGACAACTGTATGTATCACAGACCTCACAACTGAGTTTTGTTGGAGAAGATTGAACAAAATAGTTTCCAAGCTTTTGGAATGAGCCCAGCTGGGTGCAGTTGACATTTTTTATGTAATCCCATTGCATTATGCAGCACAGCTTGAACTTAAGGATGCAGTTGAACAAGTAACTTCAGGTTTTACATCATAGCATTTTCATCCCCCCCCTTTTAAATATATATATATATAATTTATATTATATTACTAATGTATATGCCTGTCTTAACCTAACCTAAACTTACCCACCCTAACCCAAATCAACCTAACCTAACCAAACCCAACTCAACCAAACCAACTTAAACCTAACATATATCTAACCTAACCAAAACTGACCTAACCTAACCAAACCAATGGACAAAATGACCCACCAAAAATCTCACAAGAGTAACCAAGCATTTTTTGTCAAAATCATCAGGTCAGCCGATATGGCCCAATCTTGCCCCTGAGGGAGTCATGCACAGAGCAATGTGAGGTTCTTGTGAGGAACCTGGACCTAAGGGTATATGCATGGGAACCACCCAGACAAAAATGAGACACGACTAAAAAATATCAGATCGGCCGATTTGGCCCAATCTTGCCTCAGAGGGAGAGCCATGCACAGAGCACTTTGAGGTACATGTGAGGAGCCTGGACTCAAGGGCGTATCCATGGGTTCAGCCCTGCCTAACCCGTACTAGCCTATGTGAACCTAAGCTAACCAAACCCATCTTAAGCCAACCTAACCTAAAGTAACAACCTAACCAAACAAGACCAAAGTGTTATCTACAGGAGGCCTCGTGGCCCTTGACCTGGGGGAGAGATATTGGCCCAATCAGAGCCACTGGCCAAAATGAACCTAACTTAACCCAACCTAATGTAGTCCAAGCTAACCTAATCCAACATAACCAAACTTTATCTCACCTAAACATAATTTATCTCAACCTAAGCCTAAAGCAACCTAATCTAACCCAACCTAACATAGCTTTGTTTAACCTGACCTTATCTAACCTAACTTAGCCTAACCTAATCAAACCTATCCCAAACTAATCTAACCAAACTTAATGTAATAGACCTTACCAAACCAAACCTCATCTGACATAACCCAACTTAATCTATCCTAACCCAGTCTAACAGAACCTAACCCAAAATATCTCTGCAAAAACTAACCTATTCCAAACCTATCCTAACCCTAACAATCCAATCTAACCCAACTTAACATAATGTAGCCTAACCTATCCTAACTAAACCTAACTTGTCCCAACCCATCTGTACCTAACCTAAACCAACTTAACCTCACCCAAACTTAGTCACACAACATGCCCTAACCTAATCTAACCTTGAATGACCTTAACCCAATCTAGCAAACTTAGCCCAACCAGCCGACATCAAACTGTCAAACACCTCTAATTTAGCTATCTAGTCAATAGAATAATAGATGATTAATTTGCAAAATCTGGAATTTTCCTGAGGCCCCTGCATTGTAAGGCCCAAAGTTGTAGCTTACTTAGCTAGTACCTAAATCTGGTACTGATCCTAGCCATACCCAGACAACACAAATGTTTCTTCCTTGAGTGACTTATGGGCCAGTCCAATGGCTGTTGCTAGTTACCTGGGCACTGTGGGTCTCTTGCAAGAGAAACTGGGAACAACACATTGTCATTGAGCTTCATTATCAGCAGTGGAAATCATTTCCAGCAATGAGGGAAAAGGGAGAGGGTGAGGATTGCCATTGTATCGTCACCACAAACCCTTGCTCAGAGGGCTAGGATGACTTATTGATGTAGGGTATTTAAAGTAAATCCCTCTGCTACAAACCTGCTTGCTGTCAGGCAGGACTCAAACTGCCTCCATTCTGACTGTTGCTCCAAGTAATGGCTTACTTGGTCAGTAAGTATCCCAAAAGGTTAAATAATATTTGTTATATTTAAGTAATATTTAATGAGGTTAAGTAATATCTGTTATTCTTAAGTAATATTTAATGGTTTACAATGCTTGTGGTCAACCTTAAAACAATACAGTGAGGTACAAATATGGGCAAGCAAAAGTATTATGGCTTCAAGGAAGTGTGAAAAGAAGGAAACTAATGGCAATATTATCATCCCTTGCTTGAAAATCTAAATGATTCTAATAAGTCTGAACATTAGGTGATGCTTCAGATCCTTTTTTATTCTGACAGGCAGCAACTTGATTATATTACATATCACTCCTACTTGAAATAGGAAGATATAAAAAACTTTTTATTGAAGAAAATTTGAAAAATTATAATTAAAACGCAAGTATAATGACCAGTTCCAATGCTCAAACCTAGAGGCTATGAGCCTAGGTAACCTCAACATAATATTAGTATATGCAACTTAAATAATGTCAATATATTTGGTAGAACAACAACAAAAAGACCCACTATACTAATAAACCTGTATGTATGGTGTACCTTATGTAAAGGCATAAAAGGCATTTCATACCAGAATCAAAGATGATATAACACTATACAAACTCTGGATATACTACAGCATAAGTGCACCATACCTGTTTCATCCAACAATCCCTGTCAAATACTTTTGATGACATAGTGCTTACTTTCAAAATTAATTATCATTACAATCTTAGAATGCAAGCAAAATACTCAGACTGTGTCTGCATATGTTTTAAATGACACAGGGACTGATGAAAACTGGTTTAATTTTTCTTTACAAACTTCCCATGCATGCTTAATCTGTTGTCCAACACACAACTTTATCATGGAGTCTTTTTACATTCCTATGGAGTGACTAGATCAACCCTAAAGTGTAAGTTTACTTGTTCAGCTAATCATGTAAGCTGTAAGTTTCTTATGGTGTAAATGAACAACTGGTGATTGAATACTAACTGCACTTAAATTTTGAACACAGAAGTATCTTTGAACATTTCCACAGCAATGCACAATACTGTTTTTTGTTTTTCAAATGTCCACCTAAATTGGTATATGATTAAACAATACTTCATTTTCAACAAAAGTTAATTAATGCTGTATTACATCTTGCACCACAGACACTACATGAATTAAATCTTCAGTCATAAATTAATGCACAAGTAAGGTAAAAACTTTGTGACTGGAACTGTGAAATATGGCAACTGGATCAAAATTTGCACAGGATTCAAATATTTGTTGAGTCAACTCCCAACACAAATTCGACAGAAGACAACTTGTCCTTTGGTAGTACAGCACCATACAAAAATAGTCTTGATCCTTGTACATTTGACACAACAGATATGGCACAATACTTTGCATCCAGCTCCAGTGTGAGGTAATCACATCTGTGCAGGACCCTTATCCATGACTTGCTACTCTATGGCCCCTTTGGTTGTGCCAAGTTAATATAAAATTAAAGGACAGGTCACAAAATACAGTGCAGCCTTCTCAAGCTAAAGGATGTGTGACAATTACTTTAAGCACATAAAAAAGCCTGGATACACCACAGAAGGCCTGCACTTGAGAAACAAAAAATATAAATAATATAAAAATACAGAAAATGTATAAAAGATACATAGAATAAAGGAAATTTATCATATGGAAGTACTTTAGTACAATACAAATGTAGAACAGTATATAATAACTACATAAAAATAGTTTTATCACCTTCACCTTGACAAAATACAAAATATGTAAGGCAATATCCACCTAGACTACATCCCCAGTCTGGTTCTATATTTGTTCAATTTCTTTCAACCTTTTAACCTAGCAACCTGACTTTGCTTATCCCAACAATTTTTACATTATCTTACACCTAACTGTGTTTCCTTAGTGTTTTTATAACTTTTGTTTTAACTACAAAACATTTTACCTTTGCAGACATCATTACCAAATATTATTGCAACCTCTTTAATAATAAATTTGAGCTTTAATGAAGACACTTATAACCAGATTCAATCCAATGAAGTATATGTCTTCCCTGTAGACCTTATTCTTACTAAATGACTAAACTAATATAAAAACTGGTCCCATGTAAAAAAAATTGTGCAATTTCATACTGCATCTCCTTTTAACTATACCTTAACTAATTAGCACTCAATGTGTATATGACAGCCAGTTAGATACATCTAGCATTCACATATCCACCTTTCATTTTTTTTTTCTGTAAAATATAATTTTATTGACACAAAATAGTAAAATTAATAACCATTTAAAGAATTCTAAATGAAAGAGGTAATAGTAATTATAATGAAAATAATGTTTATAATGACAACAATAGTAGTAAAGAAAAAACTAATAATAAAAAATAAAGGCAACTAATAATAAATATTTGTTTATATTCTGATTTGCATATATCTGCAACAGGATACATGCATAACCAAAATACCACTCTACAATGACTAGTCATTTATTAGACTTACGAGAGCTCTTTTCTAGTGGAAGCAGAAATGCTGAGTGATCACAATGTATATATATATACACATACATATATATACATATATTATACACACAATAAAGGGCCTTTTCCTTCTTGCAAGATAGGTGGCCATATCAAAGCACACACTTATCTATACCCCTTCTATCTTAACACCTCATGGACAAAGGGCCATCCTTGTCCTACGCTACACTGTTTTAGTGAAAGCCAATGCAACAAGACACAGCACCTCTACAGCAGAGCGCAACAGCATAAGTTTGTTTATACCCACCATTTCACCGTACAGCAACTCCCTGCCCCCCACCCCCTCATCAACTTCAACAAATTTATGAAGTAGACAAGAAATGTATTCCTTTGGGACAGCATAATTCCTTTACCAATTCACAAACTCTTCATTCACTCCTATATTTTAACGTTCTTTCTTACTTGCATCACTCAGTTCATCCACTTCATTCTTTGTCTTCTTCTCAACATCACTTCACACTTCTGCTTTCCATACATTTTTGCTAGTTTTTCTTTGATCAACGCTATCTGTCAACTTCCTCTCCCTCCCCACCTCCACATTTCTTACTCTATCCATGTTAGCATCATCTACTATACTTCTGAAACACTTCATCTTGCACATGTTCAGATTCTTCCTTTCTGCCTCCCTTCAACTTAAATCCCTACTCCATACAATGCCATGGGTAACCATCACTCTTTCTTTTCCACCCCAACATTTACTTACCTCTTTTACTCTATTATTACCTCCATATCCACTCTTCCATTCACTACCACATGGAACCCCAAATACCTAAAATTCTACTTCCTCCAGTTTCTTGCCTTTCAAACTTGCATCCAATCTGGCATCATCATCACTCCTTGTCCACCCCATCACTTTGATTTTTCCCACATTTACTTTCAACTTTCTCCTATCACATTCTTTTAAATTCAGTCACCAACCACTTCAACCTGCCCTCAGAATCAGTTACAAGTAGAATTTAATCTATAAATTTGGCTCACCTCCTACTTCCCTCCACTTTCACTCATTAACTACAAACCTCTGCCTCTTTCATGTTCATCTCCTTTTACATCCCATGCATATATATGTTGAATAACCATGGTGACATCACACAACCCTGATGCAGATCCATCTTCACCTCAATCCACACACAAAAAAGTACTGTCCACCTGGGATGAGGCGGACAGTACTTTGGTCAAATCTGAACAGAGCTATAGGTGTGATATGGTTTCCTGCCAAAAATTCTGTTCACCTACAGGAAAGGGGGAAGCTTATCAGTGAGCCAAGAATTAGTCACATCAGTCATTGTCTTGTTGGTGAGGAGAGAGATTGTATGCTGTGACCCCTCCATCTAGGTTCCCCTCTCAAACCCAACCATGATATCTTCTGAGCCACCCTGTATTACCAATATGAGTAATATTAAGCATTTGAGTGCAGAAACCATAGCCCAGATAGTTGCCCTCAAGAAATCTAGCCAGCAAACAAAGGGAATTGCCAGACATGTTGGCATGTGTACTTGTATCATCTGCCACTAGGTTGCCAGATTTACCTGTAAGGGAGGCAACCAGAATTCCATTTAGCAGAGGTCTGGGGTGCCTAAAAAGATTGGGGATCAGTCTAAAAATATTGTGAAATATGAACTAGTCTAATCCATATATGACAGCCAGACAAATGAAGGAAAAGAACTCAAAACTCTTCGAAGTGCGTTCAGTGAGAACCATTAACCATAGAATATATTACTGACTTAGGGTACACAAGCCAGTGCCCGGTGAAGAAGCCTCTTCTGACCCTTAGCAGAGGCAATTTCCTTCATTTGCCGGCCAGATTTCTTGAGGGCAACTATCTGGGTTATGGTTGCTCATATTAGTAAGATGGGGTGGCTCAGATGTTGTGGTCAGGTTCAAGAGGGTCCCTCAATGGGGGGATGCAGCATATAACTTCCCTCCTCACCAACAAGACAATGACTGACATGATTCATTCTTGGCTCACTGATAAGCTCTGCCCCTTCCCCCTTTGCTGTAGGTGGACAGAATTTTTGGCACAAAACCATGCCACTCCTATGGGTCTCTCCAGATTCAACAAAAGAGTCCGCTTCACCCCAGGCCGACAATACTTTTGTCAAGCACTATATACACACATAGCTAATTCTCTTGGAGGGGAGTTGTCTTTACAATATAAACTTTAGTATACTATTTTCATATTATGAAAGAATAGGAAGGTTTTTGCTTCATCTGTCTTTTAACCTGTTGATGATGGTATGTCACCTCTCATTTCTTCAAATTTTCTTTAATATCACCTGTAGTGCCTCCCTCCTTAAGTCCTGGGCCCTATTCTTGTACCTGTAGGCTACTACAACCTTTCTTTTATTCTATCATGATGTATCACAAAAAATTCCAGTATTATCTTATTTCCCTAGCATACCACACTTTCCTCGCTTTTGAAGCTCACTTTTCTTCTAACTCCTACATATCACCTGCTCCTCCCTCACTTTCCCCTTCTTCTGTAAACACACGTTACAGAGTACTTTCCTACTGCAAGTTCCTCTGTAGGCCAATCCTACTGGCTACTATTGAGAAAACAATTTGTCTTCTTATCCAAAGCATGTTTAGTTGTCAACCCTTTGGATGCAATATATATTTTCAATCAATAGATTTTATTCATGCATCTGGGTCTAATTTGGCCATGTAACTATATAGGACATGTGCATACATATGGAAGAGCCAGTTGAAGCACTAAGTCTGGATAGAGCTTTACTAATCCATCTTAAGCACCAGTCTATCTAGCTGTGCATTCTGGTTAGCCTCTAACCAGGACCAATATTACTGACCACAACAGTACATTTTTACACAAAATGAAACTACCTATTAATGTTTCTATCAATCAAGCTTCTTTATGATTGTGGTTTCTGTCTGGTAGTGGTGGTTTCTCAGGCGGTTCAGCAGGGTAGTCACTAAGTACCTGAAAACAGAATAAACTTACAAGATAATTCTTACACAAGGTTCACATACTATTTGTTACAACCTAAAGATCATTTAATGAAAGAAACAAATTATAGAGGAAAAGGAGGCTTATTGGATAGATTTTAATAAGTGCACAGAAGGTTTAAAGAGAAATGTCAATATAGTGATACAGGGTAGGAAACAAACCAATAGACAGAGTGGTTGGGAAGTGTGGAGTTCAAGGAAAAAATCATAGTGGAGAGATGATGTGATGTGTCTAGAGAGTTGGATAGCAAATAGTGTTTAGGAAGAAAGTCAAGCATAAGTACACATGGGAGAGGGTGGTAGATAGATCATTAATGGGCAATATAGTGGTAACCAGGAGAAGAGTAGGAAGAGTTTTGGATCTACATGCTCTAAGGGGAGAGAGTGGGGGAATATCAGATAATTTTTTGGTAGAAAGTAAGTTGAGAATGGAGGATAGAAGGAGAAAGAGGAAAAGGACACAAGGTAGGGAGGTACTGCTTAAATGAGAAGTATAAGAGGCTGAGAGAAGATTGGGAGAGATTGAAGGATAGAGTGTAGGAGGAATTGGGGATGTTTCAAGAAGGGAGTTACAAGGTGTGCAAAGATGGTGTGTGGAACAAGGAGGAGAGAAGGAAATAGAAAGGTAGCAAGTGGTGGGATGATGAAGCAAAGAAGGTTATAGAAGAGATGATGATCATTCACAGACTGTTTACAAAATAGGACAAGAGAATCATATGAGAGGTACAAAGATAAGAGAAGTAAAGCATAGGATAAAGGAGGCAAAAGGGAGAGATGTGAAATGGGGTAAGAGTATGACAACTTTAAAAGTAATAAAAAGATGTTTTGGAAGGAAATTAAGAGAGGAAGGTGAGGCAAATCAAATAGAGAAGAAAAGGTAAAAGGTGCAGATAGAGAGATGATAATGGAAGAGACAGCAATAAGAGGAAGATGGGCAGAGTATTTTAGGGAATTGCTAAATGTAAAGGAGGATAGGGAGGGAAAAGTAGTTGCAGTGGGAAGTGCTAAGAAAATGACAGTGATGATTGAGGAAAATAGAGAAATAATGAAAGATGAGGTAAAAGCAGTTAAAGTGATGAGAGCACTTAAGCACTTGGGTTATATGAGTATCATTGGGGGTATCTAAAGGAGGCACAGTGATAATGGACTGGCTGGTGAGGTTGTTTAATGTTTGTCTAAAAGAGGGTAGAGTGCTGGAGGAGTACCTTTATAGTTCTGCTTTACAAGGGAAAAGGAGACAAGTGTGAGTGTAGTAGTTTCGGAGGGATCAGTTTGTTGAATGTAGCTGGGTAGGCTTATGGGAGAGTTTTGAGAGGATTAGGAAAGAAACAGAGGGAATAATTGAAGAACAGTGTGGGTTTAGGACAAGGTAGGGGTTGTGTGGATCTGATTTTTGTGGTAAGGCAGATGTGAGAAAGTTTTAGAAAAAATTAAGGATGTTTTTTGGGCCTTTATGGATTTGGAAATGGCTTATGACAACATAGATAGGAAGGCCCTGTGGGAGATACTGCAGATATATGGGATAGGAGGAAAGCTGTTAAGAGCAGTCAAGAGTTTTTATGAGAGTAGTAGAGCCTGTATTAGATTTGGAAATGGAGAGTGAGTGGTTTGAGGTTAAGGTGGGCATTTTCCAGGGATGTTGTCTCCCTGGCTGTTCAATTTATACATGGATGGGGTGGTGTGAGAAGTAAATGCAAGGATAATGGGCCAGGGATTGGAGATGGTTAAAGAAATTGGAGAAAAGTGGAAAATAAGCCAGCTGTTTGCTGATGACATTGCACTTGTGGCAAGATCAGAGGAGGGATTAACAAAGTTAGTGACAGAGTTTGGGAAGGTGTGTAAAGGAAGGAAGTGGAGGTGGAGGTAGGATGTAGATTGAGAGAAGCAAGTAAATGCTTTGGGGGTTTAAAAAGTGTAATGAAAAACAGATATTTGGGAAATGCTAAGAAGAGAAAGTATGAAGGGGTGATTGTGTCAACAGCACTTTATGGGGGCAGAAACATGGAACATAAGAGAGGAAAGGTTTATATGTATTTACCTAGTTGTATTATATGGGAAGGGAGCTATGTTCGTGGTGACCTGTCTTTGTATCTTTCAGCATCAAGTTTATTCTTAAATTCTTGAATAGTGTTTGCACACACTGTTTCCTTATCTAATTTATTCCAGGTGTTTGTGATGAGATGTCTGAGAAGTATGGTAGGGGTTACTAAGCTGGATACAGTGAGAAACAAGGAGAGTGGGGGTGAAAAGA
The DNA here is from genome assembly GCF_046742065.1 of Oratosquilla oratoria. NCBI lineage: Eukaryota > Metazoa > Arthropoda > Malacostraca > Stomatopoda > Squillidae > Oratosquilla > Oratosquilla oratoria. The sequence continues at coordinate 4,408,703 of NW_027467710.1, forward strand.
GTTGGAAATTAGGGTTGATGAAAGAGTATTGGGATAGTTTGGACATGTACAAAGAATGAGTGAGGAAAGATTGGTAAAAGAGGTGTGCAAGGCAGAGGTGGAGGAAGTGAACATGAGGGGTGACCAAGGATAAGATGGATGGATGGGGTAAAAGTGGCATTGGGAAAGAGAGGAATGTCTGTTGAGGAAGAACGGGAGAAGACAGAAGATAGGGGTGATTGGTGAATGGTTATGTATGGATGATGCTTTGATGCATGGGAGTGGGTGGGGGATGGGAGGTGAGGGAGTATGTGTGAATGATATTTTGATGCAGCCTAAAGGGATTTCTGCCCGTCCTCTCTTTTTCTGCATGAGGGGACAGAAAGGGGGGTTTGCTGATTAAATGAAGCAGTCTTGTTGTGGATGTGCTATATCTTGCTACATTGCTTCTGACCCAGGGCAGTGGGCAAAATGCAGGAATGAACTGTCATCCAGGAGCCAAGAAAAGAAGGAGGGAGGGCTGGTGAATAGGAGTGATGTAGGGATGAAATGGGTGGGAGTGGATTTACACCTTTGTCTTTGGCTACCTTCCTTGTAAGGGGGAAAAATCCACTGGTATATGTATATATATACTTCCTCTGTTTCCCTCCCACATGCCTCATCAAATATACTGAATAGACTGATCTCACTAAATCTACTACATTCATATTTGTCTTTTTCTTTGCATAGTGGAACTATATATCCACTCCTCCAGTCCTTTGGCACACTTCCCTTCCTCTGGCACACATTAAACAATCTCACTAGTCAATCCACAATAACTACTCCCTTAACCCCTTCGATACGGTGCCGCACACGTAGGCGTCATGGACTTAGATCTCGGTGGCAGCAGCCAATGCCAGCCGTACGACGTGTCGTAATAATACTCGCATCATAAAATATAGTCACCGCTTATATCGATCGTTCTCTCTTCACCCGTGAATTTTGATAACCATAGAAAATGCGATTACAAAAGAATTAGAAAGAATGTCATTATGGAGGGGCGACTACAATAAATATAATCAAGACGCCGATATGGCAGCCTCGCGAATACACTCGCTCCCCATGACGCCTATGTGTGCGGCACCGTATGGAAGGGGTTAATAAGACATTCCATGTGACACCCATTTAACCCAAACCTTCATCACTTTCAATGATTTTTGTATCTCATCTTTCCCTATAGACCTGTCATTTTCCTCTCCCATCACAGTCATTTTTCTGGCTGTGATGTGGTGACACAGATAGAAGAGACAAGACAGTAGAGACAGCTTGGAAAAGAGACAAAAAAAAAAAGTGACTAAATGGCAAACATACATGAAACTGAGAAATGAATATGTAGACATACACAGAGAGGAAAAAAGAAACTATGAAAAAGATATAACAGACAAATACAAAGACCAACCTAAACTATTTTACAGACATGTAAACAATAAACTAAAAGACAAACATGAAATAGTGAAACTGCATGAAGGAAATAAAGAATACATAGAAGATATAGAAATGGCTGAAGTAATGACCAGACACTTTAAGTCTGTATTTACAGTTGAAAGCTCACAAATGTGGGATGATGGACACCAAGAAAGATCCCGCAAAATGAAAGAAGTAATGGTGACACAGAAAGAAATATGTATACCAAAGGCTTTTTCCCCCCTTATAAGGGAGGTTGCCAAAAAACAAAGGCATAAAAACCATTCCCACCCATTCCATCCCTATTACACTCCACTCCCCTCCACTCTCCCTCTTATCTTGGCACCTCCTGGATGACGGGTCATCCCTGCCTCTTGTCCACTGCCCTGGGTCAGAAGCAGTGACTCAAAACACAGCACATCCACAGCAGGGCCGCTTCGTTAAACCAGTGACCCCCAATCTCCGTCCCCTCATGCAGAAAAGGAGAAGACGGGGAGAAATCCCTTTGGGCTGCATCAAAATTTTCTCATACATACTACCTAACCCCCCATACATTCCACCTCATTCATCACATCATCCATATACAACCATTTTCCATTCACCCCTGTCCTGTCTTCTGTCCTCTCCCATCCTTCCTCAACAGACTCCCCTCTTCCCCAAAGCCCCTTTCACCCCCTTTCATCCATCTCATCCTAGGTCGCCCCTTCATGTTCACTCCCTCCACATCTCCCTTCCATACCTCTTTTACTAGTCTTTCTTCACTCATTCTTTCCATGTGTCTAAACTACCCCAATACTCTTTCATCCACCCTATCTCCTAACTCCCTTACCACCCCCGTTCTCCTCCTCACCTCATTTCGCACTCTATCCAGCCTAGTAACCCCTATCATACTTCTCAGACACCTCATCTCATACACATTCAAACTCCTTCTCTCTTCCTCTCTTATGTTCCATGTTTCTGCCCCATACAGTGCTGTTGGCACAATCACTCCTTCATACAATCTCCTCTTAGCACCCATCCCAAATGTCTATTTCTCATTACACTTTTTAATCCACCAAGGCATTTACTTAATTCTCTCAATCTACATTCTACCTCCACCTCCACTCCTTCCTTTCCTGCTACACTTGCACCCAAGTATCTAAAACTATCCACTTCCTCCAGTCGCTCTCCCTTAATGCTCACTTCCAGTCTGCTGCCACTTTCACCCCTTGTACATCTCATCACCTTACTTTTACCCACATTTATCTTCAACTTTCTTCTTTCACACACTCTCCCAAACTCTGTCACTAACTTCCTCAATCCCTCCTCTGATCCTGCTACAGACGCAGTGTCATCTGCAAACAACAGCTGGCTCACCTCCCACTTTTCTCCATTTTCTTTAACCATCTCCAATCCCTGACCCACCACCCTTGCATTTATCTCTTGCACCACCCCATCCATGTACAAGTTGAACAGCCAGGGCGACATAACACATCCCTGACAAAGTCCAACCTTTACCTCAAACCACTCACTCTCTCCATTTCTAATCCTGACACATGCTCTACTACTCTCATAAAAACTCCTGACAGCTCCTAAAACCTTTCCTCCTACCCTGTATATCTGCAATGCCTTCCTGTCTACCCTGTCATAAGCCTTTTCCAGATCCATAAAACCCCCCAAAAAATCCTTACCTTTTCCTATAGCTTTCTCACATATCTGTTTTACCACAAAAATCTGGTCTTCACAACCTCTACCTGTCCTAAATCTACACTGTTCCTCACCAATTACTCCCTCTGTTCCTCTCCTAATCCTCTCAATCAAGATCCTTCCATAAGCATTCCCAACTACACTTAACAAGCTAATCCCTCTGAAACTACTACACTCACACACTTTTCCCTTGTAGAGTGGAACTATACAAACACTCCTCCAGTCCTCCAGCACTCTACCCTCTCTCCAACAAACCTCACCAGCCAGTCCACCATCACTGTACCTCCCTTTTTTAGACATTCTGCATGGCATCCATCCAGACCAGGTGCCTTACCCACTCTCATCATCTTAACAACTGTCTTCACTTCATCCTTCCTTATTTCTCCTCCATTTTCCTCACTCATCACAGTCATGTTTTTAGCACTTCCCACTGCAACTATCTTTCCCTCCCTATCCTCCTTTACATCCAGGAACTCCCTAAAATACTCTGACCATCTTCCTCTTACTGCCTTCTCTTCCATTATCATCTCTCCATCTGCACCTTTTACCTTTTCTCTACTTGAATTGCCTCCTCTTCCTCACTTAATTCCTTTCCAAAACATATTTTTATTACTTTCAAAATAAAGGACCAAATAAAGAAACTTGATATCAGAAAGTCACATGGGCCAGACAGAATAGCAAAGTGGATATTAAAAGAATGGATAGATGAAATCACAGATAAAATACACAAGATAATTGACTTCTCACTCATACATACATACATACATACACCAAAGGCTTTTTCCCCCTTACAAGGGAGGTAGCCAAAAAACAAAGGCATAAATTCCATTCCCACCCATTCCATCCCCAATTAACTCCCTCCTATCTTGGCACCTAGATGATGGGTCATCTCTGCATCTTCTCCAGCCCTGGGTCAGAAGCAGTGTCACAAGACACATCACATCCACAGCAAGGCCAATTCATCAAATCGGTGACCCCCCCTCTCCATCCCCCCCATGCAAAAAAGAAGATGGGGGAGAAATCCCTTCGGGCTGTGTCGAATTTTTATCACACATACTACCTCACCTATCCCCCACCCATTCCACTTCATGCATCACAACTAAGTAAATACACAACCACTCTCCACTCATCCCTGTCTTCTGTCCTCTCCCGTCCTTCCTCAACAGACATTCCCCTCTTCCCCAGTTCTCACTCAAAGAAGGAAAAGTACCACAAGATTGGAAAAATGAAAATAATGTACCAATATATAAGGGAGGAGATAAAGAAAATCCAACAAACTATAGACCAGTATCCCTTACAAGCACAATTGCAAAAATATGCAAAAGAGTTATTAAAAATAAATGGACTAAACACTTGGAAGAGAACAAAATACTAAACCCCAACCAATTTGGATTTAGAAGTGGAAGATCACGTACTACAAACTTAATATGCTTTTATTCAAAATTGGTAGAAATAATACATGAAAGAGATGGTTGGGCAGACTGTCCCTTCCTGGACTTACAAAAGGCTTTTGACAAAGTACCACACAAAAAGCTACTAAGAAAAATTGAAACAATAGTATAGGTGGAATACAGGGAAAATTATTTAAATGGATGAAAGACTTCTGGAATGGAAGAAAAATGAGATTAGTACTTAGAGAAAAGAACTCAAATTGGGTAAATATGATAAGTGGAGTCCCCCAAGGCTCCGTATTGGCTCTGATAATGTTTGCTGTTTATATAAATGACATGGATGAAGGAATTGAATGTTATATAAACTTCTTTGCAAATGATGCACAACTATTGAAGAGAATAAGTACAGAGGAAGATTGTAAATCTTCCCAAGAAGACCTGGACAAAGTCTGGAAATGGAGTATAAAAAACGAAGTGAATTTCAACATTAAGATATGTAGTATAATGGAATTTGGAAAATAGATTATCCGGTCAATACAAAATTGGTACAAAGGAAGTTACAAAAGTAAACTCAGAAAGAGACCTAGGAATAATTATCTCAAACGACATGACACCAGACAAACATGTACACAAAATAGTTGAAGAAACTTACAATTTAATAAGATCAATGAAAGTGGCCTTTGACTACATGGATGAGGAAATGGTAAAGAGAATACTAGTTACACTGATAAGACCAAAATTAGAATATGCAGCATCACTATGGACACCTAGTACAAAACAAAACATAAAGAAACTAGAAAGAATTCAAAGAGCATTGAGAAAGATGGCACCAACACTTAGCAAGTTGACATACAAACAAAGATTGGACAAACTAAACTTATCAACTCCGGAACAAAGAAGAGAAAAGGGTGATTTGATAACCATCTACAGAAATATGAAAGGGATGGAAATCCTTGATAGGGATAACCTACTTAAATGGGACAGAAGAAATACAAGAGGACACAAGAAGAATCTTAACCCATTCAACTCCGATGACACGATGTCTTGTCATTTGGTCAAAAAAAACAAAAAATCATAACACACCAAAATGTTTGATCAAACACCAGAAAAATATGACGTCAATCCTCGCTTCGCTGCGAGCGAAGCGAGGATTGACGTCATATTTTTCTGGTGTTTGATCAAACATTTTGGTGTTTTATGATTTTTTGTTTTATTTGACCAAATGACAAGACATCTTGTCATCGGAGTTGAATGGGTTAAGGACAGTTACAGAAGAGATTTGAAAAAGAACAACTTTCCACACAGAGTAATAGATACATGGAACAAACTGAGAGAAAAAAAACAGTGAGTGCTAAAACTATACATGATTTTATGAAAGAACTGGATGTGGAAAGATACAACTGCAGGTCACTACGAGCATAGCTCTTCTCCCGCAAAATACATACATACATATACCAAGGCTTTTTCCCCCTTACAAGGGAGGTAGCCAAAAAGGAAAAGGCATAAAATCATTTCCACCCATTCCATCCCTGAATACACTCCACACCCCTCCACCCTCCCTCTTATCTTAGCACCTCCTGGATGACGGGTCATCCCACCTTGTCCACTGCCCTGGGTCAGAAGCAGTGTCGCAAGACACAGCACATCCACAGCAAGGCCGCTTCATTAAATCGGCAACCCCCCCTCTCCATCCCCCCATTGCATAAAAGGAGAAGACAGGGAGAAATCCCTTCGGGCTGCATCAAATTTTACTCACACATACTACCTCACCCCCCATCCCCCTGCCCATTCCACCTCATGCAATCACAACATCATCCATATACAACCATTCTCCGTTCATCCCTGTCTTCTGTCCTCTCCCGTCCTTCCTCAACAGACATTCCCCTCTTCCCCAAAGCCCCCTTCACCCCATCCATCCACCTCATCCTAGGATGTCCCCTCATGTTCACTCCCTCCACATCTGCCTTCCATACATAAATACAACACAGACAATGGTTCAAAAGTTCTTCCTATGGGACCTGTGAGAAGGCCTGGAGAATGTGGGGGTGCAAGTTTACTATTTTGTAATATTATGATTATGGTAAATACATCACTGACAACAGTCTAGTATTTCTTCCCAGAAGGACCAAGAGGCACTGTTGGCAACTATGGAGCTCAATTCTCTTGTCTGAAAAACTTAAGGTAACAAATGATAGATACTTACCCCTCCAAGTGGCATGCAGGTGTTAAGAGTAAGATTAGAGATAAGTGAATCAGTATCTTTGTCCCGCGTCTTTGCAGGCAAGGGTGGCCGTACATCATCCAAAGACCCTGTAGGTGTGGTGGTGCTCATAGTACTTGAAGGCCATGCTGTAGGGGCAGAATAAAATTAAAAGAATGACTTAGAGTTCGAAGCTGTAATGTGGAGAGGGGTTGGAAAAGGGGAGTTTGCAACATTTAACTGAATCATCATTATCATATTTTGTAACATTGCACACTCCAATGAGCTTGTGTTCCAAATCAAATGCTGAAAAAATAATCATTTATCTACTTACATAGGCTTTCCCTTGACCCTGTGGATGCACAAGGTGTGGAAGCTGTGCTAAGATTGGAAGAAGTTGGGCGGGAAGCTCGCTTTTCACGCTCAACCTCTGTTCGCAAAGGTCGCTCAGGTGTCACCTGTTGGGAAAGGTGAAAGGTTATGTAAGAATCTAAGGAGCTCTGTCTTTTAGTATAGCTACCAACCAAACAATCTAAAATTACCAAAACATTTCAAATGCAATGCATTATACACATCCTCTTAATCCAATTTATAGTAATCTTATAAGGGGGTTTACCAGCCCAACTATCATTTTGGAATCTATCTGCTGTATCCTCAAAACTAAAAACAAAGGAATGGGTAGGGGAATTGTTTCCTAACCCATTTAACTACTTCAGTACAAGTCAAATTCTCGTGCACAGCATCAGCTGCCATATATACGATTCATCACACTACCCACAATATAAAATATAAAGTCACTGTTGTATTACTCCTTCTCTTTTACCTTGAATAATAATAAACACAGAATCTGGGGGTAACTCATGTCCAACTACAAAAATAAATATATAATCACGACACCAACACCGGCATCCTCACGTACCCACTCGCGCCTTATGATGCCTATGTAGGCATCATCGTACTGAAGTGGATAAAGGATGTTAGTGGAAAAGGTGGTAAAGTGAAAATTTAATGAGGAACAAAGGAAGAATTATGGGTAAAAACTGACCAGCATTCTTCTTTGATGACATCTAATTTCCACTTGCATGTGGATCTTCCATGTCATGAGCCACAGAACACCAAAAGATGCTAATAATTTTTTTTCTATTAGATTTTTCCATATGTGTACTTTATTCTTGTTGTCAAACATGAGCAGTATGATGAATCATGCATACAAGCTTAACCTCTTCAATATGAGTCAAGTTCTCACATGCAGCATCTGATGCCTGAGGTACGATGATTGATGCATCACAATAACCATGTTATAAAATATAGTCATTGCTGTATTACTCAATCTCTTTCAATGAGTAGTAATAAACACAGGAAACATGATCAAGCCAATTCGCTCAGCTGCAACTACAAAAATATAATCACTGGCATCCTCATATACCCATCACCTCATGACGCCTACATAGACATCATTATATGGAAGAGGTTAAACTGTAGTCTTCAAATCAAGAAGTATGAGTATATACATACAGAAATTAACTTCCCACTAAGTATCATTGCCACAAATCTCATGTTCAACTTGTTTCTATCACCTGCCAATGTGTGAATTGTAGGATGAAATGTCTGCTATAATAAATGTTGCCTCAACTTTCAATGACTGGAAAATCTCCCACCGTAGCCATCAACAGCCCTTGGGGCATCCTTTAGGTTCCTCATGAAAGGAAGACTGGATTGCAATTTGTGTCGTTTTCATGCTGGTCTGTTTCTAAGTAACCGACTCATACTTGAAGTAGAGTAGTAGTAGTAGTAGTAGTGATAACCGTAGTTGTGGTAGCAGTTGTGGTAGTAGTAGTTGTAGTAGTGTTAGTAGGCTGTATACTTAAGCATTTAATATATATATATATTTATGTATACAGTATATTTATATATATACAGACGCTCCTCAACTTACGTTTTAGTTACGTTCCAAACGGCCGAACGTAAGTTGAAAATGAACGTAAGTTGTTACTGTACTATACATCGGTAAATTCTATTACCGTATCTTATAAAACACCCCTAAATCATTAATTAAACACATAACATTGTAAAATAATAACATTAATTTCAAATAGATTAAATTCAAGCAACATAAATTGAGATGGTGGAGGAGGAGGAGGCAAGGCATTTTCAGTTTGTCGTCTGCGCAATGTAAACAATGGACGCAGCGTCGTGCGCAAGTATCGTTTGAACTACGGAGAGCGCGGTAAACTAAAAAATTCACTCAAAATTTAAAAAAGAAAAAAAAATTTTTTACCGTCAGTTCAAACGTAAAATCGAAAAAACATAAAACGAATGAACGTAAGTAGAGGAGCGTCTGTATATATATATATGTATATATATATATATATATATATATATATATATATATATACATACATACATATACCAAGGCTTTTTCCCCCTTACAAGGGAGGTAGCCAAAAAGGGAAAGGCAAAAAATAATTTCCACCCATTCCATCCCTGAATACACTCCACACCCCTCCACCCTCCCTCCTATCTGAGCACCTCCCGGATGATGGGTCATCCCTGCACCTTGTCCACTGCCCTGGGTTAGAAAGCAGTGTCGCAAGACACAGCACATCCACAGCAAGGCCGCTTCATTAAATCGGCGACCCCCCTTCTCCATCCCCCCATTGCATAAAATGAGAGGACGGGGAGAAATCCCTTCGGGCTGCGTCAAATTTTGCTCACACATACTACATCACCCCCACCCCCGCCCATTCCACTTCATGCAATCACATCATCATCCATATACAGGTAAACGTCGACTTACGATGGCCGCGACTTACGATTGTTCGACTTTACGATGACGACGACGACGACGATATGATAATTTAACCCCTTCCATACGGTGCCGCACACGTAGGCGTCATGAGGAGCAAGTGGATTCGCGACGCTGCCATATCGGCGTCTTGATTATATTTATTGTAGTCGCCCCTGTGTTTTTACATTCTCTCAAATGATTCATTCTCTGTGGTTTTCAAAATTCGCGGGTGAAAGAGAGAACGATCGATATAAGCGGTGACTATATTTTATGATGCGAGTATTATTACGTCACGTCGTACGGCTGGCATTGGCTGCTGCCCGCGAGATTTAAGTCCGTACTGAAAATACATATTATAGTGTTTGAATATGGTAAAAAGGATAAAAATAATTAAATAAACTACTGTACATGTTTAATAGGCTATATTCAGTATCTCTGGTGGTTAATATACAGGTAGGCTAGGTACAGTGACCACGGAACAGAGTGGGGATCGACTTACGATGAGATCGTCTTACGATGGCTCTATCGAAACCTAATGCCATCGTAAGTCGACGTTTACCTGTACAACCATTCTCCATTCACCCCTGTCTTCTGTCCTCTCCCATCCTTCCTCAACAGACATTCCCCTCTTCCCCAAAGCCCCCTTCACCCCATCCATCCACCTCATCCTAGGACGTCCCCTCATGTTCACTCCCTCCACATCTGCCCTCCACACCTCTTTTACTAGTCTTTCTTCACTCATTCTTTCCATGTGTCCAAACCATCCTAATATTCTTTCATCAACCCTATCTCCCAGCTCCTTTTCCACCCCAGTTCTCACTCTATCTAGCCTAGTAACCCCCATCATACTTCTCAGACACCACATCTCGAACACATTCAAACTCCTTCTCTCTTCTTCTCTTATGTTCCATGTTTCTGCCCCATAGAGTGCTGTTGGCACAATCACTCCTTCATACAGTCTCCTCTTAGCATCCATTCCCAAATGTCTATTTCTCATTACACTCTTCAATCCACCAAGGCATTTACTTGCTTCTCTCAATCTACATTCTACCTCCACCTTCACTCCACCTTTTCCTGCCACATTTGCACCCAAGTATCTAAAACTATCCACTTCCTCCAGTCGCTCTCCCTTAATGCTCACTTCCAGTCTACTGCCACTTTCACCCCTTGTACATCTCATCACCTTACTTTTACCCACATTTATCTTTAGCTTTCTTCTATCACATACTCTCCCAAACTCTGCCACCAACTTCCTCAATCCCTCCTCCGATCCTGCCACAAGCGCAGTGTCTTCCGCAAACAACAGCTGGCTCACCTCCCACTTTTCTCCATTTTCTTTAACCATCTCCAATCCTTGACCCACTACCCTTGGATTTACCTCTCGCACCACCCCATCCATGTATAAGTTGAACAGCCAGGGCGACATAACGCATCCTTGACGAAGTCCCATCTTTACCTCGAACCACTCACTCTCTCCATTTCCAATCCTGACACAAGCTCTACTACTCTCATAAAAACTCTTGACAGCTCCCAGAAGCTTTCCTCCTATCCCATATATCTGCATAACCTCCCACAGTGCCTTTCTGTCTACCCTATCATAAGCCTTTTCCAGATCCATAAAAGCCAAAAAAACATCCTTCCCCTTTCCTATAGCTTTCTCACATATCTGTCTTACCACAAAAATCTGATCTTTACAACCTCTACCTGTCCTAAATCCACACTGTTCCTCACCAATTACTCCTTCTGTTCCTCTCGTAATCCTCTCAATCAAGATCCTCCCATAAGCCTTCCCAACTACACTTAACAAGCTAATCCCTCTGAAACTACTACATTCACACTTGTCCCCTTTTCCCTTGTAAAGAGGAACTATACAGGCACTCCTCCAGTCCTCCGGCACTACCCTCTCTCCAGCAAACATTAAATAATCTCACCAACCAGTCCACCATCACTGTACCTCCCTTTTTCAGACATCCATCCAGACCAGGTGCCTTACCTGCTTTCATCATCTTAACAACTGCCTTCACCTCATCCTTCCTTATTTCTCCTCCATTCTCCTCACTCATCACTCTCATTTTCTTCGCATTTCCCACTGCAGCTATCTTTCCTTCCCTATCCTCCTTCACATTTAGCAACTCCCTAAAATATTCTGCCCATCTTCCCCTTATTGCCTTCTCTTCCATTATCATCTCTCCATCTGCACCTTTTACCTTTTCTTCTCTACTTGATTCTCCTCCTCTTCCTCTCTTAATTTCTTTCCAAAACATCTTTTTATTACTTTCAAAATTTTCTGTCATACCCTTACCCCATTTCACATCTGCTCTCCTCTTTGCAACCTTTACCTTTTGCTTTACTTCTCTTTTCTTTTCTTTGTACCTCTCATATGACTCCCTCATCCTATTTTGTAACCAATCTGTGAAAGCTCGCTTCTTCTCTTCTACAACCTTCTTTGTTTCCTCATCCCACCATTCACTACCCTTTCTTCTATTTCCCCCTGTCCTTCTTGTTCCACACAGCATCCTTGCACACTTTATGACTCCCTCCTTGAACCATCCCCATTCCTCCTCCACACCCAGCACTACTCTATCCTTTACTCCCTCCCACTCCTCCTTCAGCTTCTTTCTGTACTCCTTCTCCTTTTCCTTTTCATTCAAAGAGTTCACTCTAAGAACCTCCATACCTTTTGTCCCTTTCCTCTTTCTCCATCTATCCTCCACTCTCAACTTACCTTCCACCAGAAAATGATCTGATTTCCCCCACCCTCTCCCCTTAGCACATGTACATCCTTAACTCTTCCTATCATAATCCTATTTACCACTACATAATCCATTAGCACTCTATCTACCACCCTTCCCTCCACCACCCTCTCCCATGTGTACTTATGCTTGACTTTCTTCCGAAACACTGTATTTGCTATCATGAACTCTCTTTCTAGACACATTTCCACCATCAACTCTCCACGACGATTCTTTCCTGGAACTCCACATTTCCCAACCACTCCATCGATTGGACCATTTCCTACCCTAGCATTAAGGTCTCCCAGTACTATTACATTGACATTTCTTCCTAAATCCTCTATGCACTCATTTAGATCTATCCAAAAGGCCTCCCTTTCTTCTACACTCTTCTCACTGCCAGGCCCATATCCACTTACAAAGACCCACATCTCCTTCCCCAGTTTCACCTTCATCCACATTATCCTTGAGGAAACCTCCTTCCACTCCACTACCCATTTACCTATCTCTTCACTTACTAGAATAGCCACCCCTTCCCTCCCTCACCTTCTCTTCACTCCTGATAACCTCCCACTTACACTCTCAAACTTACACTCACCCTTCCCTTTCAACTAAGTTTCACTCAAAGCCAACACATCCATCTTTCTTCTCACAAACATACTACCTATCTCTTCCCTTTTACTCTAATCTGTACCACATCCACGCACATTAAAAGACCCAAACCTTAGGGTGCTGGTCCGAGAACTTCCAGACCCTCTTATGCCTTCTCTTTTTTGTTTAGGAATGTCCCCTGTGGGGCTACAAGGAGACGGATGCCTAGTCCCAATTCCCGTCCCTTTCTTCTCACCTCTTACGATCCAAGTGGAAATACTTGGTGGCAGTATTCTTTTCCCCCACCACAGAAAAAGAATACTCAGAGAAATGGTACAGGACAGCAGCAAGGGGTTGGGGGACAGCATAACAGAGGGACAGTCGTAGTATAAAATTGTCATCATTTCTCTATGAACAGAGATTTCCTCTATCATAGACAAAATGATGTGTGGCTCTAGTCCATAGGGGCGCCCCATATAGACCCTAAAGTATCAACTGTATGCTACTTTGCCACAATAACAAGCAGCCAATACCCCAGACATAGATATATATATCTTTTTTTTTTTTTTTTTTTTTTTTCCTAAAAATAAATCTATGCTTCTTTTGGTCCACTGGGGGGGAAAAAATCACTTTTGAACTTCCAAAACAAAAATAATAGATTATCAAGTCATTGTTTCCAGCTTTATCAAACTATTTTTTGTTTTCTGCTTTCCTCCACAATTCTCTCAGATGTGCACCATTAAAACACCAGCTTCATTTTTTTTTCCTTATCAGTATAACCTTCTGAGTGACACTTCACTACACTAGTCTGCGGTCCTCACCACCTTCCTTACAACACCCAGGCCTACAACCACTAGGAGAGGACATGGTTAAGAAGGTAATTTTAAGCAAAAATATAAACATGGAGGTAAATTGTGTGCACACATGCCCATGCAAGTCACACCAGTGAAAATAGTGCACTTTCCCACCCAAAACATGCAAAATTTGTGTGAACCATAATTCATGGTATATAAGTCAACCTAATGTGTAAATTGACTTCAAAATTTCAAGCTTAACACTTACAATCACTATGTAAGTCAACCCTCTCTCCCTCTGTATACAGGTTAATCTATAACACCAACAAACATGATCTATGTGTCTATATACTAAAGTGCTTCTTCCCCCTTATAAGAGAGGTTAGCCTGCCAAAGCATGCACCCATCTTCCACCTATCCTACACCTATTTGCTTCTGTTTTAAAAATTTCTTAGCTCCTTGTGGATGAAGGGTCATCCCGGTCTCCTGCCCACTGCCTGGGTCAGAAGCATTGCAGCAAGACACTAAATATGACTCTAATCATGATACCTCTCATTATATATGTATATCTATTTAAACTGTTTTAAATGTTTTACTATTATCACTGTGTCTTGCTGCATTACTTCTGACCCAGGGCAGTGGGCAAGATGGAGGAATGACCTGTCATCCAGGAGGAACCAAGATGAGAGGGAGGGAGGGGTGGAATGGGTGGGGATGAAATGGATGATAGCCTTTGGACTATGGCTACCTCCCTTGTAAGGGGGGAAAAAGCCCTTGGTTGTATGTACTATTATCACTGTTAAATTGAACATGAGTAGTATCTGTTCTTGTTGTTGTTGTTGCCATTCTCTAGAGTCTAGACTATCTGGCCAAGCAGTCCCATCTATCTATGGAATACCACAGTTGGTATGAGGTTTTCCAAAAAATCCCTTATAGAGTGTATATTATGCTGCTGGCACACATGATTGTGAACAACGCAGTCTTCCATAATGTGTTGTATAGTGTGGGGTGAAGTGTTGCATCCTGGACAGTTATCAGCTATGCAGTCATCCAGCCTCTTCTGGTAGGATGGATGATTGCATAGCAGAGTCCAGGATGTAACACTTCATCCTATCCTATACAACACATTATGGAAGACTGCATTGTATACAATTATGCATGTTAACAACACAATATACACTCTATAGGGGATTTGTGGGAAAACCTCATTCCATCTGTGACATTCCTCTGCTCAGCCAGTTGAAGGAACAATAACAACTCATGATAAACTTATATACAGTGGTAAGTAAAACAGTGTAAAAAGATATACATATATCCTGATGTGGCAGTGTCTGTGTCACGGAACACATGTCACTGGCTCTTACACAGGTGGCACTTATCCCCAGGAGCAGCTTCAGTTACCCAGGCAAGTGGCACAACCCTTTAACATGAGTTTTAGTAGGTGACCTACTACAATTAAAATAAGTGTTAGATTTGCTGTTTTACTTATTTACCACTCTATAGAGGTTTGTATATTATATCCATCATACAGGCTGATCCCAAGTTTTAGAGATTTTTTCATGTTTAAAATGTTGACTTATATGCCACAATCTGATACATGCCCATGCAAGCCACAGCTGTGCACTGTTTAGCCCAAAATGAGCACACATTGCAGAACATGAAAAAAAAATTGCATATATCAGCAAACAAGCAAGCTATTACTGCCAGTTGGGGGAGTCAGAGGGCACCAAATAACATCTCAAGAAGAAGTGAAACTATTTACAGCATCAGAGAAAAAACATTTTTCTCCAATTCTAGGATTTTCTCTTTGGGTAAGCCATATTTTCCATCCCATTCAAGTAAGCCAGTGTTGCCAGGTGCAAAATGCATGCCATATATACATACATATACCAAAGGCTTTTTCCCCCTACATGGGGGGTAGCCAAAAAGAAAAAGGCATAGAAACCACTCCCACCCATTCCATTTCCTATATATTCCACTCCCCTCCACCCTCCTCCCTCCCTCTTATCTTGGCACCTCCTGGATGACGGGTCATCCCTGCATCCTGTCCACTGCCCTTTTCTTTATTTTTTGCTCACAACTGTACATATTGTCTGTATAGCTACAAAGTAGAATCTTGACATTCACGTGTTTGACAATTGCAGATTTATTGCCAGATAATTAAAAATAAATAATTACCCCATACCTGTAGGCATTGACTTCACATACAGTAGACATTTAGAAACAAAAGAACTGGATAACTTTGATTAAATTGCTTGTACATCAGTTATAATTTTCTTGGAGATGTAAACTACTCTACTATCTCACCTGTATAGTATCTAAAATAAGTTGTGGCAAATGAAATGCACAAAACACAAGAACATAATCAATTAAATGAGTATATCAATGCACAACATTCTAGACAAAATTATGCCTGCTTTTTCCCCCTTATAAGGGAGGGGAGGTAACCAAGTCAAAAGGCACATACCTACTCCCACCCATTCCACTCCCATCCACCACCCTTTCATCCCTCTCATCTTAGCTCCTCATGGGTGACAGATCATCCCTGTATCTTGCCCACTGCCCTGGGTCAGAATTAATGTAGCAGAACAGTACATCCAAAGCAAGACCACTTCCCTTAATCAACAACCCCACCCTCTCCATGTCCTCATGCAGAAAAAGAGATGGGGAGAAATCCCTTTGAGCTATACCAAAATATCATTTACACAAAACCACTCCCTACTCCCCCCCCCATCCCTCTCTTCCTTGCAATGCGGTATCATCTATACACAGCCATTTTCCACTCACATCTATCTCCTGCCTTCTTCCTTCCTTGCTCAACAGACACTCCCCTCTTGTTCAATGCCCCTTTCCTCTCATCAATCCATCTCATCCTCAGTCATCCCCTCAAGTTCACTACATCCACCTCTGCCTTCCACACCTCTCTTACTAATCTTTCTTCACTTATTCTTTCCATGGTCCAAACCATCCCAATACTTTTTCATCAGCTCTGTATGCCATCTCCTTTTCCACCCGTGCTCTCCTCCTCACCTCTTCTTTTCTCACGCTATCCAACCTTGTAACCCCTACCATACTTCTCAGATATTTCATCTCAAACACTATGGGTGATTTTAACTCGAAAGAAATATGTTGGGATGAAATGACTGTGAAAGGTGGAGAAGATCACTGGGGATGACCATTGATTACACATTGATGCTATGGGTCAAGGAAAATACCAGTTATAGAAATAACAATGAACCCTTAAAATTGGATTTGGTATTCACATCAGAACCCGAAATTGTGGATAACATCAAATACAAGACATCAATTGGAAAAAGTGATCACATACTACTAGAACTAGAATTAAATGAAGAAACAAATATAGAAATTAACAAAAAACACAGAAAAGGAAGACTAATGTATAACAAAACAGATTTTGGGAAACTTAGAAAATTCTTTCAAGAAGCAAATTGGGAATAATTTAATAATGAAGAAACAAAGGTGGAAGAGAAATGGGCAATTTGGAAGGAAATCTATAATGAAGGAGTGGATAAGTATGTACCTAGACAAAAACAGGGAAGGGTGTATATAAAATCCTGGTATAAAAAGTGCAGTGCAGCAAAAGACTGGGATAAAGCCTGGAAAAGATGGAAAAAGGAAAAAACTCTGAGAAATGGAAAAAATACACCAAACTATGAAATATGTAAAGAATAAAGAAATTAGGAAAAGGACATAATTGACAAATGTAAAGATCAACCCAAATTATTTTATAGATATGTAAATACATATATACATACATATACTAAAGTCTTTTTCCCCCTACATGGGGGGTAGCCAAAAAGAAAAATGCATAGAAACCACTCCCACTCATTCCATTTCCTATATATTCCACTCCCCTCCACCCTCCTCCCTCCCTCTTATCTTGGCACTTCCTGGAAGATGGGTCATCCCTGCATCCTGTCCACTGCCCTGGGTTAGAGGCAGTGTCGCAAGACACAGCACATCCACAGCAAGGCCGATTCATAAATTCGGCGACCCCCCCCCCCTCTCCGTCCCCCCATGCAGAAAAGGAGAAGATGGGGAGAAATCCCTTCGGGCTGCGTCAAATTTTTTCTCATACATACTTCCTCACCCCCCATCCCCCACCCACTCCTCATGCATCACAGCATCATCTATACACAAAACCTCTCCATTCACCCCTATCTTCTGTCCTCTCCTGTCCTTCCTCCACAGACATTCCTCTCTTTTGTAATCCTCTGATGAAGAAATTAAATATTATTCAGAATGAAATATGGAATCAAATATTAAAGCTTGATGTTAACAAGTCACATGGCCCAGAGTTGCAAACTGGATACTAAAGGAATGTATAGACGAACAGGAAAAATATACAAAATAATTGAATGTTCACTCAAAGAAGGAAAACTACCAGGAGACTGGAAAAATGGTACCACAAAGAAAATTGCTATATAAACTGGAAACAACAGGAGGCATACTTGGAAAACTATTGAATTAGATGGAGGTCTTCCTACATGGAAGAAAAATGAGAGTGGTGCTCAGATACAAATATTCAAAATGGGAAGAAATGAATAGTGGTGTTCCACAGGGGTCAGTAGCTCCGATAATGTTTGCTATATATGTAAATGACATGGATGAAGGTATTGAAAGTTAAATGAACTGCTTTGTGGATGATGCAAAGTTATTAAAGAGAATAAACTCATTACAGAGTGATCTGAACAAAATCTCAGAGTGGAGCAAGAGATGGGAGGTAGAATTCAACATCAAGAAGTGCAGTATAACTGAATTTGGGAAAAGCAAGAACAGAATATCAGGAGAGTATAAAATTGACGGAAAAGAAGTAAAGAAAGTAAACTCTGAAAAGGACCTAGGAGTAATCATCACCAAAGACATATTGCCAGATAAACATATAAATAAAATACACGGAGAAACATACAATTAGTTGAGATTAATAAAGGTGGCCTTTAAATACCTGGATAAGGAAATGATTAAGAAAATATTACAAACACTGATAAGGTCAAAACTGGAATATGCAGCACTAATACCCAGTACAAAAAAGAATATAAAAAAATTAGAAAAAATACAAAGAGCAACGACAAAGATGGCCCCAACACTTTCAAACCTGACATATGAACAAAGACTGGCCAAACTGGAATTGCAAATCCTGGAACAAAGAAGAGAACGAGGGGACCTAATAACCATCTACAGAATTATGAAAGGAAAAGAATGCCTTGATAGAGAGGATTTATTAAAGTGAGACAGAGGTAAGCAAGAGGACATGCAATGAAACTCAAAAAGGATAACTACAGAAGAGACCTGAAAAAGAACAGCTTCCCACACAGAGTGATAGATATATGGAACAAATTGGATGAAAAAATAGTGTGTGCAAACACAATACAAGAATTTAAGAACAAACTTGATCTTGTGAGATACAAAAACGGGTCACCACAAGTATAGCTCCCCTTCCTGAATAATACAACTAGGTAAATACATTTAAACCTTTCTTTTCTGCCTCTCTCAAATTCCAAACCTGCCCCATACAGTGCTGTTGGCACAATCACCCCTTCATATAATCTCCTATTTCCATCCATTACCAGATGCCTATTTCTCATGACATTTTTTTATCCAAGGCATTTACTTGTTTTTCTCAATCTACAATTTACCTCCACCTTCATTTCTCCCTTTCCTGCAACACCTGACCCCAAATACCTGAAGCTATCCACTTCCTCCAGCCTTTCTCCTTTATAACTTACTTCCAACTCATTGTCATCCTCTCCCCTTGTACATCTCATCACCTTGCTTTTACCCACATTTACCTTCAACTTTCTCCTATTGCATACCTTCCCAAACTCCATCACTAACTCCCTTAATTCCTACTCTGACCATGCCATAAGTGCAGTGTCATCAACAAACAACAACTGGTTCACCTCCCACTTTTCTGTTTCCTTTAGCCATCTCAAGTCCCCTGCCCATTACCTTTGCCTTTACCTCCCACACCACCCTATACGTGTACACATTGAACAGACATGGCGACATGACACATCCCTGATGCAGTCCCTCATTTACCTCAAACCAGTCACTCTCTACATTTCCAGTTCTAACACAGCAGGCTCTACTAACTACTGTACACAATAACTGTACTGTTATACCAACAGTTTCTGACATGACAATCTTTGTTTAAATATATTATTCTATCAATCTATCTATATACCAAAAGGTTTCTTCCTCCTTATAAGGGAGGTAGCCAACCATCCCTCACTCATCTCACACCCATTTGTTTCCCTTTTATCTTAGCTCCTTGTGGAGGAAGTGCCATCACTGTCCCCCACCCTCTGCCTAGGTCAGAGGCAATGCAGCAAGACACACCACATCCACACTAGTAATAAACTACCAGATCATATCATGAAACTGCAAGATTAGATTTAATAATAAAGTCTTGCTCATGAATTTTTGAATGATTTATAAATATGACTTCTCACCACAAAGACAAATGCTGGATATATGCTGCTTGAATGGTGTACATCTCCTTTTAGCCTCAAAGGGACTGACAGCCAACAGACCAGGTCCTGGATCTCTCTCTAGCAACTTCAACTGTATTTCCTTCATCTTTTCACATAGAGAGAGAAGACAAATACCAACTGCTTCCTTTCTATTACTACTATAAGCCCGTGACATGGATATTGTCCCACACTAATACAACGTGGAAAACTGTCCAATGATTTTTCCAAGAGAGGTCTTCAGGAGGACCTGTTGCCAGTCACTGTGGATCTGCAGGTTTCCTGTCAGTGAAACACCTGGCAATAATTACTATTGCTCACTTCCCCTTAATTCAATCCCAGATTGCACCTCATCACTTTCCCATCAATACTTCTTAAATTTCAATCTATCTATACACCATGGGCTTTTTCAACCTTATATGGAAGGTAGCCAAGTTCTAAAATATCCTATCACAAATACATTATTTCTTTCAGGCTCTCTTACATTCCGGCCCTGTTCAGTACAGTACTGTGGGCAAAACCTCTTGTTCATACAACCTTCTCTTTGCACCCATTTCCAAACATCTATTACTAAACATACTTTTCATTCCATCCAGACATTTAATCATTCCCTTTATGTTGTAGCTTGCCTCCACATTCACATTACTCACTGCTACATGTGATAATGATATGGTTTAACATCACAAACTCCCCCTTATCAGGAAGTTAGGATGGTGCCCCTTACAGAGGACTTTGTAGTGTTGAATTTAATTAACCGTGCCCTTGGTTCAACTTCGCCTGTGGCAGGGTTCGAACTGCCATCCCCTTGACCTTCACCACAAGTAATGACACCCTAACTTGCTAAACCAGTGAGCTTCCAATTACATGTGGCTCTAGATACTTACAATTCTTCATTTCCTTAAGTACTTCACCATTGACTGTCACACTCAATCTGCTATTGACATTTCTTATACTTCTTACTTTATCTTTATCTACATACATACATATACCAAGGCTTTTTCCCCCTTACAAGGGAGGTAGCCAAAAAGGAAAAGGCATAAAATCATTCCCACCCATTCCATTCCTAAATACACTCCACACCCCCACCACCCTCCCTCTTATCTTAGCACTCCCTGGATGACGGGTCATCCCTGCACCTTGTCCACTGCCCTGGGTCAGAGGCAGTGTCGCAAGTCACAGCACATCCACAGCAAGCCCGCTTCATTAAATTGGCGACCTCCCCTCTCTGTCTCCCCATGCATAAAAGGAGAAGACGGGGAGAAATCCCTTTGGGCTGCATCAAATTTTGCTCCCACATACTACCTCACCCCCCATCCCCCCACCCATTCCACCTCATGCATCACAACATCATCCATATACAACCATTCTCCATTCACCCCTATCTTCTGTCCTCTCCCGTCCTTCCTCAACAGACATTCCCTTCTTCCCCAAAGCCCCCTTCACCCCATCCATCCACCTCATCCTAGGACGTCCCCTCATGTTCACTCCCTCCACATCTGCCTTCCATACCTCTTTTACTAGTCTTTCTTCACTCATTCTTTCCATGTGTCCAAATCATCCTAACACTCTTTCATCAACCCTATCTCCCAACTCCCTTTCCACCCCTGTTCTCCTCCTCACCTCCTCATTTCTCACTCTATCTAGCCTAGTAACCCCCATCATACTTCTCAGACACCTCATCTCAAACAAATTCAAACTCCTTCTCTCTTCCTCTCTTATGTTCCATGTTTCTGCCCCATACAGTGCTGTTGGCACAATCACTCCTTCATATAGTCTCCTCTTAGCATCCATTCCCAAATGTCTATTTCTCATTACACTCTTCAATCCACCAAGGCATTTACTTGCTTCTCTCAATCTACATTCTACCTCCACCTTCACTCCTCCTTTTCCTGCCACATTTGCACCCAAGTATCTAAAACTATCCACTTCCTCCAGTCGCTCTCCCTTTATGCTCACTTCCAGTCTACTGCCATTTTCACCCCTTGTACATCTCATCACCTTACTTTTACCCACATTTATCTTTAGCTTTCTTCTATCACATACTCTCCCAAACTCTGTCACCAACTTCCTCAATCCCTCCTCCGATCCTACCACAAGCGCAGTATCGTCCACAAACAACAGCTGGCTCACCTCCCACTTTTCTCCATTTTCTTTAACCATCTCCATTCCCTGACCCACTACCCTTGGATTTACCTCTCGCACTACCCCATCCATGTATAAGTTGAACAGCCAGGGCGACATAACACATCCTTGACGAAGTCCCACCTTTACCTCAAACCACTCACTCTCTCCATTTCTAATCCTGACACAAGCTCTACTACTCTCATAAAAACTCTTGACAGCTCCCAGAAGCTTTCCACCTATCCCGTATATCTTCATAACCTCCCACAGTGCCTTTCTGTCTACCCTATCATAGGCCTTTTCCAGATCCATAAAAGCCCAAAAAATGTCCTTCCCCTTTCCTATAGCTTTCTCACATATCTGTCTTACCACAAAAATCTGATCTACACAACCTCTACCCGTCCTAAATCCACACTGTTCCTCACCAATTACTCCCTCTGTTCCTCTCCTAATCCTCTAAATCAAGATCCTCCCATAAGCCTTCCCAAGTACACTTAACAACCTAATCCCTCTGAAACTACTACATTCACACTTGTCCCCTTTTCCCTTGTAAAGTGGAACTATACAGGCACTCCTCCAGTCCTCCGGCACTCTACCTCTCTCCAGTAGACATTGCGGCTATGCACCTCCTGGCATAGGATCCTCACCTTCAAACAGCCAAATTCATCAAAAAACTCATTCAACACAAAATACCTATGAAAGAACTATGAGCCATGAATATGAAACCTGCAAATTTTGGGGTGTTAGGTATATGTGAATGCCTAAATTACACGCTGTCTACTCAGGAGATATACCACAATAATTTCTCTTTGAATCCACCCACCCCTACTCCCACACAAAAAAAAAAGCAACTTTTAGTTTCTTACTGCAGGGAAGCCTTGAAAGTGAGTTTTGTTAATAAAAAGCTCCAGCAGGCATGCGCCAACAGGAAAATGGGATGACACCTACAGGGGTGGTTACCTGTTCAGACAACTCAATAATTGGGGCAGGGTTGTTCAGCAGGAGGGAGTCAGGTCTGGAAACATTATCCATAAACCACTGTGTATTGGTTTCCTTGTTTGGGTTACTGAAACTCTCACGGCGTAGAAGACGGCTGAAAAGAAAAAATACACATATATACATGCTTTAGGGTATATACAGCAATATCCATGTGTTTGTATAAAAAATGCACATATAACAAACATTGGTCTTTTTCTGTACACTACAGTTAGGTAAATAAAGGCCCATTCCCCTTCATAAGTGGTGTGGTAAAATCAAAGTACACTATCTATCTATACATACACCAAAAGCTTCTTCCCCTTTATAAGGCAGGTAGCCAAATCAAAGGGACACACCCACTCCCACCCATTCCACTATCATCCACTACCCTTGTTTCTCTCTTATCTTAGCTCCTCATGGATGAAGGCATATCCCAGTCTCCTACCCACTGCCCAGGCTGGAAGCAATGCAGCAAGACATGGTACATCCATATGCCCTCCTAGCACAAGTAAAATTTTATGACCCACCTAAAACTGGATTCCTTCTTGACTGGTTTACCAGATGATGGAGTAGGCGACTTGAAACCACCAATGGACTTCTTGCTTTGCCATGGTGATGATGAATGAGAGCTGCGGCTTGGGTTCATGCTTAATCGAGGCAGTGATAGCTGAGATCCAGAGAGACCCCTGCACCAGAAATATTCATCAGTAAATTTTACAACCAAATTAGTAAGACTTATGCAGTGAAGGTAATATTTACTAGATAAAGAAGAAAAAATCATTGTCACACTTCATAGCACACATATTAGATTCTCTGTTACCTGCAACATATCATTCAAAATATACAAAAATATATTTGGGCTAAAATAAAATACACAGAAGTCAAGGCCAAATCTGTCTTTTTGTATTTAAATTGCATGCCAAATATTTTTCATTTCCACTTTAATATTTCACCTGCTTATATACAACTTTTTGCATTATATTTTCATATGTGAGAAGTGACAAAGGTGGAAAAAACAAGGCTGAAGCAATTCACCTAAAGATTAGTACAAGTACTAAAGGATATATTAAAAGAGACTTCATGGTGGCATATGTTCCCCCCCAAGACAAGAACTTGGAATGAAACTGAATATCAAGAAATGTTATTGGATATAGCTCTTTTCCTAAAGAAAAATATTGAACAAAGTAGCAACATAGTCCTTACTGAAGATTTTAATTGCAGTGAGATTAACTGGGAGGAATGGGAATCAAGCAGCAAAGCAGATTTCTAGGGTAATACCCTGTTGAATATAGCAATGGAGAACACAACAACCCAGTGGGTAATGGAAGTGACCAGGGTAAGAGATGACACTACCTTTGCCCAAAAGGAAAAAAATTCCATGTTACAATTGAATTTCAGCTGTAGAATGAAGGAGGGAATCACAAAGGCAAAGGAGACTGAATTTTAGGAAAGTAGATTACTTAAGGTTGAAAAAATTCCTTGAAGAAACAAACTGGGAGGAATTCATGAATACCACAGGAATAAGGAGGAAATGGGAAAATTTTCTTCACATTTACAACGTGGGAGTGGTGAAACATGTGCTAAAGACCTGAGAAAGGAAGAAGCAGAAACAGGACTGGTTAAAAAAAAAAAGTGTGAGATGGCAAAAAAGGCCAGGGACATGGCTTGGGGAAAATGGAGGAAGAAAAGAAGCAATAAAACAAAAGGAGCTTACAAGCAAGCTAAGAATGACTATACAAGAATTTAATGGGAGGAAGAAAGCAACTTTGAAAAAGGTGTATTAGATAAATGCAAAGATGAACCAAAACTGTTTTACAGGTTTATAAATGGTAAATTGAGACAGAGTAAACAAATCATCAAGTTTAAGTTAACAATAAATGGTGAGGTCTTTGAAGAAGTCTTAGCTCAGGCAGAAACAATGAATGAAAGTTTCCAATAGGTCTTCACAAAAGAGTGCAATTTTGGGGGGAAAAGTATGTGGAGCAAAAAATCAAGTTTAGCAGATATAAATATAAAAGTGAGGTAAGTGCTCAATCTCTTGGGACCATTGGATATTACAAAAGCTTCAGGACCTGACAGGATCTCAAACTGGATACTTAAAAAATGTAGGGAACAACTAGTGGACAAAATCCAGTCTTATTACATGTTCACTGAATGAAGGCAGTGTGCTGCTTCATTGAAAAAGGGTAAACATGGTGCCAATTCACAAAGGTGGAAACAAGGAGACACCACTAAATTATAGGCCAGTATCACTATCCAGCACAATGGTGATGTGAAAAGATTGTGAAAGATCAATGAACCAAATATCTTGAAGAGATGAACATTCTGACAGTCAGTTTGGCTTCAGATCTGGAAGGTCATGTGTGTCAAACCTTTTAAGCTCTTACTCAAGAGTGATTGATGTGCTGCAAGAGAGAGTGGGGTGGGTGGACTGCATGTACCTCAACCTATTGAAGGCATTTGATAAAGTATTTCACAGTCAACTTATGTGGAAATTGGAGCATGTTGAAGGGCTGAGTGGCAAACTACTAGAATGGATGAAAGACCTTTTGAAGGAAAGATACATGAGGACAGTAGTAAAGAATAAAATGTCAAAATGGAGACCAGTAACGAGTGGAGTTCCACAAAGTTCAGTGTTTGCACCAATAATGCTTCTTGTCTATGTCAATGAAATGATAGAAGGAACAACCTATGCCATCATGTTTGCAGACGACACAAAAATCATGAGAAGAATGAAAAATGAGGAAGATGGTAGGCTATTACAAAAAGATCTAGACACTATTTTTACATGGAGCCAAAAATGGGAAATGAAATTCAATACCAAAACATGCAAAGTATTGGAAATGGGCAGTAGTGGCAAAAGGCCATCCTTAAACTACATGGTGAGGAGCCTCTGCCAGGGGGCACACAACTGTGGCCAAAGCCATCACCTTTGCCCTATGTGCTTGGACTGTTGAGGTAGGTTACAGTTACTGCTGGAAATCAGAGAGGAGTACTGGATTCAGACCCACAACTAAGTGAATGCAAGACCAGCTCACTTCCTATTACACCATCAGTGCACAAAACTAACATGAACTTGTATAAATACTAGAGTTCACCCTTAAATACATCACACTAACAAACTTAAAAGAAAACTGGAGGCTAAACATAATAGGAATATTAAAATTTAAAAATGTCTAATTTCATAAAAAATACCATTCACTCAAATAATGTATTCATGCAAAACATACATAAAAAACAAGCATACTTCCTTGAAATTAAAATTATCACCACTTTCAACAGTCAAATCTTAAAATACCATAACATAAATCTCACAGGCAACAATATAAAATTTAAGTTCATTTAACATGTAAACACGAATTAGCTATAATATATTACTAGTACATTCTTTTTAGTTCTGATCAATTAAACAGTAGTAACACTAGCAATCCAAGTTATTGAAGTTTTGTTATATAAATGATGACTCTGAAAACCACAATATTGAATATGAATGGGAATATCTGAATGATACAAAGCTTATGTTATGCCTATGGGAAACAACCAGTTTGTCATACAATCAGAATTGTACCCTTGTATGTAATGCAGTGCTTACAAGCTAAAGGTGAGCATGCAAGGCCAAGCAGAAGGGTCAGCATATGTTTTACCTTTCCCGTAGGAGTTGGGCTTCCTGCAGGACTGGAGGAACTTTTAGGCGAATGTGTGGACGGAAGAAGTGAGGATTGAAAGGATGAGAAGAGAGAAAATACTAGTTGGAACTTGGGAAGAGGTGGGAAAATAGAAAAGGAAATATGAGCTCAAAGAATGTCCCCAACACAAGAGCCATGTAATGTCTGCACTGATGTCATATCTCATCTTCTCTGCTTACATTTCAACTTTAAGTGCAATAGCATTTCATCCCAAAGAATTATGGGAATGACCAGTGTATTTCCAAATTATTATTCATAAAACTAGAATAGGTATCAGAACTTTAAGATGCTAATAATAAAATGTTTGGTGCATCTATAAGAATTGAATTGTAAATATGAATAGAATAATATTTAAGAATGCATAAAAAATTGTATTATACTGATGACTTATTGGCATAAAGGCAGTGAAGAGTTTACTGAATTATTCATCACAGCATGTAACTGTATAAAAAATATTAGCATAGATAAAAACAGATTAAGCAATCAATCTCTTAAATTTATCCATGTCTATGCTTAAACATGTTCCAAGGACAAACATTTCTCTATTGTTTGGGAAACAGACTACACATGGTGGGATGCCCCTGAAGATGTGAAGAGAGAGAGTAGGTTGGCACTACTCATCTTGAGCTGAGTCAAGGAAGGAGACTTAGACATCTTACTGTTACTACTGACACTATTAATATTATAGAAAAAAATGCAATTACACAGCAGATGAAAATACAAGTTTGGGGACAATAAAGAGCACACATACAAAACCGTATTTAAGATATTACCAAACAGAAAAAAAAAGTTTCATAGAAATTTAAAGGAAACCAAAAAAGAAACAGGGTAAAGTTTTCATAGAAATTGAAGAGGTTGTGAAGGATGGAGTAAAAGACAAGAGAAATAAACATCATTAGTAAATCATTAGTAAACACTATATAATAATGTTAGTACTACTCATTAAATATGCAATAAGCAGATGATTAATTCACACATATTGCAATAGCCACTTGACTTAACCTTATGTTAAATATACAAATCTTAAAACATTTTCCATTTTGAAATGGTTGGATATCATTATTACCAATTTATAAGACATCAACTTATAAGACATGCCTCATCTGCACATGCAAGATCAACCTCTAATAACTAGCCTGACTTGCTCTTCCAGGTCAAGAACATGCAGTATACATGTCCAAACTAATACTGTGTAATAATTTTGGTGGACCATCATTAGACTAATAATAAAAATAACAATAATTATGATGATGAAAACAAAAATAAAATATGAAACAAAAACAATAATAATTGTTGCCTCAAGTGTCTGTATTGCATTAGTGTGGGACTATTTCTATGTCACTGGATGAGAATAATGAGAGGGGAGCAGTCTCCAGTTGTCAGCTTTTCATTTATTATACGGGAAGGGAGCTATGCTCGTGGTGACCCATCTTTGTATCTCTCAGCATCAAGTTTTTTCTTAAAATCTTGAATAGTGTTTGCACACACTGTTTCTTTGTCCAATTTGTTCCAAGTATCTATCACTCTGTGTGGGAAGCTATTTTTTTCAGATCTCTTCTGTAATTATCTTTTTTTTTTTTAGTTTCTTTTCATGTCCTCTTGTTTTTCCATTGTCCCATTTCAATAAGTCATTCTTATCTAAGATTTTCATTCCCTTCATAATTCTATAGTTAGTAAGTCTCCTCTTTCCCTTCTTTGTTCCAGAGTTGGTAATTCTAATTTGGACAGTCTTTGTCATTTTGGAAAGAGTTGGTGCCAGTTTTGTTGTTGCTCTTTGCATTCTTTCTAACTTCTTTATATTCTTTTTGGTACTGGGTGTCCATAGTGTTGCTGTGTAGATGTTCGAAATACAGTTGAAGTTGATAGAGAGAGATCTAGGGCCCACTCTAGACAGTGTCAGCCATTCTGGGCTGCATATCCTGATGGGGGTGAGGGGTTGACAGGTTCTGCAAATGGGTAGCTTTGCTGTCCATCCTGCAGAAGCACCATATACAGGTATTCACCACCAGTCCCTCCAGTGTATGTTTTTATTTGGTTGTATTTGCCTAGCTGTGTTAAACAGTATAAGAGATACAATTGTAGGGTTCTGTTTCTGCATTCCCATTGGTCAATTCTGGCCTTAAATTGTGCTATGTTCTTTGACTGCCAACTATTTTATCATCAAGACTCCTACATGGGAAACTGCATTTCTTTCATTTTATTCAAATATCTAGTCTTTGCCCTATCCTCTGAGGTTTGGTTGGGAGGACACGGAGATCTTCCATCCCCAACATGCAACGAAGAGTGGGTTCTGTTTGTTTATGAGGTGGGTATGTGCTTTGATTTTGGAATATATATATATAAAGTGGGGAAAGAACATTTGGTGCACACATACAATATTTTGTACTTTTATTTTTCATCTTACAGGGCAGAGGGGGATTTGCCGATTCACCGATTAAATGAAATGACCTTGCTGTGGATGTGCTGTGTCGTGCTGCATTGCTTCTGACCCAGGGTAGAGGGCAAGATGCAGGGATGACCTGTCGTCAATGAGGAGCTAAGAAAAGAGGGAGAGAGGGATGATGAATGGGAGCGGAGTATGTGGTGATGGGATGGGTAGGAGTGGATTTAAGCCTTTGACTTTGGCTACCTCCCTTGTAAGGAAGAAAAGGCCCTTGATATACATATGCATGTATCTTATTGGGGGGAAAAGCCCTTGGTATGTAGGTAGATATATTTTTCTTCTATTTATTTTTGCATTGAAATTAATTTTCCATAGCTGGCTACAATTTTAAATCCTGACTAGGTCTTCCTGCAGTACTTTATATCTTCATTTTCTACTTTTTTCACACTCTTTGAATTGTCTGCTGACACACTGTCTCTATTATGAGATGGGGCTGGATCTCCTACATAAGGTAGGAGTTCCTGAGATACTCTGGACAATAGTTGTTAACTGTGTCTGTGGGGGTTCCTCCTTACAATATCTTGATACTGCCTCTTTGAAGTTGCATCTCATCAATACCTCCAGAAATCAACCCAGATGACAAATCATTCCAAATACAATCTAGAATGTTCAGAAAGTTCGAATTGGCAAACATAGATACATCAAACTGAGCACATTGTTATTCAGTGGCAAAACCAATAATGGAATAGCCCGGTTTAATGGAAACAAGGTCACTAAATTGAGTACTTTTCCATCATCTGTTATTTTTTGCTAATGAACACTAGTATTTAGTGGAAAGACTATCAATATAAAGCAAAATTTGATTAAATTGGATGTCCATAATGAACTGTGGGAGGTTATGCAGATATATGGGATAGGAGGAAAGCTTCTAGGAGCTGTGAAGAGTTTTTATGAGAGTAGTAGAGCTTGTGTCAGGATTAGAAATGGAGAGAGTGAGTGGTTTGAGGTAAAGGTGGGACTTCGTCAAGGATGCGTTATGTCGCCCTGGCTGTTCAACTTATACATGGATGGGGTAGTGCGAGAGGTAAATGCAAGGGTAGTGGGTCAGGGATTGGAGATGGTTAAAGAAAATGGAGAAAAGTGGGAGGTGAGCCAGCTGTTGTTTGCTGACAACACTGCGCTTGTGGCAGGATCGGAGGAGGGATTGAGGAAGTTGGTGACAGAGTTTGGGAGAGTATGTGATAGAAGAAAGCTAAAGATAAATGTGGGTAAAAGTAAGGTGATGAGATGTACAAGGGGTGAAAGTGGCAGTAGACTGGAATGAGCATTAAGGGAGAGTGACTGGAGGAAGTGGATAGTTTTAGATACTTGGGTGCAAATGTGGCAGGAAAAGGTGGAGTGAAGGTGGAGGTAGAATGTAGATTGAGAGAAGCGAGTAAATGCCTTGGTGGATTGAAGAGTGTAATGAGGAATAGACATTTGGGAATGGATGCTAAGAGGAAACTGTATGAAGGAGTGATTGTGCCAACAGCACTGTATGGGGCAGAAACATGGAACATAAGAGAGGAAGAGAGAAGGAGTTTGAATTTGTTTGAGATGAGGTGTCTGAGAAGTATGATGGGGGTTACTAGGCTGGATAGAGTGAGAAATGAGGAGGTGAGGAGAAGAACGGGGGTGGAAAGGGAGCTGGGAGATAGGGTTGATGAAAGAGTATTAGGATGGTTTGGACACATGGAAAGAATGAGTGAAGAAAGGCTAGTAAAAGAGGTATGGAAGGCAGATGTGGAGGGAGTGAACATGAGGGGATGTCCTAGGATGAGGTGGATGGATGGGGTGAAGGGGGCTTTGGGGAAGAAGGGAATGTCTGTTGAGGAAGGACGGGAGAGGACAGAAGATAGGGGTGAATGGAGAATGGTTGTATATGGATGATGTTGTGATGCATGAGGTGGAATGGGCGGGGGGATGGGGGATGAGGTAGTATGTGTGAGCAAAATTTGACGCAGCCCGAAGGGATTTCTCCCCGTCTTCTCCTTTTATGCATGGGGGGACGGAGAGGGGGGGTCGCCGATTTAATGAAGCGGCCTTGCTGTGGATGTGCTGTGTCTTGCGACACTGCTTCTGACCCAGGGCAGTGGACAAGGTGCAGGGATGACCCGTCATCCAGGAGATGCTAAGATAAGAGGGAGGGTGGAGGGGTGTGGAGTGTATTCAGGGATGGAATGGGTGGGAATGATTTTATGCCTTTTCCTTTTTGGCTACCTCCCTTGTAAGGGGGAAAAAGCCTTGGTATATGTATGTATGTGTATAATGAACATCCAATTTAGCAGAAAAATTTATTTAGCAAACCCAACCTTGAGTGAATTAAATTGCCAAATTGGGCTTCAACTATACATATGTTTTGATTCTTTCCAGGATAAACCTTTCCATCAGTTTAGATCTATTGGAGAAGAGATAGGTCTGTTGTATGTTACCCAGAATATTGGAATGCCACTCTATTTACCTAATTGTATTATACAGGAAGGGGAGCTATGCTCGTGGTGACCCGTTTTTGTATCTCACAAGATCAAGTTTGTTCTTAAATT
Organism: Oratosquilla oratoria; assembly: GCF_046742065.1. NCBI lineage: Eukaryota > Metazoa > Arthropoda > Malacostraca > Stomatopoda > Squillidae > Oratosquilla > Oratosquilla oratoria. The sequence goes on from NW_027467710.1 coordinate 4,440,548, forward strand.
CTTGTATTGTGTTTGCACACACTATTTCTTCATCCAATTTGTTCCATATACAGACGCTCCTCTACTTACGTTCATTCGTTTTACGTTTTTTCGATTGAACTGACTGTAAAAAAAAAATTGTAAAAAAAAAAATGTTTTAAGTGAATTTTTTAGTTTAGCGCACTCTCCGTAGTTCAAACGATACTTGCGCACGACACTGCGTCCATTGTTTACATTGCACAAACGACAAACTGAACATGCCTTGCCTCCTCCTCCTCCTCCACCGTCTCAATTTATGTTGCTTGAATTCAATTCATTTGAAATTAATGTTATTATTTTATAATGTTATGTGCATAATTAATTATTTAGGGGTGTTTTATAAGATACGGTAATAGAATTTACGGATGTATAGTACAGTAACAACTTACATTCATTTTCAACTTACGTTCGGCAGTTCGGAACATAATTAAAACGTAAGTTGAGGAGCGTCTGTATCTATCACTGTGTGGGAAGCTGTTCTTTTTCAGGTCTCTTCTGTAGTTATCCTTTTTGAGTTTCATTGCATGTCCTCTTGTATTTCCTCTCTCCCACTTTAATAAGTCCTCTCTATCAAGGCATTCTTTTCCTTTCATAATTCTGTAGATGGTTATTAGGTCCCCTCGTTCTCTTCTTTGTTCCAGGGTTGGCACTCAGAGGTAACTTGATACAGGTCTTTAAGGTTTTAAAGGGAATTGACAACATCAAAAGTGACCAAATTTTTACATTGACTGTCCGGAAATAGATTCAATTTGGAAGTAGGTAGAAACAACTTTGCCAACCGTGTAGTTAATGAATGGAATAAACTTCCTGCACAGGTAGTGCAATGTAGTTCAGTTCGAAGCTTTAAGAATCATTTAGATAAATACCTAAGTAAGATGCTGTAATGATTATAATTTATCTTATATTATTTGTTTTTTGTTTTTGTTATCATTTGTCTGTCTGATTTTCATTTATTATTAGTTATATGTCAATTTATTATTATTTACTATTTACCTGTTTGTTTATTATTTTAACTATACCTATGCATTTATTTATGTATTTTATTTGTTATTTACATTATTATAGTTTTTATTTATTATTTTATTATTAATATGATTTTTTTTTTTTTTTTTTTTTTTGCATCCGACCTAGATATGGATCAAAAGGTCTCCTGTCGGCATGCTCCGCCTTTGTAATCCTTTGTAACTCCAGTTCGACCAGTCTTGTTCATATGTCAGGTTTGCTAGTGTTGGGACCAACTTTGTCGTTGCTCTTTGTATTCTTTCTAATTTTCTTATATTCTTTTTTGTACTGGGTGACCATATCAGCACTGCATATTCCAGTTTTGGCCTTATCAGTGTTTGTAATATTTTCTTTTCTTGATCATTTCCTTATCCAGGTCACCTTTTATTGATCTCAACAAATTGTATGTTTCCCCAACTATTTTATTTATATGTTTATCTGGCGACATGTCTTTGGTGATGATTACTCCTAGGTCCCTTTTAGAATTTACTTTCTTTATTTCTTTTCCATCAATTCTATACTGTCCTTTTATTATCTTCTTGCTTTTTCCAAATTCAATTATACTGCACTTCTTGATGTTGAATTCTACCTCCCATCTCTTGCTCCACTCTGAGACTTTGTTCAGATCACTCTGCAATGAGTCACAGTCTATTTCGGAGTTTATTCTCTTTAATAATTTTGCATAATTTTGCACCACCCGCAAAGCAGTTCATGTAACTTTCAATGCCTTTGTCCATGTCATTTACATATATAGCAAACATTAGCGGAGCTAGTACTGACCCCTGTGGGACACCACTACTCATTTCTTCCCATTTTGAATATTTGCCTCCGAGCACCACTCATTTTTCTTCCAAGTAGGAAGTCCTCCATCCAACTCAATAGTTTTCCATATATGCCTCCTATAGTAATTTTATGTGTGGTACCTTACCAGTGGACGGGGTGCGGGGATGACCCGTCATCCAGGAGGTGCTAAGATAAGAGGGAGGGTGAAGGGGTGTGGAGTGTATTCAGGGATGGAATGGGTGGGAATGATTTTATGCCTTTTCCTTTTTGGCTACCTCCCTTGTAAGAGGGAAAAAGCCTTGGTATTTACCTAGTTGTAATATACGGGAGGGGAGCTATGCTCGTGGTGACCCGTCTTTGTATCTCTCCGCATCAAGTTTTATCTTAAAATCTTGTATAGTGTTTGCACATATTGTTTTGTTGTCTAATTTGTTCCATGTATTAATCGCTCTGTGTGGGAAACTGTTCCTTTTCAAGTTTTTTCTATAACTATCTTTTTTCAGTTTTTCTCCATGTCATCTCGTTTTACCGTTGTCCCACACTAACAGGTCATTCCTGTCTAAAACTTCCATTCCTTTCATTATTCTATAGATAGTCAGCAAATCTCCTCTTTCTCTTCTTTGTTCCAGAGTTGGTAGGTTCAGTTTGGATAATCTTTGCTCATATGTTAGTTCGGCGAGAGTCTGTGCTAGTTTGGTTGTTGCTCTTTGTAATCTTTCTAGTTTCTTAATATTCTTTTTGGTACTGGGTGTCCAAAGTGATGCTGTGTACTCAAGTTTTGGTCTTATTAGTGTAGTTAGTATTTTCTTTATCATTTCTTCATCCATATAAGTAAATGCCACTTTGATTGACCTCAATAAATTGTAGGTTTCTCCTAATATTTTATTTATATGCTTATCAGGTTTCATGTCCTTTCCAATCATCACTCCAAGATCATTTTCAGAGTTTGCTTCTTTTTTTTTTTCTTCTCCAATTCTGTAATCTTTTGATATTCTGTTTTTACTCTTTCCAAATTCCATTATACTGCATTTCTTTATATTAAATTTCACTTCCCACTTTTGAGTCCAATTCCATATCGTGTCCAGATCTTGTTGCAATGAGTTGCAGTCCTCTTCCGTTTTTACCTTCTTAAGTAATTTTGCATCTGCAAAAAAAATTCATATAGCACTCCACACCTTCATTCATGTCAATAATGTATACGGCGAACATGATCGGGGCCAGTACCAATCCTTGTGGGACACCGCTTTTTACTTCTTCCCAGTTGGAGAATTTTTCTCTAATTACAACTCTCATTTTCCTCCCAATCAGGAAGTCTTTCATCCATTCCAATAATTTTCCTCTGATGCCACCCTTTGATTCTATCTTATTTATTAATTTCCTATGAGGTACCTTATCGAATGCCTTTTGCAGGTCCAGAAAAGCACAGTCCACCCATCCATCTCTTTCTTGTATTATGTCTACTAATCTTGAGTAAAAGCAGATCAGATTTGTTGTACATGATCTCCCTTGTCTGAATCCAAATTGATTTGGGTTCAGTATAGATTTTTCTTCCAGGTATTTAACCCATCTGTTTTCGACAACTCTTTCACAAATTTTTGCTATTGTGCTTGTTAGTGAGACCGGTCTGTAGTTAGATGGATCTTCTTTATCACCTCCTTTATAAATTGGTACAATGTTTGCTTTTTTCCAGTCCAATGGTACTTTTCCTTCTTTAAGTGAGGATTTAATTATATTATATATTTTGTCAGTTAATTCTTCCATACATTCCTTCAGTATCCAGTTTGCAATTCCGTCTGGGCCATGTGATTTTCTGACATCAAGGGTTTTAATTTGATCACTGATTTCTTTTTGTGTTACGTTTATTTCTTTCATTGCTGGGGATAATTCTCTCTCTCTATCTACACTGTTAGGTGAGTTTTCTATTGTGAATACTGATCTGAAGTGGTTGTTCATAATTTCAGCCATTTCCAGTTCTTCTGTATATTCCTTTTTATCTTGGCGCAGTTTTTCTATTTCTTGTTTGTTTTTCAGTATATGTATGTATGTATGTATGTATGTATGTACCTTATCAAATGCCTTTTGTAGGTCCAGGAATGCACAGTCTGCCCAGCCATCCCTTTCTTGCAATATATCTATCAATCTTGAATAGAAACAAATTAAATTAGTGGTACATGATCTTCCTTGTCTGAATCCAAATTGCCTCAGGTTCAGTATATTATTCTCCTCCAGATATTTTGTCCATCTATCTTTGATGATTCACAAATTTTAGCTATTGTATCTAGGAGGAGTGACTTTTAGAGATGCACACCATTCATAATTAAGTATTTACCTAGCTGTATTATGTGGGATGGGGAGCTATGCTCATAGTGACCCATCTTTGTATCTCGCAGTATCTAGTTTGTTCTTAAATTCTTGTGTGGTGTTTGCACACACTATTGTTTCTCCAATTTGTTCCAGACATCCACCACTCTGAAAAACTTTTTTTTTCAGATCTTTTCTATAATTATACTTTTTGAATTTCTTTTCATATCCCCTTGTTTTTCTTTTATCCCACTTCAATAAGTTTCTCTGTGATGTTGTGCACACTTTCTGCAACACAGACAGCATTCCAATGTTTCTTCCCAGGATCTATATGGAAGGGTCTGAGGATTGTTGCCAGTCACATTGGGGCTGAAGGTTCCCAGGCAGTGAAACTTGAGGCAACAATCATCATTAACATGCTACAATTACACAATTATTTTTGTTCATTCCACAGTACAGTATGCAAAGATAGCCTGACAAATATTTAAAATTGAATGAAAAATATATACAAAGGAACTGGACAGAAGTGGGGAAAAAAAGGATGAACCTGGGGAGGTCAAAAACATGATCAAAAGTGGAGAAAAAAGGCAGACATTCACAGAAAAAGGATAATGAGGAAGAAAAGAAGGAAAAGAGGGAGAAAGATAACAAAGGGGAAGAGGGACAGTAGGGAAAAGGGAGACAAGGAAGCACAGGGGGAAGAAGAGGAGGAGGGGGATGAGGAAGAACAGACAGAAAAGGATGACCAATAAGAGGATAGAAAGGAGAAAGGACATAGTGGAGGAGGAGGAGTAGGAGGAAGGATGCCAAATATGAGAAGGGGAAAGAAGAAGAGGACATTGTATTTCATTGTTTACAACCAGTGTTTCTATCCTCAGGGATGACATCATGCCAAAGAGGTGTACAGGTGGTAAAGGAGAGATTTAATGAAAGCAGTAGACAGATGGTAAAGTAGAACCTCAAAGTAATCAGCATCTTCTGAGTGGATAATGGATTCCAATCATAAAAGAATACTGTGTGACTCTGGTCCACAGGGGCATTACCAAAGACCCCAAAAGTATTGACAACATAAGGCATATGCAGTCAAAACACATACAGGTGTATGGGGTGGGGTAGGGAGTAGAACAAGGAGGAAAAACAGGAAATTGTGGCACAAAATAAGGAAGAGACAGAGAGTTGGAAGAAAATGAAAAGTAAAATTTAAAAAGGATTTTTTTTTTTTTTTCTACTAGTCATTAATATTGAAGGAGCTGGCAAAGTTAGAGGGCAAGGACAGGGAGAGGGTAAAATAGGGAGAGACAAAATAAGATTTTTAAATTTAAATATGATGAAGGAAAACGATGAAGAACAAGAACAAGATGAAGATGAAGAAGAAGAAGAAAAGGAGAAGGAGGAGGAGAGGAAGATGAAGAAGCAAAACATTGAAGAAAAAGGCAAAGATAAAGGAAAGAAGAGGAAAAGGAGACGAGAGAAAGAAGACAGAAGAGGAAAAAGAATATACTAAGAGGCAACAGTGTACCAGAAAAACTGAAAAAACACTGACATTAGTCTTGATCATACTAGAAGGCAAATTCATTAGTATACCAAAGGCCTTTTCACCTTTATAGAGGAGGTGGCCAAGGGCACACCACATCTGTCCTTCACCTATCCTGCATCTTTCCAAAACCCACTTGTACCTTGGTTTTTCAATGGGTGTGGGATGGGTGAAGGTTGAGTGTATGTCTTGATTAAGATACCATCCATATAAAAGCGAAAGGGCAAATAATTTATACAACAGCCAGCTGTTGTTTGCGGACGACACTGCGCTTGTGGCAGGATCAGAGGAGGGTTTGAGGAAGTTGGTGATAGAGTTTGGGAGAGTGTGTGAAAGAAGGAAGTTGAAGATAAATGTGGGTAAAAGTAAGGTGATGAGATATACAAGGGGTGAAAGTGGCAGCAGACTGGAAGTGAGCATTAAGGGAGAGAGACTGGAGAAAATGGATAGTTTTAGATACTTGGGTGCAAATGTGGCAGGAAAGGGTGGAATGGAGGTGGAGGAAGAATAAAGATTGAGAGAAGCGAGTAAATGCCTTGGTGGATTAAAAAGTGTAATGAGAAATAGACATTTGGGAATGGATGCTAAGAGGAGGTTGAATGAAGGAGTGATTGTGCCAACAGCACTGTATGGGACAGAAACATGGAACATATGAGAGGAAGAGAGGAGTTTGAATGTGTTTGAGATGAGGTGTCTGAGAAGTATGATAGGGGTTACTAGGCTGGATAGAGTGGGAAATGAGGAGGTGAGGAGGAGAACAGGAGTGGAAAGGGAGTTGGGAGATTGGGTGGATGAAAGAGTATTGGGATGGTTTGGACACATGGAAAGAATGAGTGAAGAAAAACTAGTAAAAGAGGTATGGAAGGCAGATGTGGAGGGAGTGAACATGAGGAGGCAACCTAGGATGAGATGGATGGATGGGGTAAAAGGGGCTTTGGGAAAGAGGGGAATGTCTGTTGAGGAAGGACGGGAAAGGACAGAAGACAGAGGTGAATGGAGAATGGTTGTATATGGATGATGTTGTGATGCATGAGGTGGAATGGATGGGGGATGGGGGGTGAGGGAGTATGTATGAGAAATAAATTGACATAGCCCGAAGGGATTTCTCCCCGTCTTCTCCTTTTCTGTATGAGAGGGGGGTTGCCAATCTAATGAAGTGGCCTTGCTGTGGATGTGCTGTGTCTTGTGACACTGCTTCTGACCCAGCGCAGTGGACAAGATGCAGGGATGACCCATCATCCAGGAGGTGCCAAGATAAGAGGGAAGGTAGAGGGTGGAGGGGAGAGGAGTGTATTGGGGATGGAATGGAGGGAATGGTTTTTATACCTTTGTTTTTTGGCTACCTCCCTTGTAAGGGGGAAAAAGCCTTGGTATATGTATGTACCAAATATCCTTGTAAATTTTCTTCAAAGAAAATCTCTAGAGTAACTTCAAACTATAATAACGAATAAAACCCAAGTATAACTTTGTTAGTGGACTGTGAGAGCAAGTCAAAGATATTCAGTGCTGGAAGCAATTAGACACTGCAATTCACTAAATTTATGACTCTACACATCTACTCACAGGATCAGCTCAGAGTGGGCATGCAGACTCCGGCTGAGGCTGTTGCGGAAACCGTCTGAGCGGTGCGAGGAAGGGGAAGAAGGGCCAAAATTCTCCTTGGACTTTTGCTGGTCCTCAAATTCACTGCTTACACTCACACTGCAATGGATCATGCCAAGCCAGGCAGCTACACACATGCAAATTTGTACTAATGGGTAGTGTCAGGGTTCAAAAGAACATTCCTTCAATAGGCAAGGTTCCTGGGGCAATTATAAGGGAGTTGATGGAGAAAATGGGGATTTGAGGGATTGGTTAGTAAGGAGAAGAGAGGGTACTAAGTAAGAAAAAAATATCTCAACAGAACTGGCACCAGGAGAGTATCACTGCTGACACAACAACACTGATGCTGGAGGGAAAGGAGAGCAGCCATAGATGAGGATGAATATATTGTCATAAAAACCAATCAGTTGTAACTTGAACAGTGAAGTGGATAGGCATGGGACTAGAACATCCTCAACCCTCCTTTCACTCCTATCACATGTGTCCCTTTCACTCCTTCGTGCTTCCACGATGCAAAGGATGCACCTCATCACTTTTCCAGCAATACTGCCAGTTCAACCCTGGTGTACCCCTCTCACTGAAGAGGATACTAACTTAGTCTTTACAATCTTCTCTAAATCTCTCCGTAACCCATGCACATTTTTGGTTGTTAAACATAGGTAAACCAATAGTACAAATCTAGGAGGGTGTTCATATGGGAGGGTAAATCACCTGTACAAATTAATCAATCACTTCATTGCCCCACATCTCTCCTGCAGAAGACCCACAGCACTCAAGTAACTGGCAAGAGCCAGTTATCTATGTTGTATTAGTGCAGAACTATTTATTACACCAGTTTAAAATAGTATGAGGAGGGAGGTGGTCAGTGGTTGTCAGCTCTCCTTGTGTGAAAAAAATTAAGGAAATACAGTTGATGTTGATAGATATCTTGGGCCCATACTGAGTGTCAATCCCTTGGGGTAACTTCTGGATGAAGGTGAGGGTGTTGGCAAGTTTTGAAGGGTGTTGATGAGTTCTGAAGACGAGTATCAAGATGATTCTCTTTGATTCCCATCTTGCAGAACCACCACTTGTAATACTTATCATTGACCCCTACTAGATAAATACTAAATAAAGGAAATGTAACAGAAAAGGAAATACAACAATGAAGTACAAAGAAAACTTGATGCAAAGGGAGTGAATCAAATAAAAAAAAAAAAAGGTAATGGGGGAAGAGTTGACTTTCATGAGAAGATAGGCAGGGGCAAAAAGGGAAAAATTAGAGTGGGCAGGATAAAGCTGCATTTCAGGCATAAGCTGAGCCAGAATGTAAGGTGGAGGAAAAAAATGAAAGCAATTGTGGTTGCAGCAGGAAATGAGTAGAGTAGGAACACTGTTGTTAGTATTACTTATGATGAAATGAAGTTACTGATGTTGAGCCTCATGCATGACTGATGGCCCCCACAACACTGTCAATGATGCTGTCCAAAATGAAGGAGACACAGAATATGATGGAACAGTATTAATCAAATTATGACGAGGGAAATAGATTAAAAAAAAAGCATAGAGGTATGGCACCTCTATGCTTGAAAGGTAAGGATCACCTGAATACTGACAATAATATAAATTCCACCTTTAAAGAGAATTATCAATGGTAATAATTATATATGACTGGATAATAATGTATGCACAAAGGTCAAAATGATGACTGGCCAAATATCAAGGAGTACCTTATATTGATGGGTTCTGGGGGTTATAATTACATCTACCTCTCCTTTTTTACATCAATGGCATATTTCTATATCACAATATCAATCAATCTGTTGCCCCTGGTCCCTTCTGCAGAAGACCCATGGCCATCGCTACTATATCATGATGTGTATTGTACTGTATACAATATGACAATGTATGGGGCATACACTTGGAACTTAAAAGAGACAGGAAAATATAAATGTATTTACCTGGTTGTATTTACCTATTTGTATTTTACAAGATGTGAGCTATGCTCGTAGTGACCTGATTTTATATCTCTCTGCATCCAGTTTGTTCTCAAAATTTTGTATAGTTTTGGCACTCACTGTTTCTATGTTTAGTTTGTTCCAGACATTAATCATTCTATGTGGGAAGCTATCCTTTTTTCAAATCTCTTCTGTAACTGTCCTTCTTTAGCTTCTTTTTGTGTCCTCTTGCTTATCTTCTGTCCCATTTTAATAAGTCGTCTCTATCGAGAATATCCATCCCTTTCATAATTCTGTAAATGGTCACCAAATCACCTCTTTCTCTTCTTTGTTCCAGTGTTGACAAATGTAATTTCTCCAATCTTTGTTCGTATGTCAAATTTGATAGGGTTGGTGCCATTTTTGTTGCCGTTTTTTATTTTTTTTTTCCCTTTCTTTCTTTCTAGGTACCCATTGTGTTGTAGCATATTCTAGTTTAGGTCTTATTAGTGCAAACCACTATTTTCTTTACAATTTCTTCATCCACATAGTTGAAGGCCACTTTCATTGATCTTAATAAGTTAAAAGCCTCCCCAGCTAATTTTTATGTTTATCAGGTGCAAGTCACTTGAGATAATCACTTCCAGGTCCCTTTCTGAGTCAACTTTTTTGACTTCCTTGTTACCAAAATTATATTGACCCAATATTCTATTTTTGCTTTTTCCAAATTCCATTATACTACATTTCTTAATGTTAAAGTTCATTTCACACCTCTGACTCCATTCCCATATTTTGTCCAGGTCTTCTTGTAGTGATCTGCAATCTTCTTCTGTGCTTACTCTCTTGAGTAATTTGGCATTGTCAGCAAAGAAGTTCATGTAACACTTCACTCCTTCATCCATATCATTTATATACATGACAAACATTAAAGGAGCAAAAACAGAGCCTTGTGGGATACCACTTATCACATCTTCCCAGTTCGAATTTTTGTCTCCAAGTACTACTCTCATTTTTCTCCATTTAAGAAATCCTTCATCCATTCCAGTAGCCTACCTTGTATTCCTCCTATTATTTCAATTTTTCTTATTAACTTTTTATTTGGTACTTTGTCAAAAGCCTTCTGCAAATCTAAGAAGGTGCAATCTGCCCAGCCATCTCTTTCTTGTACAGTAAGTCCTCGTTATACGGTACATATGCATTCCTGAAAACCTTACCGCAAATTGAAATTACCATATACCGAACCTATTATAACATGTAATAATAGGATATGGCAGATGTACCTTCTCTCTGCTCTTTCCTCTTCAAAATATCTAGCGGATGTATCTGTGATTTTTTCTTACCATAAATAGAATCGAGGGAAGTAATTACAAAATACCGTAACTCTGAATTTACCACTTAAAGAATTACTGTATAAGGAGGACTCACTGTATCATCTCAATTAATCTCGAGTAAAAGCATATTAAGTTTGTAGTATACGATCTTCCACTTCTAAAGCCAAATTGATTAGGGTTTAATATTTCATTCTCTTCCAAGTGTTTCATCCATTTGTTTCTGATAACTTTTTCAGATATTTTTGCTACTGTGCTTGTAAGGGATACCAGTCTGAAGTTTGTAGGATCTTCTTTGTTTCCTCCTTTATATATTGGTACTATGTTTGCATCTTTCCAATCTTATGGTATCTTTCCTTCTTTGAGTGAAAAGTCTATTATCTTGAATAAATTGTCTGTCAGTTCATTAATATAATTAGTTGTTTGAAATGAAATGTTTGAAAAGTATGGTAAGGGTTGGATAGAATGAGAAATGACGTGGTGAGGAGGGGAGTAGGGATGGAAAGGGAGCTGGCAGATAGGGATGATGAAAGATTATTGGGTTGGTTTGGACACATGGAAAGAATGTGTGAAGAATTATTAGCAAAAGAGGTGTGGAGAGCAGATATGGATAGATTGAACTTGAAGGGATGACTAAGGATGAGATGGATGGATGAGGTGAAAGAGACTTAGAGAAACCGGTGAATGTCTATTGAGCAAATAAGAAAGCTGGGGATAGGGGTGAGAAAAGGGTGGTTGTGTATTTACCTAGTTGTATTTTATGGGACGGCAGCTATGCTCGTAGTGACCCGTTTTCATATCTCTCCACATCCAGTTTATTCTTGAAATCATGCATAGTTCTGGCATTCACTGTTTCTCTGTTCAGTCTGTTCCAGATATCACTCTGTGTGGGAGGCTTTTTTTTCAGGTCTTCTGAAACTGTCCTTCTTTAGTTTCTTTTCGTGTCCTCTTGTTTCTCTTTTGTCCCATTTTAGGTCGTCTCTATTGAGAACTTCCATCCCTTTCATAATTCTGAAGATGGTCAACAAATCGCCTCCCTTTTCTGCTCTAGTGTTGACAGCTGTAATTTCTCCAATCTTTGTTCATATGTCAGATTTGATGGTGTGGGTGCCATTTTTGTTGCTGCTCTTTGGATTCTTTCTAATTTTCTTGTGTTTTTTTTGTTGTAGGTGCCCACATTAATACAGCATATTCTAATTTCGGTCTCATCAGTGTGTGCTACTCAATCATTAAACATCAACAACCTACCATTTACATCATATAACTCATCCGTAGAAAAGACATTCACACTCCAGATTACAAAACAAGAACCACAAAACTGACTACCAAACATCCTACTCCAACCCCAAGATCATATAAGATCTCTCCAAAGAGAAGCAAGAACCACACAAGCACATCTACATTCAGATCCGTCCAGCACTAAATACCTACACAGAATAGGCCTGGTTATAGAAATAGGCTGCCCCAGATACAATCATTAAATTGCCCCATCATAGCCATACTCAGATGACAATTCCTTCCTTGAGTGACTCATGGGCCAATCTGGAGGCTGTTGCCAGTTACCTATTTGCCATGGGTCTTCTATAGGAATTATGAAACAACAGACTGACTGAAAAGAAGTCTGTAAGTAATGACCTAATATAACTATGTGGTCAAGACCCCAATACGGGATCTAAATTACATAACTTTTACAATGCATAAGCTCCTATGGGCTTGAGCCCTCATGTACAAGATATAAAAAAAAAAAAAAGTGGGGTGGATTTATACTAAATGTTGTAAGATCCCAATTATATGAAGACTGAGATTCCTGAAACTAGGAATCTTGAGGTTAGTAATGATTATCATGACATAATTGAAGTTTTAGAAAAACTTTACTGATGGTCTCTAAGAGCTGGACTGAGTGAAGAGATTGCGAGTTCAAGGAAGCATCCATTTACTGAAAGGACGTGAATGTTAGAAAGTTCTGAAATATAGGGATGTCTGCAGAGACTTGAGTATAGAGCTGCATTGTGAAGAGGGATCCTTTCCATATTGCTCAAACATAAGTCCAATTAAGACTAAAAATGTAAGCAAATAAAGATTTTGTAAAACCAAGATGCAATAGAAAGAGTTTAGGTTCAGAATGCAGTGTGGGATTGCCTTGGTTTACCAAGAGTTTCAGTGTTTGAAGTCCACGGCAAATGCCCATTGATAAAAATAAATCACCCACTTACTCATGTGAACTTGTGGAGTGATGAGAATTTCTGATTGAATGTTCATTGTTCAAGCTGACTTGAGTTTGAAATCTTGATATCCTGGTGATGTGGTCCTGCAGGTCATGAGGCATACCCTGGAGAAAGTTTCAATAATATTATGAGCTTGTGTTTGGTATACATCCCCCTGTAGTAGGGGGAGAAGAATGCCATCAAAGTGATCCTATACATATCAGAGAAGGTAACTAAATGGGTTGTTGTGTAGGACTAAAGATCACCCACTCCGTATTTTTCTCCTACAAACTGTCAATGCATATAAGTATCTCAGAGGAAGACTCCAACCAGAACATCGACTGGGGTACTGAATGTGTGGATGTACAGATGAAAGTAAAAGGGATGTACATTGAATATGAAATGTCATGTGGACGTTTCGGACATTGTAGAGTCTCAGTGCGTGACCAGGGGTCAGGTCATGACTAGAGGTCGGGTCATGGAGGGTAATATGCATACCTTGGGTCAGGTCATTTGGGGGCGAGGGCTCAACAGACAGGTCAGCGATTTGGATGAAATGTATAGCAATCTAACTGATTTAATTATTAATACACAAAATACATTTATCCCCCTGAAGTCAATACGGAAAAATAGTAATACTCCCAAATGGATGACAGACAGATTGAAACATGAGATCGGAATGAAAAGAGGACTTTACGTAAAAATAAAAAATGGGGAAACACACCTTAGATCAAGATACAATAGAATGGCAAACCTGGTTAAATTGAATACATGTGCAGCGAAACGTAACTATGAAGTTAAGATTGCCCGTCAAGCAAGATACAACCCAAAGGGTTTCTTTCATCTCTATAGAACAAGAAATAAAGAAAGAATAGGACCAATTATAAACAATGAAAATGTCATGATAGAATCGGAGGAAAAAATGAGTGAGGAGTTTAACAATTATTTTCTATCGGTGTTTACTAATGAGAGGTTAGATAAAGTACCTGACTGCGATCCGATTTTCAGAGGGGATGAAAAAAGTAATCTATCTAATATCAGCATTAGTAAAGTAGTAGTCAAGCAGATTGTAAGACTTAAAGCTACAAAATCACCGGGTTCAGATGAAATTTTTCCGAGAATGCTAAAGGAGTGTAAATTTGAAATCTGTGATCAGTTAACTGAAATGTTTAATAAATCAGTAGACACTGGTTTTGTGCCTACTGCTTGGAGCCAAGCAACCGTTCCTGTTTTTAAGAAGGGAGATAGATCGTCTATATCCAACTACAGGCCAATCAGTTTGACATTGGTTATAGGAAAAATGCTTGAATCAATTATAGTAAATAGACTCAGAGAACACATCAAAAGACATAATTTAATTTGTGATTCACAGCATGGTTTCTCCAAGGGTAAGTCATGTGTGACTAATCTTCTATCCTTTTACACTAAAGTATATAAGGCGTCAGATAACAATGATAATTACGATGTTATTTACCTTGACTTTAGCAAAGCGTTCCACAAGGTGCCACACCAGAGACTACTAAATAAAATCAAAGCCCATGGCATAGGAGGAACAGTATTAGAATGGATTAGAGCTTGGATTACTAACAGAAAACAGCAGATCACCATAAATGGAGTAAAATCTAGGTGGGGCAATGTTACTAGCGGGGTCCCCCAGGGCTCGGTTTTGGGTCCCTTGTTGTTCATTATGTACATAAACAACTTAGACGACGGGATAAATAGTGATGTTAGTAAGTTTGTGGACGACACTAAAATAGGATGCCTAATTAGGTCAGGAGACGACGCAGAGATTCTGCAGGATGATCTTAACAAATTGTTCACATGGTCAGTGAAATGGCAAATGAACTTCAATATCTCTAAGTGTAGCATGTTAAACGTAGGGCTACACAACCCCAAAAATAGATACAGCTTAGATAACACGCTTTTAGAGAAAATTGAGTCCAAGAGAGACTTGGGAGTTCTAGTGAGTCCGGACCTTAAAACCAGGAAACAGTGCATTAGCACCAGGAATAAAGCTAACAGAGCATGAGGTTTCAATGCTAGGACAGTAACGAATAGAAGTGCAGAAGTAATTATTAAACTCTATCTAGCGATAGCTAGACCCATCCTTGACTATGCGGTACAGTTTTGGTCTCTGTCCTACAGAATGGACATCAATTCACTAGAATCAGTACAGAGAAGAATGACCAAAATGATACATGGACTCAGAAATTTGCCTTATGAAGAGAGGCTTAGGCACCTTAACTTACACTCTCTGGAAAAAATCAGAGTGCGGGGTGATCTAATAGAGGTGTTCAAGTGGATCAAAGGCTTTAACAAGGGTGATGCAAACAAGGTAATCATATTAAAACAACAGGGCAGGACTCGCAGTAATGGTTATAAACTGGACAAATTTAGATTTAAAAAGGAAATAGGCAAGAATTGGTTTACTTATAGGGTGGTCGACGAATGGAATAAACTTAGTAACCATGTAGTAAACGCTGAAACTATCAATTGTTTTAAGAAACAATTAGACAACTTTATAGATGGGGATGACAGGTGGTGATGGATATGGAGCTGCCTAGTGTAGGCCTTATGGTCTTTTGCAGTCTCCTTCATTCTTATGTTCTTATGAATGAAATTAAATTAAAAGGGAGAGGTGAGCTGGAGTTTGGAAGCATAGTATGTAGGGTGTCAGGAGTGGCAAGGGGGCAAGGGAAGGCAAAAACAGCACTGCTTGTGGGCAAGGGAAGGAAAGAACAGCACTGCTTGTAAGTGGTGAGACAGGGAAGTGCTTGATGGAATGGAGAGAAGTGTGGTCATGTATGAAGGTGAAATTGGGATGGGAGGTATGGACTTTTGTGTGTGTATACCCTGCTAATAACAAAAATAGAGAGGACAGGGAGACTTTTTGGATTGATTTAAATGAGTTTCTCAAGAGTGTTGAGAGGAAAATAAATATATTGATGTTCATGGATCTTAATACTATAGTACAAGATGAGCTGACAGATGGAGTAATTGGGAGGTATGGGATGTCAAGTAAGAATTATAGGAGAGAGGGGTTAGAGAAGTGTTTAGAAAGGGAGATTATGATAGGAAATATAGTGTTTAAGAAGTGGGATGGTGGTGGAATGTCTAATTATCATCTAGTGAAAGAAAGATTAACCTCTTCCATACGAGTCAAATTCTCACACACAGCATTAGATGCCTGATGTATGCTGATTCAATGATGCATCACAATACTTGCATTATAAAATGTAAAGTCACTGCTGATTTACTCATTCTCTTTCACTCTGAGTAATAATAAACATAGAAAGCACAATCAAGCCAGTCCACAGAATTCAAGGGTCACTCAGCTACAACTACAAAATAAATATAATCAGGATGCCAATGCTAGCATCTTTGTATACCCACTCATGCTTCATGATGCCTACATAGGTGTCATCATATGGAGGAGGTTAAGAGTAGATATAACAACTGATGATGATTCGCTTTAGCATCATGACTTCCCCCTATCAGGAGGCTCTGATAGTGCCCCTTACAAAAGACTTTGTAGTGTGGAATTTAATCAACCATGCCCTTGGTCCAACTCACTGGTGGCAGGGTTTGAACTGCCATCACCTCAACCTCCATTATAAGTAGGGATGCTCTAACACATTCGGAGAGAAAGGTTCCCAAGTGTGAGCAAGCTGAGTGAGAAGGGTAGAGGAAGAGTACCAGACAACACTGATAGGGGTAAGGAATGTAGTGAGACTGGGGAAGTGGGAGTAATGGAATGAATGAGCTTCCATGGGGAAGTACTCAAATACAGGAGAGGGCAGTGAATAGTGGAATTAAAGTTGAAAGCAGATGTGGGCAACAGTAAAGTGATGAGGATGGCAGGTTGGTTGTGAGAATGAAGGTGGGGGAGGCTGGAAGAAGTATATACTTTTACATATTTGTTCTATGTGGCAATATATTAGGACCCATAATGATATATTGGGATGGTTTGGACACATGGAGGAATGAGTGAAGAAAGATTAGTAAAAGAAGTGTGGAAGGCAGAGGTAGATGGAGTGAACGTGAGGGGACAACCAAGGAGATGGATGAATGGAGTAAAAGGGGCAATGAGCAAGAGGGTGATGTCTGTTGTGGAAGAGAGAAGGCAAAAGATAGGGGTGAGTGGAGAATGGCTGTGTATGGATGATACTGTGATGTATGGAAAGGAGTGGGTGGGGGTTGGAGGGGGGTTAGGGAGTGGTTGTGTGTGAATGATATTTTGACACAGCTTGAATGAATTTCTTCCCATTTTCAATGTTACAGCATGAGAGGACTGAGAGAGGGGGGGTTCACCGATTCAATGAACTGGCTCTCCTGTGGATGTGTTGTGTCTTGCTGCATTGCTTCTGACCCAGGGCAGTGGGCGAGATGCAGGGATGACCTGTCATCCAGGAGGAACCAAGATGAGAGGGAGGGAGGGAGGGATGGTGAATGGGGATGGAATGGGTGGGAGTGGAATTATCCCTTTTGATTTTGGCTACCTCCCTTGTGAGGGGGGAAAAGCCCTTGGTATATGTATATATAATGATGAGACATTTATAGAAAAAAAAATTGTATTTTTTAAGTTCAGTTATGTAAATACCAATTAGCCTATGGGAGTTTTTGAATGACATCAATTATGTCAGTGATCAGCCAGTGTTAGTTTCTTTATACACAACAATACCCTGCAAATATAATCCATGAATTCATACAAAGTTTACAAAGAATAATTTAAAAGAAATAAATACCAAGGGACCTATGACAGGTACCTGCTTATGGTGGTCCTGCAAGATGGACAGCAAAGTTACCCATTTTCAAAACCCATCAACCCTCTCACCTCCATCAGGAGATGCAGCTCTGAGGAGCTGACACTAGTCTCCAGACTGGTCCCAAGATCTCTCTCTATCAACTTCAACTGTATTTCTTATGCTATTTCACACATGGAGAGCTGACAACTGGTAACTGCTCTCCTCTCCCTACCACTTTGAATCCACGATATAGAAAAAGTCCCACATTGATAAAACACAAACAAAAGTTGAACACCTCTTCCCAGGGAGATCTGTGGGAGGTTCCAAGGACTAAAGCCAGCCACTGGGCTGTGGGTTTTCCACTGATTGAAATTTGAGGCAACAATTGAACTGAATAAAAAACAAGCCTCCTTACCGCAGTGCCATACTTGTCTTGAACATGTGTCTTCATACGATTGAATGACATGATTAGATGTTCATGCAAACCTTGTATCTGTGACTGTTTCACAACTTTGTTGGCATGGATGTGAAGAGCTGCCTCCAAAAGAGGTATCTGTTCAAAGAAAATAAATAAATCAATAAATAAATAATAATACTAATAAATAAATAAATGATAATAATAATAAATAAAAATAAATAAAAAACACATCAGTATATATAGTTAAAATAACATTAAAAAAGTCTAGATTTATAAAATCTGATGACATTACCCATGTCTTATGACAGCAGAAAACCCTCTAAAGTGGGTGGTTTGAAAGCTGAAAGCTACAAGATATATAAATTACACACAAAAAAATAAATAAATAAAAAAGAAATAAAGAAATAAAAAAACTCACCTGTTCACTGATAAGTTCTTTTAGCCTGTGCAACAGAGGGGCATCCTCTGGATGATTATCCTCATACTCATCACATAAGAAGGCCTGTGATATATGAAAACATACATTATATATACTGTTTGGTACTAAATTCAGACTTATAATCTTACATACATACATATACCAAAGGCTTTTTCCCCCGAGAAGTGAGTAAATGCCTTGGTGGATTAAAGAGTGTAATGAGGAATAGACATTTGGGAATGGATGCTAAGAGGAGACTGTATGAAGGAGTGATAGTGCCAACAGCACTGTATGAGGCAGAAATATGGAACATAAGAGAGGAAGAGAGAAGGAGTTTGAATGTGTTTGAGATGAGGTGTCTGAGAAGTATGATGGGGGTTACTAGGCTGGATAGAGTGAGAAATGAGGAGGTGAGGAGGAGAACAGGGGTGGAAAGGGGGTTGGGAGATAGGGTTGATGAAAGAGTATTAGGATGGTTTGGACACATGGAAAGAATGAGTGAAGAAAGACTAGTAAAAGAGGTATGGAAGGCAGATGTGGAGGGAGTGAACATGAGGGGACATCCTAGGATGAGGTGGATGGATGGGGTGACGGGGGCTTTGGGGAAGAGGGGAATGTCTATTGAGGAAGGACGGGAGAGGACAGAAGATAGGGGTGAATGGAGAATGGTTGTATATGGATGATGATGTGATGCATGAGGTGGAATGGGCGGGGGGATGGGGGGTGAGGTAGTATGTGGGAGCAAAATTTGACGCAGCCCAAAGGGATTTCTCCCTGTCTTCTCCTTTATGCATGGGGGGACGGAGGGGGGGTCGCCGATTTAATGAAGCGGCCTTGCTGTGGATGTGCTGTGTCTTACGACACTGCTTCTGACACAGGGCAGTGGACAAGGTGCAGGGATGACCCATCATCCAGGAGGTGCTAAGATAAGAGGGAGGGTGGAGGGGTGTGGAGTGTTTTCAGGGATGGAATGGGTGGGAATGATTTTATGCCTTTTCCATTTTGGCTACCTCCCTTGTAAGGGGGAAAAAGCCTTGATATATGTATGTATGTATATATATACATATCGCAGTCTGGTGAATTGACTGCAAGTTATTGTGAGGTTGAAACCTGCTCAGTAGCATGTAGCTGATACTTTAGGGTCTATATGTGGCAAGCCTACAGACCTGATCCACACATAATTTTGTCTGTGGTAGAGAAAATGTCTATTCATTGAGAAATGATGATACTTTATTATACTGCAACTGTCCCTCCGTTATGCTGTCCCCCCACTCATTACTGTCCTGTACCATTTCTCTGAATATTAATTTCTCATTTTGCCAAACCCTGTGGTGGGGAAAAAGAATGCTGCCACCAAGTATTTCCACTTGAGTCATAAAAGGCAACAAAAACAGGACAGGGCATCTTTCTCCCTGTAGCCCCACAGGGGACATTCCTAAAAAATGCAAAGACATAAAAGGGTCTGGGAGGAGTTTTCCAACCAGAACCTTAAGTTTTGGGTCTTTTAATGTGTGTGGTTGTGGTACAGATGAGAGTAAAAAAAGGAGAGATAGGCAGTACATTTGTGAGAAGAAAGATGGATGTGTTGGCATTGATTGAAACAAAGTTGAAAGGGAGGGGCAAATTAGAGTTTAAGAGTGTAGTTGGGAGGGTCTACGGAGTGAAGAGAGGATGAGGGAAAGAAGGGGTGGCTATACTAGTAAGTGAAAAGATATGTAAGCATGTGGTGGAGTGGACAGAAGTTTCTTCAAGGTTAATGTGGATGAAGGTGAAACTGGGAAGGGAAAATGCGGGTTTTTGCAAGTGCATATGGGCCTGGTAGTGAGAAGAGTGTAGATGATAGGGAGGTTTTTGGATCGATTTAAATGAGTGCATAGAGGGTTTGGGAAGAAATGTAGTGGTACTGGGAGATCTCAATGCTAGGGTAGATGAACCAATAGACAGAGTGGTTGTGAAGTGTGGAGTTTCAGGGAAAAATGGTAATGGAGAGATGATGGTGATCTGTCTAGAGAATTGATGATAGCTAATACAGTGTTTAGAAAGAAAGTCAAACATAAGTACACATGGGAGAGGGTGGTGGATGGAAGGATGGTAGA
Organism: Oratosquilla oratoria; assembly: GCF_046742065.1. Classification (NCBI taxonomy): domain Eukaryota; kingdom Metazoa; phylum Arthropoda; class Malacostraca; order Stomatopoda; family Squillidae; genus Oratosquilla; species Oratosquilla oratoria. The sequence continues at coordinate 4,460,913 of NW_027467710.1, forward strand.
TAGGGCTTTAATGGACTACAGTATATAGTGGTAACCAGGAGTAGGAAGCATTTTGGATGTACATGTTCTATGGGGAGAGTGGAAGAACATCAGATCATTTTTTGATGGAAGGTAAGTTGAGAGAGGAGGATAGATGAAGAGAGAGGAAAAGGACAGAAGGTATAGAGGTGCTTAGAGTAAACTGCTTACATGAGGAAGAAAAAAAGGAGTACAAGAAGAAGCTGAGAGAAGAGTGGGAGGGAGTGAAGGATAGAGTAGAGCTAGGAGTGGAGGAGGAATGAGGATGTTTCAAGGAGGGAGTCATAAGGTGTGCAAAGATGGTGTGTTGAATAAGGAGGACAGAAGGAAATAAAAGGAAGAGTACCGAGTGGTGGGATGAGAAAGCAAAGAAGGTTGTAGAGAAGAAACAAACATTCACAGTTTGGCTACAAAATAGGATGAGAGAATCATATGAGAGGTACAAAGAAAAGAAAAGTAAAGCATAACAGAGGCAAAGACGAGAGCAGATGTGAAATGGGGTAAGAGTATGACAGAATATTTTGAAAGTAATAAAAAAAAAATTGGAAATATATCAAGAGAGGAAGAAGAGATGAATCAAGTAGAGAAAAGGTAAAAAGTGCAGATGGAGAGATTATAAAGAGACAGCAGTAAGAGGAAGATGGGCAGAGTATTTTTGGGAGTTGCTAAATATGGTGGGAGAAAAGAATACTGCCACCAAGTATTTCCACTTGGATCGTAAGAGGCAAGAACAAAGGGACGGGGAGTGGGACTAGTCATCCTTCTTGTAGCCCCACAGGGGACATTCCTAAAAGAAAAAGTAAAGGCATGAGAGGGTCTGGGAGTTTTCCGACCAGCACCCTAAGATTTGGGTCTTTTAATGTGCGTGGATGTGGTACAGATGAGAGTAAAAGGGAAGAGATAGGTAGTATGTTTGTGAGAAGAAAGATGGATGTGTTGGCTTTGAGTGAAACTAAGTTGAAAGGGAAGGGTGAGTGTAAGTTTGGGAGTGTAAGTGGGAGGTTATCAGGAGTGAAGAGAAGGCGAGGGAGGGAAGGGGTGGCAATACTAGTAAGTGAAGAGATACGTAAACGTGTAGTGGAGTGGAAGGAGGTTTCCTCAAGGATAATGTGGATGAAGGTGAAACTGGGAAAGGGGATGTGGGTCTTTGTAAGTGCATATGGGCCTGGCAGTGAGAAGAGTGTAAAAGAAAGGGAGGCCTTTTGGATAGATTTAAATGAGTGCATAGAGGATTTAGGGAGAAATGTCAATGTAATAGTACTGGGAGACCTTAATGCTATGATTATCAAACATTTTGATTTAAGAACATCCATACAAATTCATACACATTCTGCAAACCTATTTCTTCAAGGTTTCATTCCATGCATAAAAATTTCAATAATGTGAGTTGTGTGCTTATTAATTGTATACTGTCATAAATGTAAGGAGAAAGTTTTAAAGTGCAAAGATGGTGTGCAAGATGAGGAGGTTAGGTGGGAACAGAAGAAAGGGCAGTGAGTGGTTGAATGAAGAGATGTGCAGTAGTGGTGGCATGAAGAAGTGAGTGTAGTAATAGTGGAAAAGAAATACTGAAGTTGAGAGAAGTATGGGAGGTAGTGTCATCAGCAAACAACAACTGGCTTATCTCCCATTTTTCATAATTTTCTTTAACCATCTCCCACCACCCTATCCATGTATAAATTGAACAGCCAAGGTGATATAACACACCCTTGGTGTAGTCTACCTTTACCTCAAACTACTCACTCTCTTCATTTCTGATTCTAACACAGGCTCTACTACTATCATAAAAACTCTTGACTGCTCTTAATAGCATTCCTCCTATCCTATATATCTGCAATGCCTCAGACAGTACCTTCCTGCCCATCCTGTCATAAGCCTATTCCAAACCCATATAGGCCCTAAAAACATCTTTACCTTTTCCTAAAGCTTTCTCGCATATTTGCCAAACATGCTAAAACACTACTGAGCCAGTGGGATTATGGGTATAGGCATATGTAATGTTTGTACCCAGAGTTTGTTAACAGAGACAAAATTTTCACAAAATTTGTTCATTACATGATTTGTTCATTAAATGGGGCATTCACTATACAGAGTTTGACTGTACTCCTACTAAAAAATTTCTGATGAATTTCAAGTTTGGTGGCAGAAAAGAATGCCTCAAAGAGTATGATACTAAATGCATTAGAATATAAAATCATACAAAACATTAATAGTTTTCATGTTCTATGCTGTTCATTCCCTTACAAAAGCAAAGTATACTTTCAAAAAACACCATCCTTCAATAATAACAAAGAAGTGTTAATGGCAAGGTGATTTCCTCACAGCATACCTTTTCATAGTTAGCCACTCCACCCATCACAGCTGCATCCACCATGCCGGACAGTTTACGAGTTAGTGGATCAAGGGGTTGAGAAGGGTTGTTAATGAAGGATCGGGTCAAATCATACACATCTTTGTTGGCTCCTGTCATGGTTTCAATAGCATTCTCTAAAGGAGAAAGCTCAACAGATTCTTGAGAGACAACAGGGTAGCACCTCAAGATTCCTGCATAAATAAACACTTGTAAACACTGCTGTGAGGTTAAACAAAATTTAAGAAAAAAATATAAAACTACAGTATTCTTCTATAAAAAATAATTATCTGCATTTCAAGTTCAAAAACTATTTTAAACTGTATTAGTAATGC
>NW_027467710.1:4468615-4496115 GCF_046742065.1 Oratosquilla oratoria
GTTATGTCACTCTGGCTGTTCAATTTATACATGGATGGTGTGGTGCAAGATGTAAATGCAAGGGTTGTGGGTTAGGGATTGGAAATGGTTAAAGAAAATGAAGAAAAGTGGGAGATAAACCAGTTGTTGTTTGCTGATGATTGAGGAAGTTAGTGATAGAGTTTGGGAGGGTGTGCGAAAGAAGGAAGTTGGAAGATAAATGTGGGTAAAGTAAAGTGATGAGATGTACAAAGGGTGAAAGTGGTAGCAGACTGGAAGTGAGTATTAAGGGAGACTGGAAGAAGGAGATAATTTTAGATACTTGGGTGTGAATGTGGCAGGAAAGGGAGGAGCAGGGGTGGAGGTAGAATGTAGATTGAGAGAAGCAAGTAAATGCCTTGGGGGATTAAAAAGTATAATGAAAAATTGACATTTGGGAATGGATGCGTAGAGAAGATTGTATGAAGGAGTGATTGTGCCAACAGCACTGTATGGGGCAGAAACATGGAACATAAAAGAGGAAGAGAGGAGGAGTTTGAAGGTGTATGAGATGAGGTGCCTGAGAAGTATGATAAGGGTTACTAGGCTGGATAGAGTGAGAAATGAGGAGGTGAGGAGAACGGGGGTGGGAAAGGGAGTTGGGAGATAGGGTTGATGAAAGAGTATTAGGATGGTTTGGACACATGGAAAGAATGAGTGAAGAAGGACTAGTAAAAGAGGTATGGAAGGCAGACATGGAAGGAGTGAACATGAGAGGGTGACAAAGAATGAGATGGATGGATGGGGTAAAAGGGGCATTGGGAAAGAGAGGAATGTTTGTTGAGGAAGGATGGGAGAGGACAGAAGATAGGAGTGAATGGAGAATGGTTGTGTATGGATGATGCTGTGATGCATGAGGGGGAGTGGATGGGGGATGGGGGGGTAAGAGAGTATATGTGAGAAATAAATTGATGCACCCCAAAGGGATTTCTCCCCATCTTCTCCTTTTCTGTGTGGGGAGACAGGGGGGGGGGGGTGTCGCGTATTTAGTGAAGCAGCCTTGCTGTGGATGTGCTGTGTCTTGCAACACTGCTTCTGACCCAGGGCAATGGACAAGATGCGGGGATGATCCGTCATCCAGGAGGTGTCAAGATAAGAGGGGAAGAGGGTGGAGGGGATTAGAGAATGTTGGGGATGGAATGGGTGGGAGTGGATTTTATGCCTTTGTTTTTTGGCTACCTCCCTTGTAAAGTGAAAATAACTTTGGTATATGTATGTATGTATGTATGTATATACCAATGCCTTTTTCCCCCTTACAAGGGAGGTGGCCAAAGTCAAAGGCATAAATCCACTCCCACCCATTTCATCCCAACATACTCCACTTCCATTCACTACCCCTCCCTCTTTTCTTTGCTCCTCCTGGATGATAGGTTATCTTTGTATCTTGCTCACTGCCCTGGGTCAGAAGGAATGTAGCAAAACATAGCATATCCACAGCAAGGCTGCTTCATTTAATCGGCGACCCTCTCTCTCCATCCCCTCATACAGAAAAAGAGAAGATGGGAGAAATCCCCATAAATATGAACTGATCCCACATAATTACTTTTCCAATCCTAAGGCACTATTCCTTTTCATGAACACAGAATTTGACTACAAATCTTGTCTGCAAATTGTTTCCTGCATTTATTATGTATCCATTTTGAGATCCTAGTCTCTGAGGCTTTTTTCACATCTTGCATTTATATCCTCTAACCCAACATTATTGCTCAAATCCCCTTCTATACAAAATCAATCTCCTTAGTGAAAACACATTGAAAAGTTCTATTCATTATTGCAGCATGATTTGATGCTTCCTCAAGAACTTCACCATCCACCATTAGCTTAGGAGTTTTTCCCTATGCCCCAATTTACCACTGGTAAACCTAAAGTTCTTTTCCATTTCTATTCAGGTTCTTATGTAATAATTTCGAGCTTGTTTGTGTTCTTCCCACAATTATTCTGTCCTGCTTGCAAGAGGCCACCCCACTATCAGGAAGAAGATGGAAATCTGATGGAAAACCAAGGTGTGGCCTTGAGGCACCAGTACCTGATCTCTGAATCTAACCCAAAATTTCACTCTATTCCCTTTATCACTTTTCACTAAATATTTTTCCCTCTTTTATTTCTGTTTTTCACATATAGAGTTCAGTACACCAAGACTTGCCTCCTTTTGCTTTACCTCTTTTCTTATTTTGTGTGTGTGTGTGTGTGTAAGCATTATGTATGAGGAAAACAACAGGTCAACTTACCAAGAGATTTACAGTGCAACTCATTCGTGATTCAGCAGAGTTGTCTGGTGTGTTGAGTATAGTGCGGTACTGGAATAATCTTTCCATTAGTCTCGAAACTGTTCTCACCAGCTTCATTCCAGGCTCTCGCATAGTCTTGTGATCCTCACAGAGGGAACTCATAATGTTTTGGAAAATATCTCGGAAATGTTCATCACCTTGTCCACCTTCAATCAGATGATCCAGCTTCTCCAGGATTTCATTTTCAAACTAAGGAGAGAACATATGATGCAATTACTTTATTATCATTTTTTTTCAGTCTGTTCATATTTTAAAAAATGAGAATGAGTATCGGCATAGGCCATAGCACAATGATTTTTAACATTATTTTTTATATTACTCCTTCCTAAGCTTTATAGAAGTCCAGACTGAAGAGCATGAAATAGTATTTGTCTTAGAAATTTAATTAGTTTCAGTTACTCTACACTGCCTACCTATTAAGTTTAAAAGCCATTTCTTGTCACTGTGCAATATGTTCTGACAGTACCCAATCTCTCACCTCATCAAACCTGCCCTTGATTTTCTGTTCCTTTCGATCTTTTCGAGCCGCTTCAGATAACTGGCTCTGCCCACGACATTTTGGAGAGTAGAATTCACACTGCATCATGTCAAAGAAGATAGGAATAGTGGCCCGACGTAGTTCTACTTCCGGAAGCATGGTCATCTTTAAGAAGGGGCCCACCATGGATGGCACAAAGCGGATTTTGTGCTGACCTACTGAAAGAAATGAAAGTTAAACACTTCCATACAGTGACGCCTACATAGGCGTCATGAGGAGCAAGTGGGTACGCGATGATGCCGATGTCGGCGTCTTGATTATATTTATTGTAGTCGTACCTACATAACCTCCATTCTCTCTAAACTGGCTTCATCATATTTTCTATGGTTATCAAAATTCATGGGTGAAAGAGAACAGACTATTGAGCACTGACTTTATTTTTTATAATGCGATTATTATGACGCAACATCGCACGTCGGGCAGCTAATGCTGCCAGACGTGTGATGTGCCCACATCTGGCAGCATTAGCTGCCCGACGTGCGATGTGCCCCGGAGTGAAGAGGTTAAGATCAACTGCATTGAGATGTATATCTATCTATATACCAAGAGCCTCTTCCCCTTTATAAGGGATATTGCCAGCCAAGGCATGCATCCACCCCCACCCATTCCACTCCCATCCAACACCCATTTGTTTGCCTATCCTTGTGGATCAAGAATCATTCTAGTCTCCTGCCCACTGCATGGGTCAGAAGCAAATCAGCAAGGCACAGCATGTCCACAGCATGACCAGCCACTTTATTTACAAGGAAGCAGCTGGCCCTGCTGTAGATGTGCTGTGTATTACTGCATTGCTTCTACATGAAGTGGCAGTTAGTATAATTTTTTTTTTTTTTTTTTTTTTCTAACTTCAGACCCAAGGTTCAGTAGGTTATTTTGGAATCCCTCAAGGAGTTGGATTTTAGTCCTCATTTACAGCAGGGTATATTTATTCACCCACATCCCTGCAAGGCCCATGAAACTTACTCTATTACAAGCACAATATGAAAAGCAGTAAACTTGTAGCAGTGTATGTGCCACCAAGAGCACAGGCTTGGTCTGATAGTGATCATTCTAAATTTACTGGAAGACACAATGAATGTGCTAAACGAGTTACTGAAAGAGGGTGGTAACATAGTAATTATGAGTGATTTTAATGCAAAGGATATAATCTGGGAAAAAGCAACATTCTACTGGATATGACCATTGAATACACCTTAACATGATGGGTTAAGGAAAATACTTGATAGAGAAACAACGAGGAACCGTTGAAACTAGACCTAATATTAACTTCTGAACCAGATATCATGAACAAAATGGAGTATAAAACACCAATTGGAAAGAGTGACCATATACTAATAGAGTCTGAATTAAAAGAACAAAACAATGTAGGAAGGAATGACAAACATAGAGAAGGAGGATTAATGTATAACAAAATGGATTTTGTAAAACTTAAGAAAAAAATTCCATAACACAAACTGGGATAAATCCTCCAAAGAAGAAACAAAGATGGATGACAAATGGAACACATTCAAAGAAAAGTACAAGGAAGGAATTGATAAATATGTACCAAAAAAGAAGCAAAAAGAGATTTATATAAAGTGTTGGAATAACAAAAGGTGCAGGCTAAAAACTGAAGAGACAAAGCCTGGAAAAGATGGAAAAGAGACAAAACAACATCCAAATGGTAAACATATATAAAACTTAGGAACGAATATGTGAATATACGCAGTAAAGAAAAAAGAAATGATGAAAAAGATATTATAGACAAATGTAAGGATCAACCTAAACTCTTTTACAGACATGTAAAGGACAAATTAAAGGATAAACATGAAATTGTAAAAATGCATGAAGGAGATAAAGAATATATGGATGACACAGAAATGACAGAAGTTATGATCAGACATTTCAAGTCAGTTTTTACACTTGAGAACTCACAAATTTGGGAAGATGGACAACAAGAAAGACCCCCTAAAATGAAAGAAATAAAGGTAACACAGAAAGAAATAAGAGACCAAATAAAAAACCTAGATGTTAGGGAATCGCATAACTGGATGGAATTGCAAATTGGAGAATGAAAGTGTGTATAGACGAACTGACGGACAAATTATGCAAGATAATAGACTTTTCACTCAAAGAAGGAAAGGTACTGCAAGATTGGAAAGATGCAAACATAGTACCAATATATAAAGGAAGAAACAAAGAAGATCCTACAAACTTCAGACCAGTATCCCTTACAAGCACAGTAGCAAAAATATGCGAAAAAGTTATCAGAAACAAATGGATCAAACACTTGGATGAGAATAAAATATTAAACCCTAAACAATTTGGCTATAGAAGTGGAAGATCGTGTACCACAAACTTAATATGCTATTACTTGAGATTAATTGAGATAATACACAAAAGAGATGGTTGGGCAGATTGCGCCTTCTTGGATTTGCAGAAGGCTTTTGACAAAGTACAACATAAAAAGTTAACAAGAAAAATTTAAATAATAGGAGGAATACAAGGTAAGCTACTGGAATGGATGAAGGATTTCTTAAGTGGGAGAAAAATGAGAGTGGTACTTAGAGACAAAAATTCAAACTGGGAAGATGTGAAGAATGGTGTTCCGCAAGGTTCTGTATTGGCTCCTTTAATGTTTGCCATACATATAAATCATATGGATGAGGGAGCTAATTTTTACATGAACTTCTTTGCTGACGAAGCCAAATTACTCAAGAGAGTAAGCACAGAAGATTACAGGTCGCCACAAGAAGACCTGGACAAGATATGGGAATGGAGTCAGGGATGTGAAATGAACTTTAACATTAAAAGCAAAAATAGAATATCAGGTCAATATAAAATTGGAAACAAGGAAATCAAAAAAGTCAATTCAGAAATGGACCTGGGAGTGATTATTTCAAATGACTTGATGCCTGATAAACATGTCAATAAATTATTTGGAGAGACTTTTAACTTATTAAGATCAATGAAAGTGGCCTTCAACTACATACAAATACCAAGGCTTTTTCCCCCTTACAAGGGAGGTAGCCAAAAAGGAAAAGGCATAAAATCAACTACATGGATGAAGAAATGGTAAAGAAAATAGTGGTTACACTGATAAGACCTAAACTAGAGTATGCTGCAACACTATGGGCACCTAGCCCAAAAAAAGAAGAAAAAAAAAATATATATAGAAAAGAATTCCAAGAGCAGTGACAAAAATGGCACCAACACTATCAAATTTGACATATGAACAAAGATTGGAGAAATTACATCTATCAACACTGGAACAATGAAGGGAAAGAGGTGATTTGGTGACCATTTACAGAATTATGAAAGGGATGGAAATTCTTGATAGAGATGACTTATTAAAATGGGACAGAGGAGAAACAAGAGGACACGAAAAGAAGCTAGAGAAGGGCAGTTACAGAAGAGATTTGAAAAAGAATAGCTTCCCATATAGAGTGATTGATGTCTGGAACAAACTAGACAGAGAAACAGTGAGTGCCAAAACTATACAAGATTTTAAGAATAAACTGGATGCGGAGAGATACGAAAACGGGTCACCAAGAGTACAGTTCTTGTCCCGTAAAATACAACTAGGTAAATACAAAGCCACAAAGGAAGTTATAACGTATGAGCAACACAAAGGTAACCTTAAGCAACAGGCATCTAGAAACTCAACTGGGCCTAGTAGGTTTCAATCTGGCAATCTTCTGCTCAGTGGCTTACTTCCCTACCAACTGATCTAATGTGTTTTGCCAACTGTAACAATGGAGCATTAAAACTAGGTTCATGGGGTCTCTGTGGCAGGGGTTGCCTGGTTGGCTTTTTCCTTCCTTTGTTGGCACTTTGGAATGAGTGGGAGTAGAATGGAAGAGAGTAGGTGCATGACTTTTGGCTTGGCTACCTCCCTTATAAGGTATATAGATATGTAGATAGATCATGGGTTCTCATCTCTGTGTCTCTTTACCAAGATCTACTTTAAATTCACTCTGGAAGCAAGTAACACACAAGAATCCTTATTAAGTGCCCTGAAGTCATCTGGAGCTTTAGAGCCTGGCAATGAAAAAAGATTGTCAAGTGTTATTTTATGTGAATATAGCATTATATTCTATGATACTGTTTTTTCATGGAGAAAATTATGCCAAAAAATTACATACAATGCCTTTGGATTCCTAGTGGGTAAATAAGACACTCTTTGATATTTGCATACCTTACAAGAAAACTTAAATGTAGCTCATGACTGTAATAATGATAAAAGCTACTCAAGTTCAATTTCCTTATTACAATAAATCTGGGATAAACTCATAACAATGCAAAGCAATATTGACCATAATGGTGGGAATGTGAAAGAGCTGTGTCAATCAGATTTTCACAATTAGGCAACTCTGTGAGAAGACCTGTCATAAAGAGAAGCATCTGTATCTGTGTTATATGGATCTAGAGAAGCTACATGAAGATAATATGAGAGACCATGTGTGAGAGTACTGCTCCTTGTGGGACTTCATTGTACAACATATCTGTCCTAGAAATTTGATTATTTTGGGTTACTCAGCACTTAATAACTGCTAAGAAGTTAGTTAGTCATTTCTTGTCACTGCAATATAATTTCAAATAGTATATATCAGTATCAAAGAAACCACTAGTACCTTACCTAGACTAAACCAAAGAGACTTGATCTCATTTGCCGTTTCTCTCCGCATATCTCGGTACCGACTTAGGATTTTCATCTTCTTGCTTGGACTAAAGTTTTCAAGTTGCAAAGATGGCTGGCAATACAAAAGGAAATCAATTAAGTAAAATTCATGATGAAAAATATATTTTTTTGATCAATTATTTCTTATTCCTATTAATGTTCTATTCTGTTACCTAAAATTTCAATCATAAATCACCTTTTCACTACAGTAGGGTTTCCCTAAGTTGAACATAATTGCTTGGTGGCAGCTATAATAATTCTATCTATCTATATACCAAGAGCTTTTTCCACCTTATAAGGGAAAAAGCCAAGTCAAAAGCCACATACCTATTCCTATCCATTCCACTCCCCTCACCCTTTCCTCCCTCTCATCTCAGCTCATCATGCTGGGTCAGAAGCAATATGAGACACAGCATATTCACAGCTAGGCCACTTCATTTAACCTCTTCAATACAAGTCAAATATTCATGCACACATCAGGTTGCCTGATGTACAATGATGCATCACAATACACACATTACAAAATATTAAGTTACTGATGTTATACTCATTCTAGTTCACCCTGAATAAATATAATGTCAAAGAAAACATTATCAGCCCTGTTCACACAATATGGGGATCACTCAGTTACAGCTACAAAATATAATCAGGAAGCCGATGTCAGCATCTTCATGATGCATACACAGGCATCATTGTATTCAAGAGGTTAATCAGCCACCTCCCCCGTCTTCATCCCCTCAAGCAGAAAAAGTGCTGGTCCCTTCAGGCTGCATCAAAATATCATTCACACATAAGCACCCTCCCCCCCCTTCCACAACAGTATCATCTATACACACTATCCACTCATCTCTATCTCCTGCCTTCTCCCTTCCTTGCTCAACAGACATTCCCCTCTTGCTGAAAGCCCCTTTCACCCCATCGATCCATCTCATCCTTGGTCATCCCCTTTCCTTCTGCCTTCCACACCTCTTTAACCACTTCCATATGGTGACGCCTACGTAGGCGTCATGAGGAGCAAGTGGGTACGCGATGATGCCGACGTCGGCATCTTGATTATATTTATTGTAGTCGTACCTACATAACCTCCATTCTCTCTAAACTGGCTTCATCATATTTTCTATGGTTATCAAAATTCATGGGTGAAAGAGAACTAACGATTGAGCACTGACTTTATTTTTTATAATGCGATTATTATGACGCAACATCGCACGTCGGGCAGCTAATGCTGCCAGACGTGCGATGTGCCCCGGAGTGAAGAGGTTAATCTTTCTTCATTCATTTTTTCCACGAGTCCAAACCATCCCAATACTTTTTCATCAGCCCTGTCATCTCCTTTTCCACTCCCACTCTCCTCCTCATTTCTCAATTTATCCAACCTAACAACCCCTACCATACTTCTCAGACATTTTATCTCAAACACATTAAAAAAAATCCTCTCTACCTCTCTTAAATTCCAAGTCTCTGGCCCATACAAAGCTGTTAACATAATCACCCCTTCATACAATCTCCTCTTTGCACCCATTCCCTGATGCCTATTTCTCATGACACTTTTTATTCCCCCAAGGCATTTACTTGCTTTTCTCAATCTATGAGAGGAAGAGGAGGCGAATCAAGTAGAGAAGAAAAGGTAAAAGGTGCAGATGGAGAGATGATAATGGAAGAGAAGGCAGTAAGGGGAAGATGGGCAGAATATTTTAGGGAGTTGCTAAATGTGAAGGAGGATAGGGAGGGAAAGATAGCTGCAGTGGGAAATGCGAAGAAAATTGAGTGATGAGTGAGGAAAATGGAGGAGAAATAAGGAAGGATAAAGTGAAGGCAGTTGTTAAGATGATGAAAGCAGGTAAGGCACCTGGTCTGGATGGATGCCATGCAGAATGTCTAAAGAAAAGAAGTATAGTGATGGTGGACTAGGTGGTGAGGTTATTTAATGTTTGCTGGAGAGAGGGTAGAGTGCCGGAGGACTGGAGGAGTGCCTGTATAGTTCCACTTTACAAGGGAAAAGGGGACAAGTGTGAATGTAGTAGTTTCAGAGGGATTAGCTTGTTAAGTGTAGTTGGGAAAGCTTATGGGAGGATCTTGATTGAGAGGATTAGGAGAGGAACAGAGGGAGTAATTGGTGAGGAACAGTGTGGATTTAGGATGGGTAGAGGTTATGTAGATCAGATCTTTGTGGTAAGACAGATATGTGAGAAAGCTATAGGAAAGGTGAAGGATGTTTTTTGGGATTTTATGGATCTGGAAAAGGCTTAAGATAGGGTAGACAGAAAGGCATTGTGGGAGGTTATGCAGCTATACGGGATAGGAGGAAGGCTTCTAGGAGCTGTCAAGAGTATTTATGAGAGTAGTAGAGCTTGTGTCAGGATTAGAAATGGAGAGAGTGAGTGGTTCGAGATAAAGGTGGGACTTCGTCAAGGATGCGTTATGTCGCCCTGGCTATTCAACTTATACATGGATGGGGTAGTGTGAGAGGTAAATCCAAGGGTAGTGGGTCAGGGATTGGAGATGGTTAAAGAAAATGGAGAAAAGTGGGAGGTGAGCCAGCTGTTGTTTGCAAAAGACACTGTGCTTGTGGCAGGATCGGAAGAGGGATTGAGGAAGTTGGTGGCAGAGTTTGGGAGAGTATGTGATAGAAGAAAGCTAAAGATAAATGTGGGTAAAAGTAAGGTGATGAGATGTACAAGGGGTGAAAGTGGCAGTAGACTGGAAGTGAGCATTAACCACTTCACTACGGGACTTAAATGTCGCGGACAGCAGCCAATGCCAGCCGTACGACGTGTCGTAATAATACTCGCATCATAAAATATAGTCACGGCTTATATCAATCGTTCTCTCTTTCACCCGTGAATTTTGAAAACCACAGAGAATGGGATTAAGAGCAGGTTAGGGAGAATGTAAAAACACAGGGGCGACTACAATAAATATAATCAAGACGCCGATATGGCAGCGTCGCGAATCCACTTGCTCATGACGCCTACGTGTTCGGCACCGTATGGAAGGGGTTAAGGGAGAGCGATTGGAGGAAGTGGTTTTAGATACTTGGGTGCAAATGTGGCAGGAAAAGGTGGAGTGAAGGTGGAGGTAGAATGTAGATTGAGAGAAGCGAGTAAATGCCTTGGTGGATTAAAGAGTGTAATGAGGAATAGACATTTGGAATGGATGCTAAGAGGAGACTGTATGAAGGAGTGATTGTGCCAACAGCACTGTATGGGGCAGAAACATGGAACATAAGAGAGGAAGAGAGGAGTTTCAATGTGTTTGAGATGAGGTGTCTGAGAAGTATGATGGGGGTTACTAGGCTAGATAGAGTGAGAAATGAGGAGGTGAGGAGGAGAACAGGGGTGGAAAGGGAGTTGGGAGATAGGGTTGATAAAAGAGTATTAGGATGGTTTGGACACATGGAAAGAATGAGTGAAGAAAGACTAGTAAAAGAGGTATGGAAGGCAGATGTGGAGGGAGTGAACATGAGGGGACGTCCTAGGATGAGGTGGATGGATGGGGTGAAGGGGGCTTTGGGGAAGAGGGGAATGTCTGTTGAGGAAGGATGGAAGAGGACAGAAGATAGGGGTGAATGGAGAATGGTTGTATATGGATGATGTTGTGATGCATGAGGTGGAATGGGTGGGGGGATGGGGGGTGAAGTAGTATGTGGGAGCAAAATTTGACGCAGCCCGAAGGGATTTCTCCCCGTCTTCTCCTTTTATGCATGGGGAGACGGAGAGGGGGGGGTCGCTGATTTAATGAAGCGGCCTTGCTGTGGATGTGCTGTGTCTTGCGACACTGCTTCTGACCCAGGGCAGTGGACAGGGTGCAGGGATGACCCGTCATCCAGGAGATGCTAAGATAAGAGAGAGGGGTGTGGAGTGTATTCAGGGATGGAATGGGTGGGAATGATTTTATGCCTTTTCCTTTTTGGCTACCTCCCTTGTAAGGGGGAAAAAGCCTTGGTATATGTATGTAACTTAACTCTACCTCCACTCCTTCTTCTCCTGCTACATGCAACCCCAAATACCTGAAACTATCCATTTCCTCCTGCCTCTCTCCTTTAAGATTTACTTCCAATTCACTGCTATCCTCTACCCTTGTATATCTTTCAACTTTCTCCTATCACATACCTTCCCAAACTCCATCACTAACTTCCATAATCCCTCCTTTAACCCTGCTACAAGCACAGTGTCATCAGAAAACAAAAACGGGCTTACCTCCCACTTTTCTCCATTTTCATTAACCACCTCCAATCCCCTGCCCATTACCCTTGCCTTTAGCTTCCGCACCATGCCATCCATGTACATAATGAACAGCCATGGTGACATGACACATCCTTGATGCAGTCCCACCTTTAACTCAAACCACTTACTCTCCCCATTTTCCATTCTAACGATCTACTACATACATACATGTGCCAATGGCTTTTCCCCCCTTATAAGGGAGGTAGCCAAAGTAAAAAAATAAATCCACTCCCAGCCAATTCATCCCCATATACTCCACTCCCATTCACCACCCCTCCCTCCCTCACCTACTCATAAAAACTCTTGACTGCCCCTAACAGCTTTCTTCCTATCCCATATATTTGCAAAACCTCCCACAGTGCCCTTCTGTCTACCCTGTCATAAGCTTTTTCCAAATCCATAAAGGCCCACAAAACATCCTTACTTTTTCATCAAACTTTCTCACAAAAATCTGATCTACACAACACCTTTCTTAAACCCACTCTGTTCCTCACCATTTACTTCCTCTGTTCCTCGCCTAATCCTCTCAATCAAAACCCTCCCAAGCCTTTCCAACTACACTCAACAAACTGATCCCTCTGAAAATACTACATTCCCATTTGTCCCCTTTTCCCTTGTAAAAGGAACTATACAGGCACTCCTCCAGCACTCTACCCTCCCTCAGACATACAATAAACAATCTCACTAGCCAGTCTACTATTAGTGTATCTCCTTTCTTCAAACACTCCACATGACTCCCATCTAACCCAGGTCCCTTACCTGCTATCATCATTTTAATAAACTACTAGCACCTCCCTTGTAAGGGGAAAAAAGCCTTTGGTGTATGTACTAGCACCTCATCTTTTCTTATTTCTCCTCAATTTTCCTAATCCATCACTGTTACTTTCTTAGTGCCTCCCACCACTACCACCACTCTCTCCCTATCCAATACTCTTTCATCCATCCTATCTCCCAACCCCCTTTTCATCCCCGTTCTCTTACTCACCTCCTCATTTCTCACTCTATCCATACTGGTTATCCCTATCATACTTCTCAGGCACCTCATCTCAAACACATTCAAACTCCTCCTCTCTTATGTTCCATGTTTCTGCCCCGTACAGTGTTGTCGACACAATCACTTCTTCATACAATCTCCTCTAAGCATCCATTCCCAAATGTCTATTTCTCATTACACTTTTTATTCCCCCATGGCATTTACTCGCTTCTCAGAATTATGAAAGGGATGGAAATTCTCAACAGAGATGACTTATTAAAGTGGGACAGAAGAGAAACAAGAGGACATGAAGAGAAACTAAATAAAGACAGCTACAGAAGAGACCTGAAAAAGAATAGCTTCCCGCATAGAGTGATTGATGTGTGGAACAAACTGAATGGAGAAACAGTGAGTGCCAAAACTATACACGATTTTAAGAATAAACTAGATATAGAGAGATACGAAAACGGGTCACTACGAGCATAGCTCTCGTCCCGTAAAATACAACTAGGTAAATACATAGTCCATTAAAACCTTATCAACCACCCTTCCATCCACCATCTTCTCCTATGTGTATTTATGCTTAACTTTTTTCCTAAACACTGTGTTTGCTATTATCAACTCTCTACACACATCTCCATCATCAACTCTCCACTACGATTTTTACCTGGCACTCCACACTTCTCAACCACTCCATCTATTGGTTCATTCCCTATTCTAGCATTTAGATCTCCCAATACCACTTCATTGGCATTTCTCCCTAAATCCTCTAT
Organism: Oratosquilla oratoria; assembly: GCF_046742065.1. Classification (NCBI taxonomy): domain Eukaryota; kingdom Metazoa; phylum Arthropoda; class Malacostraca; order Stomatopoda; family Squillidae; genus Oratosquilla; species Oratosquilla oratoria. The sequence continues at coordinate 4,482,092 of NW_027467710.1, forward strand.
GCACTCAAAAAAGCCTCCCTTTCCTCTACACTCTTCTCACTACCAGGCCCATATGCACTTACAAAAATCCATATCTCCCTTCCCAGTTTCCTTTATCCACATTAACCTTAAAGAAACCTCCTTCCGCTCACCACACATTACACAGCTTCCCTCATCTGCTTCAGTGGAAAAGTGTTGTTCTTACCTGTGTGATGAATGCAATTGCACAGTGGAAGAAGCTGTTCCATACAACCTCATCAAATGGATCACGCATTTTCTCTGAGATAATCCGAGCACATTGCCGTAGCACCTTCACTATCACACTGCCAAAAAACAAAAACAAAAAAACATTATGAACACGGCAGTTTCATGCAAAAAGATAGCACAACAGCACACCAATTTTTTTTTTATAAAAACCTTACCTATTTTGCAAGAGGATCATCTCTGCCCAGTCTGCTGGGAAGACATTATTTGTCACCAAGTTTTTGATCACCATCAACAACTCAAACAGGAAGTCATTCAAGAGAAGAAGTGATGTAAAGCCATTTAGAAAACTTACAAAATGTTTGTCTGTCATTAGTCGTAACAGTGAGATCAGCACCGAGACAAACTGACACTGCAAAGACAAGAAATTACATAAATACTGACATAAAGTACATAATATCACAAACTGACACTGCAAAGACAAGAAATTACATAAATACTCTGACATAAAGTACATAATATCACAGGACCAGAATCAGTATAAACACCCACTCCATACTAATCTATAACTCTTTCATTACTCCTCCCTTGTTTACACTTCATCATATGAAAATACTTGTCCCACCCTACATTGCTCAGGTCAAAGATAATCCAGTAAAATATACACTACACCAGGCTTTGACAGCTGGAGCTGGTTTACCCCTATTGTTTCATCATACAGCAACTTCCCCACTTCCATTTCCATTTTAAAAACTTATGGGAGCAGATAAATCAATCCATTGCCCCAGGTCTCTCTTCTTGCACAAGAACATGTCTCCCAGGTAACCAGCAACAACCACTGGACTGGCCCATAAGTCACTTAAAGAAGGAATATTGTGTTGTCTGGGTATAACTAAGGTGGGGAAGTGTAAGATGATGTATTCAGTATCCTTTGTGTGATGGTTGCATCTGGGTCAGGCTCACTCTGTGCTCATATTGTCTTAGTGGTGAAGGGTGACCTAAATGCAAATGTGCTAGTTTGGTTCTTGCTTCTTTTGGGAAGGATTTTTCATTGAGACTTCTGAGGGATGTTAGCAAAGTATTGAGTTTGATGGTTTGTCATGAAGAGCTTGTTTAGCAATCTGGGTGTGGATACACTGCTGAATCTTTTTTTTCTTTCTTTTTTTTATGCTCAGCCAGAGGGTGATACATGATATGAGATGGTGAATGAAATTGAGGACTTTTGCAAAGAACTATTTACCTATCATTTTCATAGTATTCTATGGGGGGAATTTTGGTTTTTGTATGGAGGTGTCCTATTGGGGTAGTTTAGGTGTAGCCTATTATTACTCTAAATAAAACAAATAGGTGACAGATAGGAGTGGGATGGGTGGGGGTGGAAGCATGCCTTGGCTGGCTACCTTCCTTATAATGGGGACAAACCCATTGGTATATAGATAGATAGCTATAGCTTTATTTTGTATAGTTTGTAAGGCATCTATGTATATATATATTTTTTTTAATTGTTGGTAACTATACTGTGGAAGCATATTTGCGGGTGGTCTTTATGAATTGGTTGTATACAGTAATTAAAGTTTCTGCCTGTCCAGTGCCGATGATTATGTTGGATAACAGTAGGTTTATTTTCGTCTGGGGTATTGGCTGCATGTTATTGTGGCAAAGTAGCATGCAATTGATACTTTAGGGTCTATATGGGGCGCTATGGACGAGAACCACACATCATTTTGTCTGTGATAGAGGAAGACTCTGTTCATAGAGAACTGATGACACTTTTATTATACTACGACTGTCCCTCCATTATGCTGTCCCCCAACCCCTTGTTACTGCCCTATACCATTTCTCTGAATATTCATTTCCTTTTTTCATCTACCCTGTGGTGGGGGAAAAGAATGCTCCCAAGTCTTCCCACTTGAGTTGTAAAAGGCAACAAAAAACAGGCCGGGGGTTAGGACTAGGAATCCTGCTACCTGTAGCCTCACAGGGGACATTAAAAAAAAAAAAAAAAGTAAAGGCATAAGAGGGTCTAGGACAGGGGTTCTCAAAGTGTAATATTACTGGCTTGAATACTACTCATAGTAATATAATAAAGAATATATAATATCACTCTTAAAGCTATTGGAAAATTATAGATATTTATTTTAAAACACTTATGTTTATGTATATGTGAAAGTATCTATTATTATTGGAACTCCATCACCTTGATGAATGTAGCCATTTGGCCCTTTTATAACGGATCACAATAAGAAATAAACAAATAAATAAATAAATAAAGATAAACGAATGGAATAAGTAAAATCCACAAACACAAAAACTGTGACTATGGTAGTTTAGAATTACCATAAGTGATTTATGAGACTAAACAAGAACTTCAGTAAAGAATTAAAACAATAATATTAACAACAAAAATGATGATAATAACACTATTGATAACTAAATTTATAACAACAATAACAATAATAAAAATAATAATAATAACAATAATGATAATAAATATAATAATAATAACAATATTACTAGCATTAATAACAATAACAACACCAATAATAATAATAAACTGACATAATTCGTGAATTAATAGTTTGGGGGTCTATAGAAAATCTTAAACTTTACTAGGGGGTCGATGAGCTGAAAAGTTTGGGAACCCCTGGTCTAGGAGTTTTCCAACCAGTATCCTAAGGTTTGGGTATTTTAATGTGCATGGATGTGGTACAGATGAGAGTAAAAGGGAAGAGATAGACAGTATGTTTGTGATAAGAATGATGGATGTGTTGGCTTTGAGTGAAACTAAATTGAAAGGGTGAGGTGAGTGAGAGTTTGGGAGTGTAGTTGGGAGGTTCTCAGGAGTGAAGAGGTGAACGAGGGTGAGAAGGGGTGGCTATACTAGTAAGTGAAGAGATAAGTAAGCATGTAGTGGAGTGGAAGGAGGTTTCTTCAAGGTTGATGTGGATGAAGGTGAAGCTGGGAAGGGAGATGTGGGTTTTTGTAAGTGCATATGGGCCTGGTAGTGAGAAGAGCATAGAGGAAAGGGAGGCTTTTTGGGTATATTTAAATGAGTGCATAGAGGGATTAGGGAGAAATGTCAATGTAGTTGTATTGGGAAACCTTAATACTAGGGTAGGAAATGAACCAATACACGAAGTGATTGGGAAGTATGGAGTTCCAGGATTTCAAAGGATTACAAAGACGGAGTATGCTGACTGGAGATTCTTTGGTCCATATCTAGGTCGGATGGAAAAAAAAAAAAAAAAAAAAAAAAAAAAAAATTCATAATAATAATAAAAGAATAAAAAAAAAACTAATAATGTAAATAACAAATAAAATACATGAATAAATGCACAGTTATAGTTAAATATTAAGCACAGGTAAATAGTAAATAATAATAATTTGACATATAATTAATAATAAATGAGAATCAAACAGACAAATAACAAAACAAAAACAAATAATATAAAATAGATAATAATCATTACAATAATAATTACAGCATCTTGCTTAGGTGTTTACTTAAATGATTCTTAAAGCTTCAATCTGAACTACATTGCACTGCCTCTGCAGGAAGTTTATTCCATTCATTAACTACATGGTTGGCAAAGTTGTTTCTACCCACTTCCAAATCGAATCTATTTCCAGACAGTTTGAGACCATTGTTTCTTGTCTGATTCTCATTCAGTGTGAAAATTTTGTCACTTTTGATATTGTCAATTCCCTTTAGAATTTTAAAGACCTGTATCAAGTCACCTCTGAGTCTACACTTTTTTAGGGAAAACAGATTCATATGTTTTAGTCGATTTTCGTATGATTTATTTTTGATATTTGGAATCAGTTTTGTGGCTAGCCATTGTACTTTTTCCAATCTGTCAATGTCTTTAATGAGATTCAGTGACCATATGGAAACATCATATTCCAAATGTGGACGAACTAACAATTTATATAGCTTGTTAATGAGTGATAGACTTTTGAAGTGGACAAATGATGGTGGAGATGTGTCTTGGGAGAGAGTTGATAGCAAATACAGTGTTTAGGAAAAAAAATCAAGCATAAGTACAAATGGGAGAGGGTGGTGGATGGATGGGTGGCAGATAGAACTTTAATGGACTATATAGTGGTGACCAGGAGTATGGTAGGAAAAGTTAAGGATGTACATGTTTTAAGGGGAGAGGGTGGGGGAATATCAGATCATTTTCTGGTGAAAGAGGAAAAGGGCAGAAGGTAGGGAGGTACTAAGAGTGAACTGTTTACAAAAAAAAAAGAGTATAAGAAGCTGAGAGGAGTGGGAGGGAATGAAGAATAGAGTAGAACTAGGAGTGGAGGAGGAATGGGGATGGTTCAAGGAGGGAATCATAAGGTGTGCAAAGATGGTATATGGAACAAGGAGGGCAGGAGGAAATAGAAGGAAGGGTAGTGAATGGTGGGATGAGAAAGCAAAGAAGGCTGTAGAAGAGAAGAAGCAGGCATTCATAGATTGGCTACAAATTAGGACAAGGGAATCATATGAGAGATACAAAGTAAAGAGAAGGGAAGTCAAGCATAAGATAAAGGGAGGCAAAGAGGAGAGCAGATATGAAATGGGGTAAGAGTATGACAGAAAATTTTTAAAGTAATAAAAAGATGCTTTGGAAAGAAATTAACCCCTTCCATATGGTGCCGCACACGTAGGCGTCATGAGGAGCAAGTGGATTCACGATGCTGCCATATCGGCGTCTTGATTATATTTATTGTAGTCGCCCCTGTGTTTTTACATTCTCCCTAATCTGCTCTTAATCCCATTCTCTGTGGTTTTCAAAATTCACGGGTGAAAGAGAGAACGATCTATATGAAGCTGTGACTATATTTTATGATGCGAGTATTATTACGACACGTCGTACGGCTGGCATTGGCTACTGCCCGCGAGATTTAAGTCCCGTAGTGAAGTGGTTAAAAGAGGAAAAGGAGGCGTATCAAGTAGAGAGAGTAGTGAGGGGAAGGTGGGCAGAGTATTTTAGGGAGTTGCTAAATGTGAAGGAGGATAGGGAGGGAAAGGTAGTTGCAGTGGGAAGCACTAGGAAAATGAGTGATGAGTGAGGAAAATGGAGGAGAAATAGGGAAAGATGAAGTAAAAGCAGCTGTTAAGATGATGAAAGCAGGTAAGGTACCTGGGTTGGATGGATGCCATGCACAATGTCTGAAAAAAGGAGGTACAGTTATGGTGGACTGGCTGGTGAGGTTATTTAATGTTTGTTTAAGAGAGGGTAGAGTGCCGGAGGACTGGAGGAGTGCCTGTATAGTTCCACTTTACAAGGGAAAGGGGGACAAGTTTGAGTGTAGTAGTTTCAGAGGGATCAGCTTGTTGAGTGTAGTTGGGAAGGCTTATGGGAGGGTCTTGATTGAGAGGATTAGGAGAGGAACAGAGGGAGTAATTGGTGAGGAACAGTGGGTTTAGGACAGGTAGGGGTTGTGTAGATCAGATTTTTGTGGTAAGGCAGATACGTGAGAAAGCTTCAGGAAAATGTAAGAATGTTTATTGGGCCTTTATTGATCTGGGAAAGGCTTATGACAGGATAGACAGGAAGGCACTATGGGAGGTATTACATATATATGGAATAGGAGGAAATCGTCAAGATTTTTTTACGAGAGTAGTAGAGCCTATGTTAGAATCAGAAATGGAGAGAGTGCATGGGTTCAGGTAAAGGTGGGCCTTCGTCAGGGGTGTGTTATGTCGCCCTGGCTGTTCAATCTATACATGGATGGGGTGGTGCAAGAGTTGAATGCAAGGGTGATGGGACAGGGGTTGGAAATGGTTAAAGCAATTGGAGAAAAGTGGAAAATAAGTCAGTTGTTGCTTACTGATGACACTGCGATTGTAGCGGGATCAGAGGAGGAATTGAGGAAGTTTGTGACAGAGTTTGAGAAGGTGTGTGAAAGAAGGAAGCTGAAGAAAAATGTGGGCAAATATAAGGTGATGAGATGTACAAGGGGAGAGAGTGGCAGCAGACTGGAACTGAATATTAAGGGAGAGAGACTGGAGGAGGTGGATAGTTTTAGATACTTGGGTGCAAATATGACAGAAAAGGGAGGAGTGGGGGTGGAGGTAGAATGTAGATTAAGAGAAGTGAGTAAATGTCTAGGTGGATTAAAAAGTGTAATGAGGAATAGACATCTAGGAATGGATGCTAAGAGGAGGTTATACGAAGGAGTGATTGTGCCAACAGCACTGTATGGGGCAGAAACATGGAACATAAGAGAGGAAGAGAGAAGGAGTTTGAACATGTTTGAGATGAAACGTCTGAGAAGTATGATAGGGGTTACAAGGCTGGATAGAGTGAGAAATGGGGAGGTGAGGAGGAGAACTGGGGTAGAAAGGGTGTTGGGAGATAGGGTTGATGAAAGAGTATTAGGATGGCTTGGACACATGGAAAGAATAAGTGAAGAAAAATTAGTAAAAGAGGTGTGGAAGGCAGAGGTGGAAGGAGTGAATATGAGGAGGCATCCTAGGATGAGACGGATGGATGGATGGGGTAAAAGGGGCTTTACAAAAGAGAGTAATGTCTGTTGAGGAAGGACAGGAGAGGACAGAAGATAGGGGTGAATGGAGAAGGGTTGTGTATGGATGATGCTGTGATGCATGAGGTGGGGGATAGGGGGTGAGGAAGTATGTATGAGAAATAAATTGACGCAGCCCGAAGGGATTTCTCCCCATCTTCTCTTCTGCATGAGGGGGCGGAGAGGGGGAGGTCGCTGAATTAATGAAGCAGCTTTGCTGTGGATGTGCTGTGTCCTGTGACACTGCTTCTGACCCAGGGCTGTGGACAGGATGCAGGGATGACTTGCCATCCAGGAGTTGCTAAGGGAGGGAAGAGGGTGGAGGATAGTGGAGTATGTAGGGGGTGGAATGGGTGGGAGTGGTTTCTATGCCTTTTTCTTTTTGGCTACCTCCCATGTAAGGGGAAAAAAGCCTTTGGTATATGTATGTATTTTCACCATCATATCTTTGACATGTGAACTGAATGTCATATGTGTATAATAAATGAGGCCTCAAATATAAGTTGTTCTTTCCAATGGAAGGGTTTGACTGTTTAAGTTCACTTTTTTTTTTCATTGTTGTAGATCTCCCAATACCACCACACTGATATTTCTCTCTAAATTTTCTATGCACTCATTTAAATCTATCCAAAAAGCCTCTACACCAAGAGGAGGAGCCAAGATAAGAGGGAGGGAGGGGGGTGAATGGGAGTGGAGTATGTAGGGATGGAATGGGTGGGAGTGGATTTTATGCCTTTGTTTTTTGGCTACCTCCCTTGTAAGGGGGAAAAAGCCATTGGTATATGTATGTATGTATGTATGTATTTATTGTTGTAGGCTTGAGTGTTCTTCATGGCCAGTTTGTTATTTCTATGCTGGGTTATAAATGTCAGGTCATCTGTGTAAATACACTGGGGTTAAGTTCTGGGTCTTGGGGTAGGATATTGCCAGTGAAAAGACTGAATAGCACAAGAGATAGTATCATTAATTATTGATACATGCATGAGCCTTGTCTATCTATATTTTTGTCATCAATATATAAAGCACTTTTGCCATATAGTATCAAACAAATGAAAAACTTTACTGCTGGATACCAATACCTACCAGCAATGGGTCTTCCCGAGTCATTTTGTAGACAATGTTAAGAATGTCCCTGAGAATTTCTTTACTAAGGAGGCTGACATCTTTGTGTGTTGGTCCAATTGTTGAAGAGAAGAGCACATCCAAAATATCTCCAAGGATATTGACGCAAAGCTCCAACTGTGCCACAGCAGATATGTGAGAAACACACAGAACAAAAAAAAAATATATCATTTTATAGTTAATGTATAATATGAAGAGACAATAAAAAAGAAAGAAAAAATATATATTTGTATTATTAACATGTTTCACATTAAATACTCAAGAATTATAATCACAATATGCCTTATTACAAGTTATTTTCTATATTTTATTACTATGTACAACCAAATGTTGAGTTATAGACAGTGTGTGAGTCATTCTTGTGACACACTACTTAACAAATTGCTGTACAATGAAAAAAATAAAAAGCTCACAGCATCTACACTTGAACTATATACAATTAAAGCAATCACCAAACTGTATTATCATGCTAACCCTAAACCACAGAAAGCCAAGTAAACAAAATGTAAACATGCATGTCATGGTTATGTCACAAAAACTGAAGGACCTGACCACAATGTCCCTGTATACACATCCATCACTAAGTCAAAGTTATAATTTGCACACAGTCTCAAAACACACTCTCCAATGTCAGCCACATCAAAAAGTACAAGAAATATTATAGTGAACTCGTTCCATGTAAACTCCCTACCTTAAAACACTAACATCTGATAACCGTAGGTATTGAAGTAAAGAAAAAGTGAAGCTGCTGTTTCATTTACTCATGGTATCTAGTTTGAACTACCCTACTCTTCAAAATAGACTGCAACAGTGTACTCCATTAAATTTATCAAGTATATAAACTTAAGATCTGAAAAAAATCTTAACAACAAATCTACTCTCCTCTTTGAAGAAAACTTTGATAAAGGGAAAGTTCTTTTCCTACTTTCAAACTTTTCCTATAATGTTTTCTTTTAATTGCTCTCCCATGCTAGTATTTATTACTTGAAACAATACTTCACTTCCCTTTCTTCTATCACATACTTCATAATTTCTGACTCCTTGAACTCCAATTTCCTAAAGAATCTATTTCTCTTCAGGAAAAAAATATGCTATCATTCAGCAGCTTCCCTATCAAACTTATGCTTCAAGTTTAATAAACCATCTGCATCAGGACCCTCCCTCTCATTTTTTCAACATACTTACCTCTTCCATCTTTTTATCCACGTTTTTCTTGTCTTCCGGCCCTGCACCTGCATTGTCTTCCTTAAACTGCGTCCCCAGGAGTTTGCTAAGTTTGTTTTGTGTCCTTTCCTTTCGCAACACAATTTCTGTTACCTGAGGGGTTGGGAATGTGCAGCAAACAATACAGTAAAGCAACAGCAACCATCTAAACCAGTTCTGTGAGTCCCATTGTACATAACAAGTGCAGTGAGTGACTACCCTTTCTTGTCATGGTAAGTGGGAGTCTTGAGGCTTAGTTTGACTGGTTTTCTAAGGTTACCTCCATGGGGACAAAGTTTTTCATTAGCAACAGATTATCATCGCTTGAAAGATAGGCATCCCTTCATCCAGTATGAATTCCATTCACCTGACATTTTTCTTTGACTACCATTGCACTATTCTATTGCAGATTTTCTTATACCTTGAACTTCATAAACTTACTGTAGTACTGTGAGTACTGCATTAGGTAAAAGATCCCAAGGTTTGACTCTTGAAAGTGATGATGACATAAATGCCAACCCTTTTAAGTCTGCCTTCTTAGATCTTACCAAAGTTCATATTGTACATGTCTTTCTTTACAATAGATCAACTTTGGTAGCTCTACGAGGTGAGGTGCTATCAATAAGTTCCTGCACTGTATTTCTTCACTGTAAACTCTTCTAAACATTGGTGACGTACCAAGTATGATGTACAGTATGACCCTCTATTCTTTCTTTTCTTCCTTTTCATCTAATTCATTTACCATCAAAACCTCTCTACCTCCCTCCCTTTTTTTCCACTCTCAATTTCCCTTCTACTAGATATTGATCCAATAATCCCCGGCTCTCTCCCCTGAAACCATTAAAGTCCAGAACTCTTCTGATCCTCCCCTTGGGTACTACTACATAGTCCATTAATGCCCTCTCAACCACCCTTCCCTCCACTACCCTTTCCCACATATCATTATGCTTGTCTCTCTTCTTAAATATTCACTATCATCAACTGCCTTTCCAAACTCATCTCTAATAACTTTTCTCCACTATAGTTGTTATGTGACACCCTGAGCCTCCCATCTACTCCATCCATTAGCTCATCTACCCCTGCATTGAAATACCCCAAAACCACTACATTTACATTCCTTCCAAAACTCTTTATTCACACATTTAGATCAATCTAAAAGGCCTTCTCCTCATTACCTGGACTGTATGCGCTCATAAAAGCTCATACCTCCCATCCCAATTTCACCTTTACCCACATTATCCTTGAAGACACTTCCTTTTACTCTATTATACTTTCCTATTTCATCACTCACCAAACCTGCTGCTCTTTCCCTCCCTTACCTACTTGTCACTCTTGTTTGAGTCATTAAATCCAATTGTTGTCAATGTAGCAACACACCCCTGCGTGGTCAGCAGGTTCTCATTATCAACAAGAAGGCAATGTTCCACTATCACCCATATTCCTACTGCATAACTTTCTCTCAATCAATCATTACCTCGAGTTTCACAATGTGGAAAACCCACAGCCCCAATGAGGCTGGCAATGGTCCTTGAAACCTCTCACTGATCTCTCTGGGAATAAACTCTGAACTGTTGTCCATGGTGTATCAATATGGGACTGTTTCTATGTTACTGGCTCAAGTTGTAGGAGGAGAACAGTTAACAGTTGTCAGTTGTCCATATGTGAAAAAATATAAGAAATACAGCTGAAGTTGATAGAGAGAGAGAGAGAGAGAGAGAGAGAGAGAGAGAGAGAGAGAGAGAGAGAGACCTTGGACCTCCTGATGGAGATGAGAGGGTTAAAGATGGGTTTTGAAAATGTCCACCTTGCAGGACAACTACATGCAGGTACCTGTCACTGGTCCCTAATTTTCTTTTTCCATAAATGATACCATGACAACCCGGCATTTTGATAACATGGCAGACATCTAGGCTGAACTGCAGAGGGTAATGAACACCATCAAATAAAAGTTCCAGAAGAGCTTGCACAAGTTGCACTGGAATATGTTTACATATAACCATGGGAGGGGAAGATTTTGATGAAAGACAATTTAGAGTAGGATTATACTTTTCCAGTCCTAACCCAGGAACAGCTTGATAGCACCTCATTTGATTAAATTATCCAACTGCTTCCAATGCTGCAATACAAGCCAATTCATGACCTGCAACCTGATCTCATCCTAAACAACCTAATTGGATGATGCAATGGTTTAACAAATGCAAGCAAATACTGAGCCAATTCATATTACTCAGTTCAAAATGTATCCCTGATGCAGTTGCAATTTCCAAGTTCATGCACTGTTCATTCCCTGATCTTTTTGCTTATATCATAAATACACATACATGTTCTTGCAGTTTCTTAATATCTAATATTTCCTTCAATTACTTTCAAATACATTCTAAATGAGACCTATCCTATTTTCCACAATGCATAGAATTTTACTATTTTATTTACTAAACCTAATGGCATGTATTCCTTTTACCATACCACTGCCACACTAATAGGACATTTTTGGACCTACTTATCCTTTTTATAACACATAATTCTTAATAGACCATACTCTTGATTCCCTGCATCATATGTCCTATTAGGAACACAAATGCTATGACCAATTAAGGCTTAATTCACATGTAACCCCTACCTAGCTACATATTAAATATATATATATATATATATATATATATATATATATATATATATATATATATATATATATATATATATATATATATACCTAAATATTATCACCACTGATGGCATATGTCAATCAAATAATTCCGACAGTTGTCCCGGGATTCAAACTGGGGCCTTGCGTGATGCTAGGCCAAAGCTCTAGCAATTGAGCTAAAGGAGATCTAAAAGTCTACGACTTGAAAGTTGATCTAATTCCTGAAGAACTAAGTCTACTGCTAACTGCCATCCTAACTTAATTTTACAGGCTCTTAAGCTCAACTCATAGACAGTGGTGAAGCTGGTACAAATCCTTGATGGGCTTTCATCGTTGTAATACCTGAATAGAATCGCCATTGATGGTGTATGTCAATCAAATAATTCCAAAAGTCACCCCAGGATTCGAACTGGCATGACACTAGGCCAAAGCTCTACAACTGAGCTAAAGGAGCTCTAAAAGTCTCCAACTTGGAAGTTGATCTAACTCCCAAAGAACTAAGTCGACTGCTAACTGCTATCCAAACTTAATTTTATGGAGACTTGAGCTCAACTTATAGCTAGTGGTGAAGCTGGTATGAATTCTTGATGGGGTTTTGTTGTTGTAATACCTGAATAGAATAGCCATTGATGGTGTATGTTAATCAAGTAATTCTGAGCTTAAATCCCCATAAAATTACGTTAAGATGGCAGTTACCAGTCAACTTAGTTCTTCGGGAGTTAGAACAACTTCCAAGTTGGAGACTTTTAGAGCTCCTTTAGCTCAGTCGGTAGAGTTTTGGCCTACTGTCATGCAAGGCCCCAGGTTGAATCATGGGGCAACTGTCAGAATTATATGATTGACATACACCATCAATGGCGACTCTATTCAGGTATTACAACAACAAATGCCTATCAAGGATTTGTACCAGCTTCACCATTGACCATGAGTTGAGCTGAAGTCTCTATAAAATTATGATAGGATGGCAGTTACCAGTCAACTTAGTTCTTTGAGAAATAGATCAACTTCCAAGTTGGAGACTTTTAGAGCTTCTTTAGTTTAGTTGGCAGGGCTTTGGCCTAGCATCACACAAGGCCCCAGTTTGAATCCTGGGGCAACTATCGGAATTATTTGATTGACATACACCATCAATGGCAATTCTATTCAGGTATTACAATGACAAAAGCCTATCAATGATTCATACCAGCTTCACCACTCGCTATGATTTGAGCCTAAGTCTCCATAAAATTAAGTTAGCACAGCAGTTAGCAGTCGACTTAGTTCTTCGGGAGTTAGATAAACTTCCCAGTTGGAGACATTTAGAGCTCCTTTAGCTCAGTTGGTACAGCTTTGGCCTAGCATCACACAAGGGCCCAGTTCGAATATTGGGGCGACTGTCGGAATTATATGATTGACATACACCATCAATGGCGATTCTATTCAGGTATTACAATGACGAAAGCCCATCAAGGTTTCAAATCAGCTTCACCACCGGCTATGGGTTGAGCTTACGGCTCCATAGAATTAAGTTAGGACAGCAGTTAGCAGTCGACTTAGTTCTTCGGGAGTTAGATCAACTTCCATGTTGGAGACTTTTATAGCTACTTTAGCTCAGTCAGTAGAGCTTTGGCCTAGTGTCATGCAAGGCCCCGGTTCAAATCCTGAGGCAACTGCCAGAATTATTTTATATTAATATATATATCAAGGACTACTATTACACAGGACGTGCGCACCCAGATTCCTGGGTCCACTAGCGGAGGCCATTGCTTTCTTTGTAACCTAACATTTTATATTGGACAAATATATAAACACTAGAAACCTAACATTGTATATAGGACAAATATATCAACTATTGACTTATTCAATGCAGTATAAGTTAGTATAAATTTTTATAGTGAAATAAGAAACTCTTTTTAAGGCACTGTTATGCTTTGAAATGCCAATTTTAGCTGGGCTTAACAGGTATTATTGTATAAGGTTAGTGGACACCAGCGTTGGAATTATAAGCCTACATGTAATATATATATCACTATGTAGCCCACAACATGTTTCAACAAGATTCTTGTTGAAACTTGTTCTAAGTAAGCAGCTTCTCACTGAGTCAGTTGCTGCTTTGGAATCAACCAGGAAGGATGTCTTCTGGACCTGGCAGAGTGGTGCCTTCAGGCAGAAAAATTATCCTGTCTGGAATTATTTTGAAAAACTACCAACAACTTCTGGCAAAGGGTACCGAGCTAGATGCAAAGACTGCAGCCAGGAACTACAGGGCATTGTGTCACAATTAAAATCTCACAGAGATAAATGCCAAGGTCAGCCACAGCATACAGAAAAAGAAATTGATGACCCAGGTAAATAATTTTACTTATATTGT